>NC_141347.1:7252646-7772646 GCF_057382095.1 Aulonocara sp. 'chitande type north' Nkhata Bay
GGTAGATGATGGTTCTACTGAAACCATCCACACAGCCATGGAACACCATCCTCCATCTCACAAGTTTGTGGTTTCCATCTATATGCCTATAGAAAAATGAAATAAGTATAAGTTATGTATGGGGAAACTATGACATGGTCAAGGATATGCACACGTTTGAGTAAATAAAACAATGAGTTATTTTGCTTTAGATAATCCATTTCGCTATAGACTTAGAATCAGGACTGTTTTCCTGTTAGAATTTTCTCACCATAACTGATTGGGGAAAGGAACACTGTACAGTCGTCGACGTATTGCATTGCGTCTTCTGAGGGAACGTCCAAAGGGGTCAATTTCTTGTAGACTTTGTCTTACACGCCACCTTTGGATTCGTAACCCACGTGATCTCAAGCTGCCATGCACATATCGTTCACCTGCATTTGTGGTATACTGAAGAATTTCCCGAACAACCCTGTTCAGGTTTTCATCGGATAATGTTGCATAAGTCAGTGGCTCAATGCCAAGGTCCTCTCTGTGCCTGTACAGAGTACGGGAGCTAACCCCTAAGCATGTTGCAATGCTTTGCCAGTTCATTCCAAGAGATACTAAATGAGATATTTGCTCTCTTGAAATGCTGTATCGCGGTCGACCTTGAGAGCAAGTCATGAGAGGTGGAGGTAACAAGACAAGTCTGTTCTCAGATGTAGTTCCTTGTCTGGTTTCATAAGCAGTCAGTAAAAAAATTAGCCATCCATTTAAGGACTATAATGTATTCACTGCTTCTCTATTTCTTGCATCGTCAACAAATCTTGAGATGGACAAAATTCCAGATAAGGTTTGAATGTGATCACCAAGTTCTCTATGGAGCCTCTGACGAACAAAAGAATCTGTAGCTTCTCTTTGAATTTGTTCCAAACATTCTAATACATTATTTAAAAAAGTTCTAATTTCATTTTCATTACTACTTACTCGACAAATTAACTGCAATACTAGCAAAGAAAGCAGGACAACTTTGAACAGCTTCATTGCTTGGTTCTTCTGGTTTAGGTCTGGGTATGTCAAGTAAGTTCTCCAAGTGTATTACATTTCCTGGTTTAAGAATAACTTCCTGCTTAAAGGATTAACTTCCTGTGTTAGGAAATGCAGATGTGAATGTCAGAGTGTATGTATGCAAGGGTAAAGGATAAACACTGGGATTGTATGTGTATATGAGTATAGGAGTACAAATATACATGTGTTGAAAGGTAAAGGGTATGTATATATATGTATGACTAGAAAGGGCTGCACCTGCAAGGAGAATAAATATATGTCAACATAAAAATATGTAGCATTACGAAAAATAGAATACATGTGTGTGAAAGGAAGATTAATGGATTTATGTGAGAGTGAATATACATGGATATGAAATAAGAATAAAGGTGTGCGAGATGACAATATATGTATGTGAGAGTGACAATACATGTGCATGAAAGAAGAATATATGTATGTGAGAGTCAAAGTATGAATTTTGGCTTGTACGGCCCCTCATAAAGTATAGAACTTTTCTAAAACCCAATGGTATTGTCATGAAATAAAATGAACCAAAATGTGTTTATGAAATAAGTTTAAACGTCTGAACAAGTAGTGTCTCTTTAAACCTTTCATCACAGTGCGAACGCTACAATAAACAAGAGTCATGTGCACTCAGCCATAACTGAGACAACCAACCGTAGCACTGGCGCTCCCAGGCGCAGCCTCCTCAAACGTTGATAATATGTTCTTTAACATATTCCATTGCCTTCGACGCATCCAGAAATTCTTTCTCCTCCCCGTTGTGCGTGATACAAAGTCGCGCTGGGAACCTGATCCCAAAACGGATACCTTCCTGCTCACGGAGAAGTTTCCGGACTTCTGTAAAAGCAGCCCGAGCTCGGGCCACCGAGGTCGTAAAATCCAGGAATATTGCAATTGGTTGTCCATTGAACCTCAGCGGAGCTTGGGTCCTGGCACGGCGTAGAATTTCCACACAATCCTGGTAGTAATGAAGCTTGGCTATGATGGCCCGCGGGTTACCACCCGGCCTTCTCGGGGCCAGACTCCTGTGTGAGCGGTCGACAATAACATCTTTATCCATACCCAGCGCTTCACGTAGTAGCGCGGATACGGCCGTGGTGGAGCTCGAATCCGGGCCCTCCGGGACCCCTATGATACGGATATTAGATCTCCGCATCCTGCCTTCCATGTCATCACATTTATCTTTCAGGTCAGATAGCTCCTTCCTCAAAGTCTTCACCGTAGATTGCAAGGTGACCACCTCATCGCTCCACATTGACAGCCCGTCCTCTACTTCTTTCACCGTGGCCTTAACTCCATCCATTTCAGCGCGCGCTGCCAACGTATTGTTAGCAATCTCATTTCTCACTTCTTGCACGTCAGCCCTAATGTTATCAAAATCTTCTTTCAGTGCATTCCTGAGTTCTTCTTTTAACACCACGCTGATATCATCTTTAATGGATTGAAGAAGCTCTACGAAGCGATGGGCGCTCTCACAAAGCGCCCATCACTCTGCTGAGCCCGTTCCTCAGTGGTCGCTGAGCCGGGCGCCGCCCTTGGGCCACCATTGGTATTCTCGCCCGAGGATGCGCCGGGCCTAGCCGCTGTTCCTCCGGTGTACTTGTATTTCCTTAGGTTAGATGCCATTTTGTCTTGAATGATGCTTTAATATAGTGTATAAAACTGTTAGCCTCCCCTGTGACATAAAATGAGACTTTGTAGGTTGAAAAAAAAAAAAACTATTTCTGAAACTCGGTTAGCAGGAGCCTTCAGAAACACGTCCTACTCCATTGCTGGCTCGCTAGCGCCCCCGCTTTTTGTTGTTTTGTCTGTGTTTTGTGTTCATAGAAATTTTTTTGAGATAGTTGAGATTCTGACATGTCTGTGGATACTGCACGTCTCTATTTAAACACCAGGCCTGGCAGCAGTTTCCTATGAAACTGAAGAGACATGTCTCCTGTCAGCTTGCTGGATGAACAGTGATATGTGTGTATGCTGAAGAGATATCCACGCATCCAAAAAATTGAATCAAGATAAATGAAAATTTTGCAGCATGAGAAGCAGATGCTTTAACAAAGACAAATAAAAATTCAATTCTGAGCTCAAAGATTACCATGTTCACACTGATGTAATTGTCATAACTATCCTTCTTTAGTCATCCTGCACAAAGGGAATACTGGCTGGGACATCAAACTTGTTTGCTCAGACTGATCATACTGTGTGTCTTCCACTGCACACTACACAAGAGTACACCAACAGAACTCCCCAGGACAGAAAGTGACCCAGTACAATTGTAGAATTTTGACAAAACCACTTTGAGACTACTCTTTTCAAGTCACATAGTTTTGTGAGCATGGAGTATTTATTTGTAATTCAATGTCCTCTGTGTAATACGCAGTGATTCCAAGAAACATTTAGCAGCATCTGTTCTCTTGGCCACAGGGCACAAATATTGTGTAAGACTAAAAACGTTCACTCGCTATGTTGCTGTGGAGGAGTGCTGCCATCTAGTGGCAAATACAGAGTCCTAAGGAAAGAAGGCATTTAAATATAACAGAAGAGGAAGAAGCTATGAGAATAAAGCCCTTTTTTGATTAATTGAATGTATAATTTTTGAAGAATAGGCGCAGACTGTATTCAGTCCTGTTACAGGTTGCTTTGTGCTATACCAGGGGTCAGCAACCTTTAGCACCCAAAGAGCCATTTGGACCCGGTTTCCATGCAAAAGAAAACACTGGGAGCCGCAAATACTTTCTGACATATGATGATAACACTGTGTATATTGTTTTTTACCTTTATGCTTTGTGTGAACAACTAAGGTGTGTTGCTTATGAAATCCATGAAGTGCTACAGAGAAAATTACATTTTATTTATGTAATTAACACATTTTGAACTCTTAAAGAAATATAACAAAAGGAAAGATGCTGAACTAAAAGGATCCAGCAAACAAAAACTGCTGTGAGCCGCCCTCCTTATATCGCCTTTGGGAGTTTGGAGCCTTGACCTGACTTTTAAAAAAATTATTGGAAAAAAGCACTATGCTGCTGAAAGAAAAAAAGTAAAATAGATATTTGCAAAATTCTGCCTAAATATGTATTTTACCTGGTTAATGTGTGTGGCGGGGCGTGGTCTGCAGCGCCGCTGCAGGGGAGGCGACGCACCTGAGCGTCCTTAATGTCTGTGCGATCTATGCTGTTGTGTTGGTGTGTGTCGGGCTGTGAGCTGCAAAGCTACAGCCGGCTGCATGCGTACAGCAGCCGTGTGTGAAAAGTGGTCAATAAAGAGAGGCTGAAAAGCGTGTTCATGCAAACATCGTCGGGACTGCCGTGGTATGTTTGCAACGGGACTTCTGCTCCTGAACCTCTGCGCACAGCGTCTGCAGGTCGGGGCTGTACGAAGTCACTTTCATCTTTACGCAGAACTGTAAGCTGTCGTCTGTGAGTCGTGAGCGCTGTTTGTTGTTACCATAGTTCATGGAGGAGAACAGCTGCTGACATAACGTGGATCCGAAGATCCATAATTGGCCTACCTGGGGCTGAAAGTCTCGATAAATGCAGGCGTTTCGTACACCGGCTTCCGCGAGTGTGACGCTTATTATGAGTGATGAAAATATAATAGAATATAATTTAATTTATATATTTCAATATCACAATAATCTTCCAATTTAGAATTACAAGTTAAAAAAAGAACCAACATAAATAAATTAAACTTCAGCTAAATATTTCTAATTTATTTTCCCCAAACCACGCGGAGCCGCACTATAAGGACTAAAGAGCCGCAGGTTGCCGACCCCTGAGCTATACCAATGGTGAAAAACAACTTACACTATCTGACTGATCTGATTGTCACTCAGTCCTTGTTGCACTGAGATCTGATATTCAGCCTGTGTCTTATTAAAACAACTATCAGCATCAGCATTTATATTAGTCAGCTGCTCTTTCATTTCACTGATACTGTACAAGTTAGATATTTTTATCTCAACAACATAGCATGAAAAAAACTGCATGCAGAATTTTCCAAACACTGTTTTGTAGTGTTCTCTGACAACTGTCAAAGAGGGATTCTACACTATACAATACAATATATACAATCCAGTGTAAAAAAATAAATAAATAAAAAAAAAGTAAATATGTAAATAAATACATGGGACTGTGTTATTGGTGCATGTGTGACTTCAGGGTGGTTATGGTCTTTGGGAGGAAACTGTTCTTGAGTCTGTGGATCTTTGTGCTGATGCACCTTCCCTGAGGGAAGCAGATTGAACATGTTGAAACCAGGGTGGGAGCTATCTTTGATGATGTTTGCTGCTCTGCTGAGGCAACGGGAGGAATAAATGTCCATCAGGGAGGGGAGAGGGCAGCCGTTGATCTTCGGTGCTGCCTTGACTACACTCTGAAGCCTCACTCTGTCCGTCTTAGTGCAGCTGTCGTACCTGTGATGCAGTATGTAAGCAGGCTCTCAATAGACGAGCGGTAGAAGGTCAGCAGCAGGTTGGAGTCCAGCTTGTACTTCCTCAGGACCTTCAGGAAGTGCAGCCACTGTTGGGCCTTCTTGACATATGCTAAGATGTTGTCTGTCCAGGAGATGTCAGCAGAGATGAGGACACCAAGGAACCGGATGGTGTGGACCCTCTCCACCATACCAAGCCGTTAGAGCCATAAATCGCCACTTTCCTAACCCGTTTGGTTAAGAAATGGCGTAAAAAAACGCCGTTTAATTATTCAAAACGCCGAAAAAAGCGGCGTTCTGTTCCGACAAACGCCGCTTTTTCCGCCACTCGGATGGTGCCCTGAACGCACCATCCGAGTGACGTAAAAAGCGGCGTTCAAAGACAGACGGAAACGCCGTTTTTTACGCTACTCGGCACAAAACGCCGTTTTTATGCATCTTTGAACGGCGTTTTTTACGGCGTTCTCTGCCAGCTGTAACGGCGTTTAAAACGGCGTTTTATTGAAATTATGCAGGGCACTCCCCATGGTTCCCTCATCCAATTACTTTCAACTCATTTCACCCAATCAAAGAAGAGGAAGTGCAGACCACACTAATGCATCACCGATTCACCTTGCTGCTAAGTGATTGCCTATTCAGTACCAGTGCTTGTCACAGTATTCACTTGTATTATAATCCCACTATGCATTTTGATGTGTTTAAGGCATGATCGAGCAAACAAACGACAGAATACTTTTTCTGAAACCTTAACTGTGTTACCTGTTATGGCAGCTAACAGGTAATGAGCAGAGCTAGCTCTCTCCTTCCTGTAATCACTTTAAATGTGAGATCGCTCCCTGATATGATTGAGGAGCTAATGACGCTAACCCGGTCACAGTGGCAGTATCCCGGTACTCCCTCTGTGAGTAGGCTGCCCGGCTTCCAGCTGCTGCGGGCGGACAAGACGAGAGACAGCGGTGAGAGGAAAGGAGGGGGACTGGCAGTGTTTGTTAAAGACGGTTGTGGTATCTCTGGGCACATCGCTGTGAAAGAACAACTCTGCAACACAGACATTGCGCTATTAGCGGTTAGCATCCGTGGAGGTAGCCTGTGACTCTCTGTGGTCCGCAGACTGCAAACGCAATCTCCGAGAGCTCTTCTTCTAATATCAGGGGACTTTAATCATGTCTCGCTGGACTCCACACTGCCCACCTTCACCCAGTATGTGACCTGCCCCACCGTAGGCAATAAAACATTGTACTTAATGTATGCCAATGAAAAAGTGGCATACAGTTCATCACCTCCCCCTGCCCAGGGAAGATCCGATCGTAACCGAGTGCGTCTTGTCCCTGTGTGCAGCCCTTACTGTGCAGGGAGCCACTAATCACCCACGCAGTGCAGAGATGGTCCGCGGAGGGCATATAAATAAATAATAAAAGCAAGTAAATGACAGTATGCTCTTTCTGAAACAAACGGAGACCTTAACTTTTATCAAAATACCGTTTTACTCAGTTTAAAGTAATACCACTGTATAATAGCCTTCAAATTTAATAATGTTAACAGTATCTCAGGAATATTTTTGCCCGTTCAACATGCATTAAAAAATAGATATACAGTTTTGAATCAGACCTGTATGTACGTTTTCTCAAAAGTGACGTAAATAAGTAATCTCAAGAACCTGAAATAATAGTTTCCCATGTAAACTGGAGATGTCCTTGTCAATGTCATCAGAGTACTGTGGATGTCTTACACGAATTTGAAACATAAAACCAGAGTGGCACATGACAGTGTTGCACATAACATAACTAGTTTATATGACATGAAGTTATAAAAAAAAAAAAGAATCCATGTAACTTGGTAATGGCTTCTTTCTGATAACTGTCGGCTGCAGTGTGCATTATCTTGACAAAAGTATAAGATACTGAACCCACTGATATGATGTGGTGGAGGAGCACAAATACCTGGACACCCACATATATACATTTGCTGAACTGGAAGATCAAAACAGAAGCTGTACACAAGCAGTGTATGGGCAGGCTATTTTTTGTGAGCAAGCTTGTGCAGCGCACTTTGATGTGTTCTTCTTGGATCAGGAGAGCAAGCTCTGTGATTGGCTGCACTTCGGAAGCTGTGGTGGAGAGGAAGTGAGTGAACAAACTGCCATGCATCATGGATATTCCTCTCAATCCACCTCACCAGGTACTTCTCTAAAAGTGTGACTCAGGTCTGTTGCCCCAAAGGATACAGGAAATGTTAGATATTTTAGTATTTTGGGAGCATGTACTGAATACCTTTTTTGATGATATTATACAAAGGACCCTGTTTCTGCAATGCCCTTTGTTTGAACTTCATCTCCTCTTGCTGCGACCCCACGGGCAACTTCCTTTGGCCTGCTGGTCTGGAAAATCCAACAGTTCATCTATATGTAAAGAAGGCACTTAAACTGGAACAGGCATAGCTGCGTTGATCCTGCTGTGGTATAGTGGGACAGTGCATTCCTCGAGTGCACATCAAGTTTGCAGCCTGCTAAAGATCACACACCATTGATTATGTGCCTCTAGGTATATATGGTTAAACATTTCCTAATGCAAATAACTACATGCAGTATTCTACCATGTGCAAACTTATATCACTAAAGGATTCTAACTGTCTAGTGTTTAATGGACCTGTCAAAAGTATGTTGAGATTATAGAAGGCCCCTTTCAGAGCTAGGGGGAACTTCCTTATATGGTTGTAACTTGTAACTTGAAACTTGTTGACACACGAACCCTTCTGCCTATAAAAACCCTGCACAGAAGAATAAACTTTGAGTTGATTTTGGGAAAGCAGTCTCTGTATCATTTTGTTCTCCCAGGCTACTCCCGGCGCTGTAACTAACCCGCTGAACGGCATACCTGAGCTTACTTTGAATAATTAATCTTATACAAAACTCTGCTTATCGCTGCCCACGTCTCGAAGGAAACTCGATCCACGGATGACCCGGAAGGAGAGATTTCTTTCAGGAAATGCACTGATTTCCATGACAAAATTCACAACAACACAGACACAGGTCGGTTCTTTGAAACGGGTGTTTATTACTTGGGCCTTCTCTCCTTGGTTTCACCATCACCAGTACGGGAGGACAGGGAGCGATCTCATATTTAAAGTGATTACAGGAAGGAGAGATGGTGTGTGAGGTGTCCTCGGGAGACATCACCCCCGTTTCTT
Source organism: Aulonocara sp. 'chitande type north' Nkhata Bay (assembly GCF_057382095.1). Lineage (NCBI taxonomy): Eukaryota > Metazoa > Chordata > Actinopteri > Cichliformes > Cichlidae > Aulonocara > Aulonocara sp. 'chitande type north' Nkhata Bay. Next base: position 7,261,293 of record NC_141347.1, read on the forward strand.
CCCTCACTGGGGATGTAGGGTCTGTCTGCCGGTAGCGCAGCTGCAGGGCGCAGCGCTAACAGCTGATCCCTAATGTAAACAAAGGAGCCATGCGCCGAGTGTCCAAACACGGGTGAAAAAAGTGGAGACAAAAGAAGAGAAAAGTCAACATAACTAGCACGAAGCGGTAATGCAAGATGGCAGGATCTGATTGCTAAAACATAAGTTAAAGGTTAAGAGAAGTAAAGAGGAAAATAAGAAAGAAGCTCAGAAATGAGCAGAGCTAGCTCTGCTCATTACCTGTTAGCTGCCATAACAGGTAACACAGTTAAGGTTTCAGAAAAAGTATTCTGTCGTTTGTTTGCTCGATCATGCCTTAAACACATCAAAATGCATAGTGGGATTATAATACAAGTGAATACTGTGACAAGCACTGGTACTGAATAGGCAATCACTTAGCAGCAAGGTGAATCGGTGATGCATTAGTGTGGTCTGCACTTCCTCTTCTTTGATTGGGTGAAATGAGTTGAAAGTAATTGGATGAGGGAACCATGGGGAGTGCCCTGCATAATTTCAATAAAACGCCGTTTTAAACGCCGTTACAGCTGGCAGAGAACGCCGTAAAAAACGCCGTTCAAAGATGCATAAAAACGGCGTTTTGTGCCGAGTAGCGTAAAAAACGGCGTTTCCGTCTGTCTTTGAACGCCGCTTTTTACGTCACTCGGATGGTGCGTTCAGGGCACCATCCGAGTGGCGGAAAAAGCGGCGTTTGTCGGAACAGAACGCCGCTTTTTTCGAGAAGGGTCTGGCTGCAGCCACTGTGGAGCTCCACAGTAACCGGATACACGTGACCTCCACACTAACCGGAAACACGTGACCTACACAGTAGCCGGAAACACGTGACCTCCACAGTAGCCGTAAACACGCATGGAAACCGTGGAAGTTTTGCAAGTTGATCGCAAAGGTTGGTTAAGTCTTTCTTAAATAAGTTTGCCGTTAGTGATTTCATAATTCTAGGAATCGTCTAGTTTTCTTACAATGATCATGTTGCCACTTTTTTTGCGTTACAACAACATTCCTCCTTATTTTAATGTTTTTTCATCGTGCTCCATGGCAGAGAAACGCACAGATATGCTTTTTCCTGGGCCTGGTTTCAGTAAGAGAGCTGGATTAACTTCTTCTGTGGGCGAGAAGAAGCAAAAACCACATTTTGCATTAGAGTATGATTTATTGTTGGCGTCAGAGATGCGAAATAATGAATACTTCAATACTGTACTTAAGTAGAATTTTCTGGTATCTTTACTTTACTGCTGTACTTTTTTGTGCCTACTGTATACTTCTTTATACTTCTACTTCTCACATTTTAGCACGCGTATCTGTACTTTGTAATGCGTACATTTGTAAATCAGCCCCCTGCACGCGTGCTTTGGACGCAAGATTACTTCAAAATTTTGTACATAAATTATATTTTAGACCCTGTACTTCTTACTTCGACTTAACTAAAAAGTTGAGTCAGTGCTTTTTAAACAGAGGTATCTAAACTGTAGTAAGGAACGTGTGTACTTGTGACACCTTTGGTTAGCGTCAACACTGTAAATTTCGTTACAAACAGATTTATATATTTATCAATACTTCTATTTGTCATTCTTTTCTGTACAGCTTTTTTATTGGCCAGATTTTAGTTAGCCCCTGTTCAATTGACTGTTACATGTCAATAGAAACATGTCTCACAAGTTAAAGTGTCTTGTAATATATTTGTGGGGTTTTTTTCAAGGATTTTCTTCCCAAATCTATTACATGCCAACTGTAAATTGTTATTTCTGCTAAAACCTTAACTTAAATGTGTATATGGTGTTTATCTGTTTCTCTCTCTGTTTTAGATGCACTTATCAATCTGGAATTCGGGCTTGAAGCCGGAATTGCAGGAATGCAACACGTGTTGCAGAGGACTTTTTCACTGCCCTCTGTGCCCCACTTTCAGCCCTGCTGTCAGGGCAAAGATTGAGGAGCATCTCAGTGTGCATATAAAAAATGCTTTGCCTTTCAAAGGTATGTTTGTATTAAATATACTTTATAGTTATAAATATGCACTTTTTTAAGCACTTCTGCAGTATCTTTGTTGACTTAAAAGTTGCTGTTGATATTGTACAGTTCAGTGCATTCATCTGCAACAAAAATAGTGTTTTTATAAAATATATTTTTATTTACTTTTCACCACTTTTCTTGACATAACATTTGTGATCCATACCATTTAACTTTCATTATTGAGGTTGGCTTGGATGTTTTTGTTAACATGTACAATCTGATTGTTAGACAAATTGATTGCATTCTATACAACTACATTTAAATTACATCTGTTTGTTTGTTTGTTTTTTTCTCTTACAGATAAAATGATATGCCGGTGCAGGCTGCCTTGTAGGACAACAGGACACTTTCACTGCCCTGTCTGTAATCTTACAATCATACGGCGTGGGGATATGGCAAGGCATTTATTGTCTTGTCAGCATTCTTCAATACCAAGTCAGCCACCACTATCAGGACTGCTCCCCGCTGAACTCTCCGAGGAGCCCCGTATTCCTCCGGCAGTACTCTTCGAGGAGCCCCGTCTCCCCCCCAAGGTTTTGTCTTTGGGATCGGAACCATTTTCTGACTCTTTGTTAGAACATTCATATGCTCTACCCTCTGCGTTCAATAAAACTGCAGCTGATGGAAAGTCCATGAATTTGACATGCCCTCACTGTGGCCTTACTCTTCGTACCAAAAACTACAAGGCTCACATGATGAGGAAGCACTCCAACCAATCAATAGATGTTTGCCTGGCCAGTCATCTGCAGTGTGTTTGTGTAGATGAAACTACAGGGTTATTTGCTGTGCAGAGAACTGGCCATGGGTTTTCTGTGCCAGTTCACGTTCAGAGGAAAACATGGGGGGTGTCTCACAATATCAGATGTGAGCTGGAGGAATGTCAGCAATACCAGTTGCTGGCCCAGCGGAGCGGACTAGGCTTCAGTTTATGTGAGCACCTTCGCTCACTAGATTACTGCCGAGAAACTGTAAAGGAGGTTTTTCTTCAAGAGCACATCGTGATGGAAATGGTGGACCTTAAATTTTTTGGAGAGGCCAAAGCTGCTACATGCATAAAGAGACAGAAAGCTGCCCAGATGGCACATGCTCCACTTTGTGTGAGGGTGGATTTTGGTGGATCCTCAACACAGATCTGTTTGTCTGTATTTGAGCCGGAAATACACAGTTTCTGCCGTCTTGGCAGAATATTTGTGACTTACAATGCTCTGAGGAACACCTGGCATTGTGCTTGTGCAAAGCCTCGAATATCATGTCCTCATAAAAACATAGCTAAATGGCATCTCTTCCAGACACAGAGAGACATCTTCAAATCAACTGTACCACTATCATCAGGCACCCCATCACAGATGACTCAGGAGAGTTCTTCCTTTGAGGACAATGCTGCCGTCGAAAGGAGTATACGCTATATTTTTAAAGAGAAAAAAATACCTGGATCTCTTCCAGAAAATGTCATCTCACAGAAAATGGATCATCAGAAACAGCTCTTTCCATGTGAAACGTTGTGCCAGGTGTGCCCAGAGCACCCAAAACTTGATGAGGCTGTTCTAGTTACCAATAAAGCGAGGATTGTCAGCATGATGGGAGTGATTGAGAGTAAGTTTTAATGAATAAGATTAAACATCAGTGTGAAATAATTAGTTATAATTGTTCCTATACTAATGTTTTGACATTAATGTGATTTGTCTTTAACAGATGTTTCAACACACCATAGATCGTGTCCTCGGTGCCACATGGTCTACAGGTACCAGGAGTGGACAGATGGGCTTCACAACTTTGACAACCATGTTGTTTTGTCTCTTGAACTTTGCCTTTTTTTGAGAGAAAATCTGCAGGTGAGGATCACAAAAATAAAATATACTCATCTGAAGATTGCTTTAAAAATGTGTTTGTGTCATTATGATATTTTGGTGACCAAATTTAAATATCTGTGTAATCATAGTCTTCTTCACCCTTTTGTCATATTACAGAACCATGTATCTGCTTCAAGGGTCATTGACTCATTGGAGGGCTTAAGAAGAGTGAAGTTTCCTTCTCGGGATACCATTTTTCATGCTTATTGCCATTTTGAGGCTTTGACTGACGCAGAATACATGTACTCCTGCATAAACTGTGGGTTTCACCCCCCTGTGGTAGTTATGGACTTACACAGAAAAGGGGTGTTCAAGTTAGCAGGTAAGTTTAATGTACATTTGTGTATATATTTCATTGTGTACATTATGTGCATGTTTTCATGAGTCAATTTATTATAGTGAGTGACCTCAAAGCCCCGGAAGACTTCAATGGTGAACATGACATTGAAGGTTTTTGGAACTCTATTCACCTGGAAATGATAAGCCGTGGTTTTTTTCCAAGTGAGTGATGGCAAAAACTTTTTGAAAGTCATTCAGTGTTTTAAAGTAATTTAGATTGTAATTAAAAACATGCCATTTTCTGTAGGCGGTGTGAAGAATCCATTTTCCGTTCCACCAAGTTACACGCACTGGGCACCATGGATCGGGAGTGAAACTCGAACAAGTGACATTGTGCTTAACACAGAGTTTAAAAAAGTAGGAACAAGCTCTTCACATGAAGCAAAGCTTAGCAGTGTCACAGAAGACCGTCTGTTGGATGAACTTGCCAAACAAAAGGTAACATTGCTTTGAAGTTTTCAGAATATGACATAAAGTTCTGGGGTTGTTCCATTTACAGTTTTCCCTAATTGCTGTCAGGTTGGAGTGGTAAGAAAATTGTGTAAAGCATGCAACATCGACTCCAAAGGCTCCCGCTTTGATCTCATCACCAGACTGAGGGAGAAGATGAAGAGCAGGCAGACATATGATAAGGTCTTTCAAAGCATATGGGGTGCCTCTGGTAAGCATCACTTAGCGATTATTAGAAGTAGCATTAAAAAATGTAATTACAATTACAAACAACTTTTTAAATCTTTGCTTGCAGGAGGATGGTCTGTAATACTATGTCCACATGGCATTGTATACAGTGTTAAATTTAATCTTCGTGCTGAAAGTCCCCGGGATTTTGCTGACCTTCTCCTGTCCTGGAAGCACATGCCAAACGTCTGTGTTTACGATTTTGCGAGGGGTTTGGCAGCACACACCAATTTGCGGGTTCCTGATAAACTGCCATTTCATCCACATGAAGGTCGACTTGCTGAGCCCACTGAGGAAAATGTCAAGGCTGCACAGGATGGAAGCCTGAAAGTGAATCTTCCATGGCTACATGAAAGGATGGATAGTGTAAATGAAAATCCTCATCCTGTCACTGGATCATCTGACCATTATGTCCTGTATGACAGATTTCATGAGGGAAATACAAAAGATCCCAAGGACATATTACGCAGAATTCAACTTGTCCCGGAGCTGAAAGGCTGGCTGAACAGTCAAGTTGTTGAACAGTTCTTTGCAAACATGAGGAAAAGCAATTACTTTTTAAGTAATATGAGTCCATCCACACATGTGTTTCTGATGAGAAATATAAATCATCATTATAACACTGTCACCAACAAGAAACTTCTGGAGAGGCAGCTAAGACATGGTCGACTTGGAAAGATCAATATCTCATTGTCGGCACTGGGTCAAGCTGTCGTAGGTAAGTACATGCATTGTGTCATGACCAGAACGCTACCATTGTTTACATGTTATATTTGTTCCTATCTGTGTGTGTATATTCTTTTCTTTGTGTACCTAGCCCCACAGGTGTGCAATAAACCCAGAGAAATCACAGAAACGGTGTTGAACCCAGCACCTTCAACGTCTGGTGACACTGGTAAAATTTCTTATTTTGAATAGTGATTGACATATGTACGTGAAATAATAATCTTGCATTCATTATCTTGTTGTAGTTGATGGCTCATAAAAGAATTTGTTACATGCTGTTTAAAATGAATTTCCTTCTATAGATAGTGCTTATTTTTCTTGCATTTAATATGCATTCTATGTAGTGTTTTGTCTGAAACCTGTTAAAATCCCTATAGAACCTCAGAAAAGAGTTGACAACAAGAAAGCCAATCGAAGGTCAACAGATGCAACTTTTCCTGACCCGTGTGGACCACCGTGCGAAGCTCTGACAAAGCCTGAGAACATTTTGGCCAGCCGTTCATCATGGTGTTTTGTACCGCACCCTGGCCAACAACAGCTTGTATGTTAAAGTTTTCAGATGTCGCAAAGTGCAACTTTTAGTGCTTATCTGATTTTGTCATCCACAGTCTATGACACCTATCTGTTTTTTTTTTTTTAGCTCAACTATGTTCTGGACATCAGCAGACCCAAAGATGAGCTGATTGTTGAAACGTCTTCTGGATGCCTCACGCGGTCAGATTTTTGGACACTGGGTTTAAACAAAGAAATGGAATCGACTGTAAGTATTTTTTTTCTACGAATATGAAAAAATAAAGTGTACATTCATTGTTATCATGATTTTTTTCTGTTTCAGATTGGAAATGGCTGTTTTGAGCTTATCACTAAAATTGTTCAGTCAAAGGTACTGTATGTTGTATATGATGATTGTCAAGCTTTAATTTAAAGAGCTGTTGTTTTAAATGTTTTTTTGTTTTTTTTTTTTACATTCTAGGGGATAAGCATTTACATCGAAAATCTGTATGTCACCCGGACTTGGCTTGCACCCTATGGCTGTGATCCATTGCGGTCCTTTCCTGTAAGTGTACCGTCCTTTAAAGAAACAAGCAAGTAATCCAAATGATTTTTTTTATAACTTTGGTGCGAGTTCATATACAGGATACTTAAAAATACAATTCTGTTTCAGACTGATGCTCAGACGATGGACATCATAGTTCTCCCTCTCTGGACACCTGGTCATTTCCAGTTGTGTGTAAGTCTTGTTTTTTGACACGTACAAACTGTTAGAATTTTGCTATGTGTCTGAGATGTATTCAAGCTTTTATGACGCAGTTTCAAAAGTCTTTGACTGTGATCGCTTGCAATGACATTGTTTTCAGGTTTGAAGTCATGGCTAACTGTCTTTTAGGTACTGAAGCCACCTAAAAGAGAAATCCTCTTTCTTGACCCATTATACACCAAGGCAGGATTTGGTGGCCAACAATATGTTTCACTTTTGAGGTCACATTTTTATAAGCATTTTTGGTTTGTTCCGGAGTTTTCAGGAACCTGTTCAGTGTTCCAGGTTAAGTGCATCCCAGATCATGTTCTGCTGATCTTGAGTGTTCACACATACAGTACACTCACATGCTTTTTCTATAAACTATATCAGCAAGTTTCTGTGTGGAGTTTGCATGTTCTCCCCATGTTTGCGTGAGTTCCCTCCGGGTACTCCGGCTTCCTCCCACCGTCTAAAGACATGCAGCTTGTGGGGATAGGTTAATTGGATAATCCAAATTGCCACTAGGTGTGAATGTGGGAGTGAATGTGAGTGTGAATGGTTGTCTGTCCCTGTGTGTTAGCCCTGCGACAGACTGGCGACCTGTCCAGTCTGTCGCCCTATGACAGCTGGGATAGGCTCCAGCGCCCCCCGTGACCCTGAAAAGGATAAGCGGAAGCGAATGGATGGATGGATGGATGGATGGATATATCAGCATGATGCTTCAACATTTTATTCTCATCTTCAAATTATGATCAAGTCAGTGATACTGTCTGTAGATGAGTTTCAGACATAAATTGGGTCTTCCAGTGTTCTATTTTAACATAAAACACCATTAAAAATTATTTTATAAAATATGCCAACATTAACTTAAAGCTGTAAATGCTTTATTTTGACCAACTGTGAGCATGTGACTGTACTTTTTCATTTTGTTATGCTGTTTTTTTGAGGTCGTGTTCCTAAGGCCTGTAGTTACAGTTGGTGCTATTAGCAATAAACATTTCACACCCATCATGATCATCATCTGTTAACTTGTGAATGTAACTGTTTTTTTTAAAAAAAAAAGGAATCTTGCAGTGAAGATCATTCCCGGGCAGTGGTCAGAAAAAAAGAGCTGTGACTTGAAGGTATGTGCTAGTTTAAGTGTATGGTGAATAATATGAATTACACTAGTCTTCTTTTAAGGGATTTTATTAAAGAGCCTTTATTTTCAATGTAATACAGGGTTTTCCAAGCCAAGACTATGGAGTTGACTGTGGGATCTTCATGCTGATGGTAATTTGTCTCTTCTCTTCTTGAGATTCATACAGAAGCTAATTTAAGCTTCTAAAGAAAAATGACATTTTTATTTTTTCTTACAAATAGTCTGCTCTGTACGTGGCACTGGATGCTTCATTTGACTATACTATAGTAAGTATTCTATTTACTTTCACAGCAATGGAGTCTTGAATCTTTTGAAAGTTGTTAAATATGTTTCATATTAATATTTTACAGTCAGACATGCCCTACTTGCGTAAATGGTGGTGCTTGCTGTTGATGGAGAACTTTGATCTCAGGAGGTATTTATACTTTGACTTCTGTTCTATGTTGTGTCAAAGTTTACACACCTTAACAATATCAACATTTTCTGTTAAGCTCTGGCAAGCTATTTGCACACTGGAGAGAGGAAGCCAAAGCTGTGCTTGAAGGACAACACGTGCCCATTTTCAGAGTGAAAAAGCGCAAGTTACAGGAAGTCAGTCAGGTCAGTAATCACTTTAAACAGTAGTGTAATTACATGTTTAGTGACATTTGAATAACTGTTAAAAAACTGTTCTGCAGCAGAGAAATAACTATGTTTTTATCCCCATTTGCCTGACACAGGAGCCAGCAGTTGTTGCAGATCTGCGTCCTGCTGTGCAGTGGGTTGTCCAAAATAAGGCACTTTTCCGTGGACACGTAACAATGCCCAAATATGTGTCCTTAAATCAAGGAGACCAGCAGAGGGTCTTAAGAGACATGTCAGAGGAAGAAGACACTGGAGCAAGGGACTTGTTCCTCTTTGTTTTTCAGTTTGCAGAGGACATGGAGCTCTTTTTGAATGCATGTGCTGATGAGCAGGGGCTAAGGGTCAGTGCTATGTTTGACATGTGATGGACAAATGAAGGCACTGGCTGTGTTTGTTTGTTTGTTTGTTTAATATGTTGTTGTTGTTGTTGTTTTTGCGTAGTACAAAATTCCTATTAAACTTATTTCAAAATGTTGTTCACTTGATTCTGTGTCCATACTTATAATAAAGGATTACAGTGTAACAGCATTAAATGTAAAAGCATTTTTTTTAAACTTGTAATTTCAAAATAAAAAGCTTATTGTTGATATTAACAGTAAATAATTGTAAACAATAATATTTTCATACATTTTAAAAATTAACACTCTGGGCTCTATCCTGGCCATTTGTGGACACTTCACTTATTCTTTTTTTTGACTACTGCACTGCAGTGGAATGACACGGGTTTGATCTTAAGGATCTAATAGTTGTGTGTGTTGTGCATGACATTGCCACACAAATATCTATTTGCAAGATAGAGTAGAATAAATTATGACGCATGAAATATTACATAGGCTGCAGTGAATTTCTGTTGATACAGACTATTGAGCTTTGAGTTTCCCAGTCAAACTTAGCTTTGAAGCACCTGCTAACAACACTTTTACTCTTTTACATTTCATAACAAGACACCATAGCCAAAATATTAACAAAATATATATTATTAAAAAATTCAAAGCTGCAGCACATACAGCAACAAACATCGTTAGTAAATGTGTCCTGGAGTTTATGCAGGTGCAGAAAGTGCTGCTGCTGTAAGTCAGCCTAACAGCTTCCAGATCACTTATTTTTCTGGAAAGATGGTAGGAAGGGCATCACTGCTCATTTCTACAGAATCACAGATCTTGGAATGCAATCCCTTTGTACCATGAAACCACTTCACTACATGCTTTATACACTTTTCTCAGACAGGCATGAACATTTTCACACTTTTCTCTTTTGTTTAAACACTGTTAGAGTTCAAACCTTCGTAGAAACACAAGTCCAGTATTATGGAATGAAAACAAAAGGTGCATTTGAGGGTGCAAAACGTTTCGTCGGCATTGTTGTGTTTGTTTGGGAGAAAACTTCCAAACATACAGTACAGCACTTCAGAGTTACACTGCTAGCGATCGAAGATTTATGTAAATTCGACAAGCTAAACGCATTCTGTACTGTACAGCAGGAGTCCCCAACCTTTTTGCACCACAGACCACTTTAATGTCAGACAATATTTTCAGGGAACGACCTTTAAGGTGTCGCGGAGAAATACAACAAAAGAATTAAAAAAAGAAACTGTGGTATTTTGTAAATATAATGATAAACGTGACTTGAGCTGTGCGCCAACAACAATGACAGAGACATCCTCCTCTCTGCTTCTTAGCGCTCTCTGGTCGCTATGGTAACGCGTAAATAGTTCTTTCAAAATAAGACACACAACTACAACCATACATTTCACACCGGAGGATCAACTCTCGCGGAACGGTACCAAAAGACTCACGGACCTGGACCGGTCCGTGGGCCTATTAGGGACCGCTCCTGTACAGGAGACACTGGACTAGATTGATTGACAATGGTCTACAGCAATCAGAACGCACAACGCGATGTACTGTAAAAAAAATAAATAAATCAGCGAAACAGCAAGTGTCACTTTTGGCCACGAACAATTTAGGGGATGGTGAATTTTTTTGAACAAACCCAGAGTGTTAAAACCCCCCACTTAAAACCATTTTTATTTCTCAGCAGCATCAATAGTGACAAAAACGCAATTTAGTTTTCGCTGTCAAAGTAGATTTAACCGAAGTTACGTGTTTACGGCTAGTGTGGAGGTCACGTGTTTCCGGTTAATGTGGAGGTCACGTGTTTCCGGTTAGTGTGGAGGTCACGTGTTTCCGGTTAGTGTGGAGGTCACGTGTTTCCGGTTAGTGTGGAGGTCACGTGTTTCCGGTTACTGTGGAGCTCCACAGTGGCTGCAGCCAGGTGCTCTTGTGCTTTTTTCGGCGTTTTGAATAATTAAACGGCGTTTTTTTACGCCATTTCTTAACCAAACGGGTTAGGAAAGTGGCGATTTATGGCTCTAACGGCTTGCCATAGTTGAGAGCGCGAGCGACACATCGCGAGGAAGCGCAAGTGCAAAAACTGAGGAGAGGGGCTGCTGTGTGCGTGTGGATAATAGCAAACACTGAAATACAGTTTTGCACGCAGGAATGCTTTTCTTTCGAGCTTTTCTTTTGAGCTTTTCTTCGCTCAAAATAAATTTCTCCTGAAAATGCAACACTTGCACCTGCAAACTTTTTTTTTACGTGCGCTCAGAATAGTGGCACAAAAATAACGACACATCCGGGGATTCTGAGCGTACTCGGGCGGCGACTGATGACGTTGACTGATCGGGATTGGGCTGTGGGTTTGTTACAGTTGTCGGCTTTTCTAACTTCGACGAAACTCCAGCTGACGCGTGCTGGTGGTAAATTGTTTTTGTTGTTGTTGTGTTTTGCTTAGTTTAATTAATCAGACAAAGGTTCATGTAACTTCAGAGGAAGAAGCGGCAGAGTTTGTTCAGGAAGTTTCGCATTCATTAAACTTCTCTTCAAACCATGGCGTGCGCGGTGAACGGCATGTCAGGTAAGCTCGCCTTACCGGCAGATGACTTCTTGTGTCATTGTTGCTTTTTACTGCGCCTGCAGTGTAACTACGGAGAACACGGACCTGTTCTGTTTTTACTCTTCCACAGATGAGAGAATCGGGGAAGCCCTCATCAAAGAGTGAGTTCCGTTCTATGCTTCCATCGTTGCTCTTTCCCAGTCGCTTTGCTCTTTAACCACCTGCCACAAAGTGCTCAGTGATGTTTTACAACAAATGTTTTTTGGTTCCTTAAGTTGTTGGAGCACAGTAAAAAATGATTACGACTTTTGGGTTACACGTAAGATTATGTCTTTCATCATTAAAACTCTTGATAGAATTATTCAGTCATTAGACATTTTTAAACATATTTATTCCTGTGGTAGCTCATGTGAAGATATTGTATTAATTATAACACTTAATAATACGTTTGAACCCAACCCTGTTCAAGTCCTTATCTGAATTAAGTTTCATTTTCATCTTACAGGAACTGTAAGTATCTTTTCACCGTAAACTGCACCAGTCATAAAAAGAACTGTGTCATAGAATTATTGGCCTTTTTCTACAGGCTAAGTATAGATGTCAAATCTCTTAACATATGTAATCTAATTTTTAGTATGTGTTGATGCACGCTCAATCATCCAGGTACGTAAATCTCAAAAGGTTGATTCTGTTCATCTGGACGTTTTCAGTGGGACAAATGTTTCGTCGCTCATCCAGGTGACTTCTTCAGTCTGCAGGTTTCCCGGGCCATTCTTCATTCGCTACGTCCAGATGAACAGAATCAAACTTTTGGGATCATTTGTAGTAATTGTGCAGCACTTCATATTCGATCCTGACATATATACTATCCTGGAATCAGTTATTTATTGTTTAGAACATCCTTTGAAATAGCTTTAAAAACACTCTTTGTGTGAACTAACACCAGGGTTTGACTACACAACGAATTTATGTTGATGAGGCTGACATGCCAACTGCAACCTCCCCGGTGTTTGGACATTTTCCTGCATTAGATACATTTGGGAACATTGATCCTATGCTGTTTTCCTGCATCTGAGTCCTAATCCTAAAAATCCTTGCTCCAGGGCTGCTTCTTATATCAAACGCATGATTTTCATTCATCCTCCTGGCTTTAATCTGAATCGCCTCGCTGTTTCATGAAACACTTTCACACCTATATTGGTTTATATATAATCGGTGCGCTCTCAGAATGTTGGTTCTTACTGACAACTGGCTGCATCTTTGTATATAAATTAGCGCGCTGTCAGTAGATCACCCCGTGATTGTGACTTCACAGTAATTTTCCTCACTTAGTAAATCTGTCTAATAGCATATACAAAATTAAGTACATGTTATTTTCTAATATTTACCTGCTTTGTCGTTCCTGTAACTACAGTAACATTCTTTCCACCATCACTTATCCCAGCTGAATATTTAAGTAAAAATTAATTGATGTTAATCCTGTAGAGGGCAGTACAGCATTAGTAATGAACACTGATTATGCAAAACCTTAAAGTAAACCTTCAATTATAAAAGGTCACTACTCACAAGACTTAGAGCCCATGTCCATTCAGTGTAGGCCCTTTTCTAGCTACCTTGTGAGGGCATCCATATTGCTGCTGGGGACTTTAATAAGGCATGTGTGAAATCTGTACTCTTCAAATTTCACCAACATGTGTCCTACTAGTGGGACAGATCCGCGGCGAATGCCATCACTAGCAACCTTCACAGAGCACTGAGCCATCTGTAGAACAGGAAGAGCTACGTCAGGATGCTCTTTGTGGACTACAGCTCAGCATTGAACATCATAATCCCAGACATCCTTACCATCAAACTGCCTTCAGACTCCTCTTGCTACCTGCTCCTCGATCAATATCCCCTTTTAGTAGCTACTCCAGCGGTCCCCAACCCCCGGGGCACGGACCGGTACTACTCCATGAGTCGTTTGGTGCCGGGCCGCGAGAGTTGAGGCTCGGGTGTGAAATTTATGGTTTTCAGGGGTTTTATCGTTAACTCGGTTCCCCTGGGTCTTTCCCGTGTTGTAGTTGTGTGTCTTATTTTGAAAGAAATATGTACGCATTACCATAGCGACCAGAGAGCATTAAGGGGCAGTGAGGAGGACGTTACTCTGTGTTGTTGGCGCACTTCAGGAGGAAGCTGCTAAAAAATGTACACAATTACACAGTGAATTAGTTTATTATTATATTTACAAAGTACCACAGTTTTTGTCTCGGATCATTTTATTTTGTTGTATTCATCTGCCACGCCTTAAAGGCCGGACCGTGAAGATATTGTCTGACATTAAACCGTCTGTGGAGCAAAAAATGTTGGGGCCCGCTGATCTACTCAGATCAACTGGTTTTCCATTACAGAAGAGCACTGTAATGTGCGTGGCTGTCGTCATAGCAATACGTAAATAACATGCAAGGCAAGGCAAGTTTATTTGTATAGCACAATTCAACAACAAGGTGATTCAAAGTGCTTTACAGAGACATTAGAAACAAGAACAAATAAAAAGCATGATTTAAAATTGATTAAAACAAGCAAACAAACTAACTAACTAATTAACAAACAAACAAACAAACAAACAAAACAGTATATAAAATCAAAACAGATAAAATCAGAACAGTAGATAAAATCAGTAGTTAAATGTAAGTTTTGAAATTTAAGCTTAAAGTGTGGATTTGGTGCTTTATTCAAATGCAGCTGAGAACAGGTGAGTCTTCAACCTGGATTTAAATAAACTGAGTGTTTCAGCTGATCTGAGGCTTTCTGGGAGTTTGTTCCAGATATAAGGAGCATAAAAGCTGAATGCAGCTTCTCCGTGTCTGGTTCTGACTCTGGGAACTGATAAAAGACCGGATCCAGATGACCTGAGGGATCTGGATGGTTCATACTGGGTCAGGAGGTCATTGATGTATTTTGGTCCTAAACCATTCAGAGCTTTATAGACAAGCATCAGAACTTTAAAGTCTATCCTCTGACGGACAGGCAGCCAGTGTAAAGACCTCAGAGCTGGACTGATGTGGTCCACTTTTTTGGTCTTAGTGAGGACTCGAGCAGCAGAGTTCTGAATGAGCTGTAGTTGTCTGACTGATGTTTTAGGTAGACCTGTAAAGATGCTGTTACAGTAATCAAGCCTACTAAAGATGAATGCATGGACTAGTTTTTCCAGGTCCTGTTGAGACATCAGATCTTTTATCCTTGATATATTCTTGAGGTGATAGTAAGCTGACTTTGTTATTGTCTTAATGTGTTTTTCTAAGTTTAGGTCTGCATCCATCACTACACCCAAATTTCTCGCCTGGTTTGTGGTTTTTAGATGTATAGATTGAAGTTCTCTGGTGACCTGTAATCGTTTTTCTTTGGCTCCAAAGACTATTACCTCAGTTTTGTTTTTGTTTAGTTGGAGAAAATTGTGGCACAACCAGTCATTGATTTCCTCAATGCATTTACCAAGAGCCTGTACAGGGCCTCGGTCTCCTGGTGACATTGTGATATATATTTGTGTGTCATCTGCATAGCTGTGATAGTTTATTTTGTTGTTCTTTATAATCTGTGCCAGTGGGAGCATGTAGATGTTAAACAGAAGGGGTCCCAAGATGGAACCTTGGGGAACTCTACATGTGATACTTGTCTGCTCAGATGTGAAGTTACCTATTGATACAAAGTATTTCCTGTTTTCTAAGTATGTTTTGAACCAGTTTAGTACAGTTCCTGAAAGACCTGCCCAGTTCTCCAGTCGTTTGAGTAATATGTTGTGGTCAACTGTATCAAATGCTGCACTGAGATCCAGTAAAACTAGGACTGACATTTTTCCACTGTCTGTATTCAGACATATGTCATTAAACACTTTGGTCAGAGCGGTTTCAGTGCTGTGGTTCTGTCTAAAACCTGACTGGAAGGCATCGTAGCAATTATTCTGTTTTAAGAAGTAACTGAGCTGTTGAGAAACTGCTTTTTCAATGATCTTACTTAAAAACGGGAGATTTGAGATCGGCCTGTAGTTGTTCATTTGTGTCTTGTCAAGATTGTCCTTTTTCAGTATAGGTTTGATTACAGCAGTTTTTAGTGGTTCTGGAAACACACCTGACATTAAGGAAAAGTTGACGATCTGTAACAGGTCTGACTCTAAAGTCTTTGAGACCTTTTTGAAAAAACTTGTTGGCAGGACATCTAAACAGCAGGAGGAGGAGTTCAGTTGACCTAAGATGTCCTCCAGGTCTTTGCTGTTAATAGGTTGAAACTGTTTCATGGTGTTTAAACAGTTTTTCGGTGGACACAGTACATATCCTGGATCTGCTGTTGATGTACCAATTGCTTGTCTAATCTTCTGGATTTTTTCAGTGAAGAATTTGGCAAAGTCATTGCAGGCCATGGTCGAATGAAGTTCAGCTGCCACTGACACAGGAGGGTTTGTTAGCCTGTCAACTGTAGAAAATAAGACCCGAGCATTATGGCTGATGCGACACAGGCGCTACAACAAAGGTGGATTTCAAGGCAAGAATATATCTGCTGCTTGGTCTGTGGCGTTCATCAGACTCGGGGATCACGGTGTTGTTTTTCAGCCGTTTCTCTCGTTTCCAGGTTTCAAAAATGGCGGTTTTGATTTTCGTGAATGAGACTCATTGACTGATGACTTTAGTACCTGCTCACCCGGGAACCAGGTACTAAAAAAGTACTTGATACGAAGTCAAATATGCTGATGACACGGTGGTAGCGCTCATTTCTGATGGAGATGAGATGCCGTACAGTAGCTGTGCAGTTAGCGATGCAATCACTGTATTTTGTCCAATAAAATAATCTCTTTTCCCAAGTACATCCAAACAGTTCACAGCATCACAGGTTACCACATGCCATTATCCCACAGCTAATCACATCAGCTGATTTGTGTTGTTGCTTTGTGTTCATACCTAAATACTAAGAGAAAGATCACATGTGTCCTCATTAGGAGAGTGATTTGTGCTGCTGATATAAACCTACGGGCCTGCACGTTTATATTGTTAATCTTTAATTATGAGACGGTGTGCTTCAGAGTAACATGAAAACAATGTAACAAGTAGTATAATGAATTTCTTTCTCATGGGTGTAACTTACTGCATTCATTAAGTTCTCTGTAAGATGTGTAATAATGTTTTTTTAGTAATGACGCTAACACTGAAGACAACAAAGAGGGGAAATACGTCTGACGTGAACAAACATTTGACCACGCAGTCTTTGGCATTCTGCTTAGAGGATACAAATGTAACCTTTACTGAAATTGATCTCAGTATTTCTAGTAAGGCAGATTATGGACATCGTGGTGGGGGGATTTGATATTTAGTGGACTGGGGGAGGCATGGGTCAGAGGAGTGTTCCTAGTTTCCATATCACAGGCCTAAAACCAGCAGGCCTGAAAAACACTCCCCCTGTGTTAGGGCCGCTCGATTATGGCAAAAATGATAACCACGATTATTTTCACTGACATTGAGATCTCGATTATTTGACGATATTTATTTAACAATAACAATGTATTGAATAATGACTCTAAAGATTGTCAAAAAACAATATAAAATAGTGCAAATACTGATAACAGTGCAAATGTTTGCAATATAAAAATAAATGAGAAATGTAAACATCTGTGTTTAGTGAGCTTTGCAGTGTTGCTCTGTGGTGCAGCTACACCGTAGCAAAGTTTACACACTGTGTCTACTTGATCCACGTCTGACTGAGCCCATAATGTTTCCACACCACTGAAGTTTTTTTACCGCTTTTCAACCAACAGCAGTCACTCTCCTCTCCAAATAACTTCTGCTTAGCTTTCCGAGCTTCCCTCGGGTCCTCTTAATTGTTGTGATGCATGTTCGAAATGCAGAGAGGTGCGCTTGATTTGCCACACGGAGCAGCGCCAGAGTAAAGCACGAGGGAGGGGCTAATAATCGGCTCAGTCATTTTTAATGATCGTTGAAAGCCCAGATCGTAATCGTGATTCAAATTCGATTAATTGAGCAGCCCTAACCTGTGTTCCACCTGCAGACAGCGTTTACATCAACGTCTGCCTTTGGTGACTTTTTGGCAGCAGCTGTGACATTCAGCAGTGCCCTCATCGTTTTGACACACAAAACAATAACTACAGTACACACTAACTACACAAGACAGCACAACCCACTAACTACACTCTAAACACACTAAACGCCACAAATCTCTCTCGTCTCAAAACTTGCTATGGATATCGCTCGCTTACTCTCCCTCGCCACCATCACTTATAAACTTTCTCCTCTTCCTAAACAATCAAATGTCACAAGTTGCCATATTATTTTTTTTATTGGTTAACATGATACATTTTTCCACCAATAGGAAAGGGATGTCATGTGTTTTTGTTTTGTTGTGCTTGCCAGCGTTGTCCTTACAAAATGCACTTTAACCGTTTCTTTCCACAGTAAATGTGTAATATAAAGTGTCAAAAACCTTAATGATTCTGAGTGGGAACACTGTTTAGCTAATATTAGTCTAAGAAGCCATGTTAAGCTCAGAGTTAGGGTCACGGGTACCTAATTGTGTGTTCTCTAACAGAGTCATAGAGGAAGAGCTGAAGGATGTGCCCTCAGAGGATGTCCCGCCTCTCACTCCACTGGCTGTGGAGGGGAAGACTGAGCAGGAGGAGAAGCTGGTCAAGCAGCTGAGCAAAATGATACGTATCGTCGGTGACAGAGTGCAGCATGACCAAGAGTTTCAAGAGTGAGCTTTTCATCCTCAGATCTCATGTTAGGAGACTGCTTTAGTACAAAAATACTGTAGATTATTGGATGAATGCAGCAGATTAATGTTGGCTCAATAAGCATTTACAGCGTACAGTTTGATTAAGTAGAGATAAGTAGACGCCCTGCTGATGGAAGTTGTGGTGTGCAGACAAGTGTTTCATGTCTCTGTCATAAACTAGAAACGTCTGTCAGTCAGAATGCAATTTTAAGGGCTCTACGTGTTTTCAAAAACAGGTTGCTTACATTGTGGCTGTTCTGTTGCAGTGTGATAGATGGTGTGGCTTCTGGCTCTGGCTCCAAGTCAGAGAACTTCAGACGAGTGGCAGACAAAGTGTTTGAGGACGGCATCACCTGGGAGAGAATCGCTGTGCTCATCTATGTAGCCGGCAGGCTTGCTGTCAAGGTGAGTTGGTTTCAGTTTCCAGGACGTCTGAGAATCTAAAGCAGTCGTTATTGTTTTAGTGATTTCATTGTTATTTTAGCATCATTAGTAGGGATGGGAACTGAGAACCAGTTTTCTACAGAAGCAGTTCCTGGTAGTTCAGGTCCTTTGAGTTGTTATTCAGCTTGCCTATCAATTCTGCTTATGAGTTCTACAGTCAGCTGATTTCAGTTTGTGTGCCAGAGGAGCAAAACAGTATAGTAGTCTACAGTAGGTCTGCAATGATCATAATCGATGATGTCGACTACAAAAATGTGAATTTTATTGTCAACACTAGACTAATACCACGTAAATGTATTTTTGTAACTGCAGTACACTACAGGAAGCTATTGGGGGAGTAGCGCTTATATTGTCTGCCAAGACTGCACCAAGAAGAAGGCACGATCTGATGTCCTCGTGCTGGTGTTGTTCCCACATCATCTTAATAAATGTTGTTCCCGGTTCAACGTTGCAAGTGACCAGTCACATTGTTGTGACGTCATACTTTTGCGACTTCGGAAAAAAAGTCTTAAAAAACAAACGGTAAGCATTATACATGTTGTCCTGGCAAAATTCAAATTTCATAAATGAATGAATCGCTTGGCTTGCAGAAGTATGACGTCACAACAATGTGACTGGTCACTTGCAATGTTGAACCTGGAACAACATTTATTATGATGATGTGGGAACAACACCAGCACGAGGACATCAGATCCTCATCACGAACAGCAAAACAGGAGGACAGAAGAAAATGGAAACTGAGATTTAAAAAAATGTGAAAGCATTTCGCAGAAAATAAAGTTAAATGCAGAATATCCAAAGCACTGCCCCCTGGAGGTGAGACGTAAGCTTTACAGTTAGTGCGTCACATTGATTCTTTGTTTATGTTAATATCTGTATAGTAATGTTTATGTTAGCATACCTGCTCTTAAATTGGCGGTAACTATAATTAAATTGCATAGTCACAAAGGAGGAGAGAGGAGGGCAAGCAAAGAGAACCCAGAGAGATATTTAAAACTTCCAACATGACAAGAAACTCATTTCTATTCAGTTCAGTTTTATTTATATAGCGCCAAATCACAACAAAAGTTGCCTCAAGGCGCTTCATAGATACAGAGAAAAACCCAACAATCATATGACCCCCTATGAGCAGCACTCTGGCGACAGTGGGAAGGAAAAACTCCCTTTTAACAGGAAGAAACCTCCGACAGAACCAGGCTCAGGGAGGGGCGGGGCCATCTGCTGTGATTGGTTGGGGTGAGAGAAGGAAGACAGGATAAAGACATGCTGTGGAAGAGAGACAGAGGTTAATAACAGATATGATTCAATGCAGAGAGGTCTGTTAACACATAGTGAGTGAGAAAGGTGACTGGAAAGGAAAAACTCAATGCATCATGGGAATCCCCCGGCAGCCTACATCTATTGCAGCATAACTAAGGGAGGATTCAGGGTCACCTGGTCCAGCCCTAACTATATGCTTTAGCAAAAAGGAAAGTTTGAAGCCTAATCTTGAAAGTAGAGATAGTGTCTGTCTCCTGAATCCAAACTGGAAGCTGGTTCCACAGAAGAGGGGCCTGAAAACTGAAGGCTCTGCCTCCCATTCTACTTTTAAATACTCTAGGAACAACAAGTAGGCCTGCAGAGCGAGAGCGAAGTGCTCTAATAGGGTGATATGGTACTACAAGGTCATTAAGATAAGATGGGGCCTGATTATTTAAGACCTTGTATGTGAGGAGCAGGATTTTGAATTCTGGATTTAACAGGAAGCCAAAACAGGAGAAATCTGCTCTCTCTTTCTAGTCCCTGTCAGGACTCTTGCTGCAGCATTTTGGATCAGCTGAAGGCTTTCAGGGAGTTTTTAGGACATCCTGATAATAATGAATTACAGTCGTCCAGCCTGGAAGTAATAAATGCATGAACTAGTTTTTCAGCATCACTCTGAGACAGGATATTTCTAACTGTAACAGGGCGGCCCTTAGCGGCTGGAAACACAGTGAGATGGACCAAGGCAAGCGTAGTGGAACAAAAAAAGCATTTATTTCCTATACAGCTCTCCTTACAACAATTAATTTGTCGAGCTTCTTCACAGCACAAAAATCCATCCTCTAATGACAACTGGCAGCCTTACATATGTTCAGCTGTCACAGACTTAACCATTATTCCACTCTCAGGTAAATTCTTAAATCCCAACCTTCCACCACAGTATACAATATATCAATAAGAATAAATAAATACATAAATACATCTTCACATTTACATATTAACTCATTCGCTGCCATTGACGTCTATAGACGTCAATTACGTTTTTCAATGGGAGGGGCTAGAATACAACCTCGTCACAAAGCAAGAAATATTAGTGTCAAAGGCACTTTTCTGCTTGAAATGTATTTTTCACAAAAAGCTCGTTTTCTCCCTTTTTTTGGTCAAAACAGGCATTTTTGGTGGAACCCACCTCTCTTCTACAGCTGATTACTAAAGAATGGAAAATGGTAGAAACAAGCTTTTTTTTTGGATGACAGAAGAGAGTCTGTTCTTCATTTTGGTAGGTTCAGCGTTTATATGATCATAACACACAGTTTTCTGTGGCTCTTCAAAAATGAGTAAAAATGCTCAAAAACCCTGGCAGTGGGGAGTTACCTGATTTGAAAATGGCTGGCAGTGAATGAGTTAATAAATATTTCACACTTTAATGTTACACCAAACCCAATATTATAAAAACCCAGAAACCCAAGCACAACAAGATTCACCACACTCTCTTTACCAATGGTCTCTCCCGGAACCTTTAAATGGTGTCTGGACCCCCGGGGAAACATTTGCCCAAACACCTTGAAGAGGACACAGGCAAGAAAGGTGAGTAATCATTATCTTACACTTATTTGCACCACTTTTATTCCTAGATTTCACACACACTTGCATTAGTTTTCCTTACTGGTAAACCTTAATCACAATCTCAATCACCATTCTTCTCTCCTGACAGACAACCACCACATTCCTTGACGAGGAGCAGCTGTGCAGGATCTGAAATAAGGCTACCAACTGATTTTAAAATTCCCAATAAATAGTCAATAAATATTTAAACTTCTTGTGTTTTTTGTCTGTTTGGGAGCTGACACAGTCTCTATGGAGATGGGTTTTTGGGGGGGTAGCAGGAGGAGAGAAGCTGCAGAGAGGCGTGTAAGACTGCAACTCTGCTTCCTGGTCCCAACTCTGGATAGTCATATTTTGGGGGGTTTAATAAATTTGTCCATATTTCTAGAAATGAGAGCTGCTCCATCCAAAGTGGGATGGATGCCGTCTCTGCTAACAAGACCAGATTTCCTCCAGAAGGTTTGCCAATTATCTATGAAGCCCACATCGTTTCTGGGACACCACTCAGACAGCCAGCAATTTAAGGAGAACATGCGGCTAAACATGTCACTCCTGGTCTGATTGGGGAGGGGACCAGAGAAAACTACAGAGTCCCACATTGTTTTGGCAAAGTTGCACATCGATTCAATATTGATTTTAGTGACCTCCGATTGGCGTAACCGGGTGTCATTACTGCCGACGTGAATTTCTCAGAATTAAAGTTGACCTCATGCACCTGTGAATGATTTAGCTTAAATTGCTTAGTGGACATAAGTACCATAACTATTGCCTGCAAAATATCCCAAATTTGTGGAGATATAGGTCTCAGTGAGACACAAAATCAGTGAAAGAGTGTGTTGTATGATACTGAGAACTGATAATTTCAGAAAAAGAGCTATAAAATGTTCCAAATGAACAGTGTGTCTATAGTCCCACGTATCCAGTGTGACACACCACTCTCACCCATGTTTCTTACCTTCTTTTGGGAGACGGCTGCAGTACCATAACTTCACCTGTGTGTTCATCCATCAGATGGTCGAGGCTCACCTCCCTCAGTCGGTCAGAGAGGTCCTTACCTGGGCAGTGAACTTTTTCAAAAACAATCTGCTGGGCTGGATTCTGGAACACGGAGGTTGGGTACGTTATACACCAATAGATCTTCACTGTCTTTTTCCCTGAGACCCCATGTTTGAGATTATACACAGGTGTAGATAAAGTACTGCATATTCGTTTTTGTTTCTTATTTGTTTCTATACAGTGGGTTGTTGCATTGAGAGACCCCGTTGATGCCAGCATGAAAATTTGGAGTTGCCAGCTTATGTTTGTGTGTATTTACAGTGGCTTGCAAAAGTATTCGGCCCCCTTGAACTTTCCCACATTTTGTCACATTACAGCCACAAACATGAATCACTTTTATTGGAATTCCACATGAAAGACCAACACAAAGTGGTGCACACGTGAGAAGTGGAACGAAAATCAGACATGACTCCAAACATTTTTTACAAATAACTGCAAAGTGGGGTGTGCGTAATTATTCAGCCCCCTTTGGTCTGAGTGCAGTCAGTTGCACATAGACGTTGCCTGATGAGTGCTAATGACTAAACAGAGTGCACCTGTGTGTAACCTAATGTCAGTACAAATACAGCTGCTCTGTGATGCCTCAGAGGTTGTCTAAGAGAATATTGGGAGCAACAACACCATGAAGTCCAAAGAACACAGCAGACAGGTCAGGGATAAAGTTATTGAGACATTTAAAGCAGGCTTAGGCTACACAAAGATTTCCCAAGCCTTGAACATCCCACTGTTCAAGCGATCATCCAGAAATGGAAGGAGTATGGCACAACTGTAAACCTACCAAGACAAGGCCGTCCACCTAAACTCACAGGCCGAACAAGGAGAGCGCTGATCAGAAATGCAGCCAAGAGGCCCATGGTGACTCTGGACGAGCTGCAGAGATCTACAGCTCAGGTGGGGGAATCTGTCCACAGGACAACTATTAGTCGTGCACTGCACAAAGTTGGCCTTTATGGAAGAGTGGCAAGAAGAAAGCCATTGTTAACAGGAAACCAGAAGAAGTCCCGTTTGCAGTTTGCCACAAGCCATGTGGGGACACAGCAAACATGTGGAAGAAGCTGCTCTGCTCAGATGAGACCAAAATGGAACTTTTTGGCCAAAATGCAAAACGCTGCACATCACTCTGAACACACCATCCCCACTGTCAAATATGGTGGTGGCAGCATCATCTGGGGGGGCTTCTCTTCAGCAGGGACAGGGAAGCTGGTCAGAGTTGATGGGAAGATGGATGGAGCCAAATACAGAGCAAGCTTGGAAGAAAACCTCTTGGAGTCTGCAAAAGACTTGAGACTGAGGCGGAGGTTCAGCTTCCAGCAGGACGACGACCCTAAACATAAAGCCAGGGCAACAATGGGATGGTTTAAAACAAACATATCCATGTGTTAGACTGGCCCAGTCAAAGTCCAGATCTGAATCCAATCAAGACTCTGTGGCAAGATCTGTGGTGAAGATCAGCTGGTTGGTTTCAGTGATAGTCGCATTACAGATTGTGTAAATTATTTACATTTATTTATTAATAGGTACCTTTAAAGACTCTCAATGGCACCTTGAAAACTTTGTGGACATATCGGTCACACTGAGACACAAAGTAATTGAGTGTTTTGTATGACACTGAGAACTGATAAATAATATTTCAGAAAAAGATCAAAGATCACAAAGATCTTGTCTGACATGTTGTTTTTCCCTTTTCCAGCTGCTTCACCAGCTCCTTGTTGCTGCTTCCAAACTGAAAAACACAAGTCTGAGTCAGGTCCATAAAACCAGTTATACTCAGCCATAAGTATGGTTATGTCACCATTGTTATCAGTTACTAATGTTCACAGTTTAAAGCCCAAACGCAGCCTCTTCCTGTATTCCATTATTAAGTTGGACAAAAAACATTCCCATAATGCATAGCATTGATGATTTCACAATCCCCATCTGCATAGCGGCTGCTGCACTGCATTCTGGGACTTGTATGAGTGGTGTGGCTGTGGCATGCTCTCTCTGTATAGTTCATACATTAATAATTCACATATGAATTTCAGTCAAAGGTTGGATACAGATATATTCGGCCTGGGCACCTTGACATGTCTGATCTAAAGGAAATTTTTCAGTCTCATTTTTTGTGGTCATATATACAGTATTTTATTTTGAGTTGTATTTATGCATTTTACTTTTGTATGTTTATAAGTTACACATAGATCTTGAACAGTAAACCGTTAGTGACTGATGTTGCACAAATGGAAGCAGTGACTATGTATGTGTATGTCCACAGATCAACAGCTTCTCAGAGTTAGCAGCTGCATCCATCCAGAGGGTGTCGTCAATGAGCTCTCACAGCTACGGCCTTATCATAATCTTCCTCGCTGGCATGTCTATAGGAAGCTTCATCACCTGGAGGCTGACCAGACAGTCCTGAGTCTGACACACACAAAAAACATTCATATCCGGGACCGGAGTCTCTAGTCTGTTTTTGAACACATTGGTATAATGTCTCTAAACCACTCAGCTCTTCTTTTCAATCTTCTCTTATCTATGCAAATAAAACTGAAAATCCAAAAACAGCAGTGTTGTGGGGGAAAGTGTTTATTGTGTAACGATGCAGGGTCTTCTGAACCAAAGGACCTGGTCAGACATCCTGTTTCTAGTCAGAGGAGAAAAAAAGTGAAAACCTTTTTAAGCATTTTCAGGTTACAGCTGCTGCCTGTTGAATTTGACTTTTGGCAATATAGTGTACGTGAGAAATGATGATGGTATTTAAAGCACTTTGAGTGTGCTGGGAGAGTAGAAAAGCGCTACATGACAGTCAGACCATTTATATGTGAGAGATGGCGACAGAGAGAAAGTGTTGCACCGCCTCCATCTGGGGTCTTGCCTGGTATTGTAGATGCAGCCTTTAAAGACCATGTGCTTAAAGCCATGATTAGTGCCTCTGTGCTGTCCTTCAGTCCAGCTTGGTCCAGCCACTGGTAGGATTTCTTGATATCAGCCACTTCTTCCCCTGCCATGCAGGGCCTATCCCTTTCTCAGGTTTCATACATCAGTTGTAGTACTCATGAATCTTTGCTGTCTCATCGTGGATAGTGGTTCTGGCACTCACTAGTCCTTGGCCTCCTTCCACTTACCGTACAGTTTCAGGGTGCAGACTTGGGGTGAAACTCTCCATGCATGGTAGGAACCTCCTTGCCTTGATGTCAGAGGCATCACCTCCTTTAGCCTGCTTATTATCCCAGCAGTGTACCTGACAATCGGCAGGGTGTAGATGTTGATCTTGGTCTTCCCATTCAGCTAACTCCTCAGGACGTGCCTTACTCTGCAGGTATTTGGTAGTTGCAGCATTCCTACCGGCCTCTTCATGATTCCCATTTGTGTGGGATTCCCAGGTACTGTTCTCATTGTCTGCAATGTTGCCTTCTGGTAGTTCGATTTGTTCGTTTCTCCAGTCCGAGTGACATTCTGATGTCATTACTGTAAATCCTAGTGACATGGATCAGTGAATCACTCATATACACTTCTTATATACTGCTTTTTTTTACTCTTCTTGAGCAGTCAAAGCACTTCTTACTTGACATATTCACCCATTCACATTCATTCATACAATCATGAAGGGCTTTCTATCCAACACTCATACACATTTATACTCAGATGAATGCACTAGGCGTTCGTATCTTGCACAAGGATATGCATATATGTTGAACCATCAAACTTCCAGTTAGTAGTTGACCTGTTCTGTCTCTTACAGCCCCGGTGTTATGTTCTGTTTTTCTGCACTGTCAGTATCAGACAGAGTGGAGTCATACTGTTCAATGTGCTGCTTTATTCTGTCATTAGTTCCATGTCCTTCCTTTTTATTACTGTTTGTACATATTTTGTATGTCACAGACAAAAAGCCAGCGTTTTTCTTTTTCTGTACTGCTTTTAATGAGAAAAAAACATAAATAAAGCCTTGATAAAGGACACCGCTGTGTATCTATCTCTTCAAGTCTGAGTATAACGATAAATGACAGAGTTGATCCTTGTTTGTGATGTCTGCCCCAAACTGAGCCGAACTCCAATTTTCCTGTTTCCCTAAGGATTGTGAAGGTCCAAATCTTTTCAGAGAAATCTAGTTCTGAATGTGGACCCAAAAACTGTTTTACAACAGTATAACGTTTTACAATTGCTAGAATTTTTTTGTACATTGAACTTCTTCCATGTCAAATTTTACCCATATCTTCCTTGAACTGACCCCAGTGTAGGAAAATGGTGATTTTAAGAAATGACGTTTCTCACTCCAAATTTGCCCAGCTTCCCAGAGAGATGGGAACCAGCTGGTCTTTAAAGGATCGTGGGGAATCTTCAAAGATTATAATACTAAAGCAGCATAAGCAGGAATATGTATGGGGTGCATAAGAGATCATACAGAGGTCAGGGGCCTGTTCTTCGTACGTCGCTTACTACATCCAAGATCAAATGACACATCCAAGACCAAACCATCGCGCTAACCGTGAGCTCGCTAATCCGGTTCCCCGAACACACCTGCTGTTGACGATTAGTACAGCTGGATGCAGGAATGTGACATCACTGGGTGTCGTAAAAGGGGCTACGCATCGATAGTAGAAACATTGATCGGCAACCCTCTGATTGGTCGGCGAAAATGTCGACGGAGCTCGCTCGGCTCGGTATTTTTCGGCAGCAGAGCAAGAACTCTTGAGTGAGGGATTTCAGGAGTTTCAGAGTTTAATCAGAACGCAAGGGAACACTGCAAAGGCTGCAAAAGCAAGGAGAGAGGGCTGGCAGGAAGTTGCTGACAAATCAAACTCGTAGGTAATTTAATAATAATAATAATAATGGATTGGATTTATATAGCGCTTTCCAAGGCACCCAAAGCGCTTTACAATGCCACTATTCATTCACTCCCACATTCACACACTGGTGGAGGCAGCTACGGTTGTAGCCAGGCTGCCATATCGCGCCATCGGCCCCTCTGGCCAACACCAGTAGGCGGTAGGGTAGATCTATCATATGACACTATATTGTCCAATATCATATGGCATTATATTATATTATAATATGTTATATTATATCCCCTTTCACATTAGAGCCACAACAGGACCCACAAGAACATGGGAACAAGTAAAAGTGGAATACAGGAGTATTCTACAGAATGGTAATATTTATCTCTTAGATTGCTTTGCGTCTCTTGGCAAGGTAATACTGGCCTGTAATACTCTGTTAGTTTGTTCATAACAGCAACCAAGAAAAGGGCAGAGCAAAAAAAGACAGGTGGTGGTCCTGCACCCCCTCGTCAACAAGTTGGTTAAGTAAATAATAGCCTCACGGGAAAATCGATATCTCTCTATGAGCACACTGTCGCGCTGAGCTAAAGGATCCTGTCTGTCCCGCAATATACGCTGAATTCTGAAAACTCTCCTTATCAATCTTGCACCTTCCGCAATGGGTGGCTCGCGTATACGGACAGGACATGGCTGCGACAGACTTCCCAAATCCACCTTCGCTTTTATAGCCGTGGTCTCTCATCTTGATTACACGAAGTAATTTACAATTACTACTCTGAAATATGGATTACATCTGTAATAATCACATACATGTAATAGAATTTTAATAGTACATTTCCCTTTTTTAGGAAATGACCTGTATGTATCTGTGTGACATCAATAAAAGGATCAAGTGCTGCATTATCTTTAGTTACATTGATGTTATTTATTTATGGTGAAACAGTGGTAAAATATCGCTGTTGCTTTCGTATGAATGACGCGGACATACCTGCGTGGCCGCGATCTAATCCTGTTTACATAAAGTAAACCTGCTCCCCAGCAGGTTTACGCTTACGGCTCTGTTGCTATGACAGCAAGTCCCGGATGAGCTTCGGGGAACCGAACGACCCAGGATCACGCGAAATCGTCAACAATCAAATCCAGCTAACTTAGCGAGGTACGAAGAACGGACCCCAGAAGATCACAGACATGAAATCTGATCAGAATCGCGTTTAGTGACCATGTATATGCACAAACACATACAAGGAATTTAGTTCCAGTAGATGGTGACTCTCAAGCACAACAATGTAAATCACAACAATATGTAAATGACACAATACACACATATGTACGTGTGCATATATATATATATATATATATATATATATATATATATATATATATATATATATATATATAGGGTTAGGGTTAGCATGTTCTGACTGAGAGATTTCTGAAAAAATTCAAACGGACAAGGTAAGCGACTCATGTTGTAACTGACGTCAGACGCCGGAGATTTTGGCGGAAAATTAAAGCAAATGGTAGTTTAGATTTGAACAAATTCATTTAAGCTTCAGCATTACCAAATACACTTATCAATTGTCTTATAACTAACACTATTTGTCTAAATAATCTCCAACACCCTGGAGAACAACGAGGAGAGTTTAGAGACTCTCCAAGATTACATCGATCAGTGCTTTCAGGATCTCGTGATGAAGAAGACCCAGTGTGCAGCTTCCCCGGCCAAACCTGAGACGCCGTCGTCGAAAAGACAACGCCCGGCAGATTCCCCCGGCTCAACATCGCCAGCCGGCAAAGATATTGCCGACATATTGGAGTCAATCGACAAGCGATTGTCCAGTTTCGACGCAAGGCTGTCCTTGGTGGAGATTCTTCACCGAGAATTTAAAAGCTTGCGAGAATCCCTGGAGTTCAGCCAGCAGCAGGTGGAAACGCTTGCTGCTGAAAATGCCACGCTAAGGGAGTCGGTGAAATGTCTCACAGATAATGTTACCCAGCTCAATAGAGAAAATAAAAAAATAAAAGAAACAGTTATCGATCTACAAGCTCGTAGCATGCGTGATAATCTGGTATTTTCTGGTATTCCAGAAGCCGCTGGAGAGGACGCGGAGACCACGGTAAAAAGCTTCATCAAAACCCACCTGAAGCTGCCGGAGGACACTGTGAAGAACATCGTCTTCGATCGGGTACATCGCCTCGGCCCCATTCGGGCTACGGCCGGGAGACCACGTCCTATCATGGCCAAATTCGGCCACTTCAAACAAAAGCAACATGTGAAAAGCCGCGGCAGGGAATTAAAAGGAACGGACTTCAGCGTGAACGACCAGTTCCCCAAAGAGATCTTGGAACGACGCAGGGTCCTCTTCCCAATCCGACGCGGCTTCATCCAGAAGGGCTCCCGCGCTGTCATCGCTGTGGACCGGCTGTACGTGGACGGACAGCTCCACCGCGACCCCAACATCACTCCGTGGCTGTATTAACCTCACACCAGATAAGAATCAGCTACACCATTTCCCTATCCACTCACACTAACTTGCATTAACATCTGTTTAACTTACCAGTATCAAATCGCATCTTAAAGTGTGATTTCATAGCAGAATTAACACCGTCACTCTCCGTCAGTGATTTAATTGGAATGTTTACGTTTTGTTTCTGTTTTTTTTTTCTTCTCGGTTTTTTTTTTTTCCTCCTCTCTTTTCCCCTCTTGGTTTTATGCTGCTCACCCCTGTCCTTGGTTTCTTTCTTTATTCCTTTCACTGCCTCGATCACCTGCTTCGACACTCATCCACAAACATCCTTTATTTCGACACATACGCACCATGCGCTCAACGGCAGCACATTTACATCAGTCAGACAGCGCACACAGTCATATAAGATACACACACACTTAAGCCAAGCCTACTCATATTAGTAAATATGCAAACACAAAGTCAGACTCAGGGAGCATCTCGCCACACATTTTTTCTCTCTCTCCTTCTCTTTATTTATGAACAAGTGACGTATTCTCTCCACCTGTCTAAGCGACGCACACAGCATACATCCCTAGTTAAACACAAACATCTATGGGTACACTGAGGTTCATTACATGGAATATAAATGGAGCTGGCTCCAGAGAAAAGAGGTTAAAAATATTTAACCAACTCAAAAAACTACAGGCAGATGTTGTCCTTTTACAAGAGACCCACAGACCTCGTAGAGGTTCGAATGAACTTAAAACACCTGAGTTTCCCAATATGTTCTCAGCTTGTTATAATTCTAGACAAAGGGGAGCAGCAATTTTAATACATAAAAATATTAATTTCACAGTACTCGATACAGTTATAGATCCAGAGGGCAGATTCTTAATCATTAAACTATCTATACGTGATAAAAAGCTATGTATTGCAAGTGTATATGGTCCAAATGTTGATGATCCCTCATTCTTTCACGGTTTTTTCAGTGCACTCTCTGAACACTTAGATGGCACACTTGTTCTTGGAGGTGACCTCAACCTTGGACTAAATGAAGACATGGATAGGCTCAATACAGCGGGAACTCAGCGTAATTGGCAGTCCACAAATATAATCAAACAGTATATGAGCGACTTTGGTCTTTGCGATGCATGGCGCTCCCTTCACCCCACCAGTAAGGAATATACTTTTTTTCTCACATGTCCATCACTCCTACTCTCGTCTGGATAATTTTTTGGTCAGCAGCTCACTGCTGAACAACATTTCAGACACTGAGATTCACCCTATAGCTGTCAGCGATCATGGTCCTGTATCTTTAACACTAATGCACAAGAATAATACTACGCCAAGAAAAAACTGGAGATTTAATATATCACTACTTAAAGATGAAGACTTTATTAAATATTTTAAAAAAGAGTGGACTCTATATTTGAACTATAATGACACTCCCGAAACATCAGCTTCTGTTCTATGGGAAGCAGGGAAAGCTGTGATGAGAGGTAAAATAATTTCTTTCTCATCACATAAAAAGAAAAAAGAAAACAAAAATATTCAGGAATTAGAAAAAAACATCAAATCACTAGAAGAAGCCTACGCGTCCCACCAAGATCAGGAAACATTGAACAAAATACGCAAAACAAAACTAAAATTAAATGAGATAATTGATAAAAAAACAAAATTCTTAGTACAAAGACTACGCCTACAAAATTATGAACATGGTAATAAATCCGGTCAATTTCTAGCAAACCAGCTAAAAATAAATAAAGAAAAAACAACTATATGTGCTGTTCAAGATTCATCTGGGAACACATTATATGAACCGATACAAATAAACAACATTTTCAGGGATTTCTATAAAACGTTGTATTCACCACAAATAAACCCATCTAAAAAGGAAATTGATCAGTTTTTGGACAACATAACTCTTCCAAAATTATTGGACACTCAAGCAATGGCACTGGATTCACCACTGACACCAGGTGAACTCCAGGAAGCCCTGATAAGTATGCCCAATAATAAGGCTCCAGGTCCAGACGGCTTTCCTGCAGAATTCTACAAAGAATTCTGGTCGATTCTAGCACCAGTTTTCTACAGAACGTTGTTGGAAATTAAAGAAAAGGGCAGACTTCCATCAAATATGAATTCTGCAAACATTAATCTCCTGCTAAAACCAGGCAAAGACCCTGTATATCCCTCAAGCTATCGTCCAATATCCCTTATAAATGTAGACCTTAAAATAATCTGCAAAGCTCTCTCAAAGAGACTGGAGAAAATAACCCCTCTTAATTCATCCTGACCAAACTGGTTTCATAAAGGGTAGGCGCTCATCAACAAATACACGTAGATTACTTAATTTAATAGACTACTCATACAGTAAAAACCTAGAAACTACAATATTCTCTTTAGACGCAGAAAAAGCATTCGACAGAGTTAACTGGAAATTTCTATTTGCAACTTTAAACAAATTTGGTTTTGGATCCTCTTTCATAAACTGGTTAAAAATATTATATAATTCCCCAACAGCTTGTGTTAGAACAAATGACCAGACATCCTCCAGCTTCTGTCTCTTGAGGGGCACCAGACAGGGATGCCCACTCTCCCCTTCACTATTTGCAATTTTTATTGAACCACTAGCAGCAGCAATTAGACAGAATTCAGTAATTAAGGGCATAAAATGCAAGAACGTGGAACATAAAATCAGCCTTTATGCGGATGATGTGTTACTCTTTCTCCAAAATTCACAAACCAATATCTCTGGGGTGATTGAATTGATAAACTCTTTTGCAAGAATATCAGATTACTCAATTAACTGGTCAAAATCTACAGTCCTACCGATTAATTGCTCCCTCCATAATTCCTCTTCTACACCACTGCAATCGGGAAATATAAAATATTTAGGTATTAATGTTTCTCCCAAGCTTGCAGATCTAACTAAATTAAACCATATCCCACTTTTAAAGAAGGTAGAAGATGATCTGGCTAGATGGAAATGTCTACCCATATCACTCATGGGAAGGGTTGCCGCTATAAAAATGATGGTCTTACCAAAAATAAATTATTTATTCTCAATGATCCCAACTAAACCGCCACAAGATTGGTTCAGATCTCTAGATTCATGTATGTCCAAATTCCTTTGGAAAAATAAACCCCCACGTATAAGCTTAAAAACACTACAAAAGACCAAGGATAAAGGAGGACTAGAACTGCCTAACTTTCAGCACTACTTCTTAGCCAACAGGCTTCAGTTTATCTCAGGATGGCTAAAACACACCCTCTTAGATGAACCTTGGCTAGATGTAGAACAAGCACTTTGCAATAATCTAGAGATCTCAGACCTACCATTTATCAGCTCAAACATCCAACGACATGAATGCTTTAAAAGTATCAACATCAGCTCTTCTCTGACAGCATGGTGGGAGTTTCTAAAATTGACGGAGTCTTCATTAATCCCATGCAAACGTACACCTATCTGGAACAACCCTGACATATTACAAAACAATAATATGATAAACTTTTCAGATTGGAGTGGTAAAGGAATCAAATATTTAGAACATATACTAGAAGGAACAGAATTTATTTCATTTGACAGACTAGTTACACAATATGGGATCAACAAGAAAAGATTTTTAGAATATCAACAAATTAAATCCATAGTAAAAAAGAAATTTAAACCGGGTCAAGTTGAACTACAAACACCACCAAGTGTGGTTCAATTTCTTACTCTTAAAACCCCCAAATTACTTTCCAAAATATACAGAATGTTTTCTAAAACAGATGAATCAATATCACTTCCTATTGCAAAATGGGAAGCGGATTTATCAGTTAACTTAGACCTAAACTTCTGGTCTCAGATTTGCTTAAAAACCTTTCATCTAATTAGAAATCCCAGTCTTCAATTAATTCAATACAAAATATTACATAGAGTGCACTATACAGGTCATCGGATGTTCAAGATGGGCTTTACGTCTACCAACAACTGCTCACACTGCCAAACCAATTCACCAGACAATTACATCCACGCTCTTTGGTTCTGTCCACCAGTTCAGAAGTTTTGGCGCGAGATATGTGAAGACTTATCAAAGTGTCTGAAATGTAACATTCCAACTTCCCCCTTAGTGTGTTTGTTGGGCAGCTTAGATAATGTCACTACAGAAAAGAATATCGCCCATATGGTTTTCACTGCCCTATGCATAGCCAAGAAAACAGTCCTCATGAACTGGAAAAATAAAAATAATCTTAATTCTAACCAATATAGAAATTATCTATTAGATTACATTAGTCTTGATACAGCCTCTGCCACCACATCAGATCAATTGCTCTGGGCTCCTTTGATCAGCTCCATCACCTAGTGGGGGTGGGGGGTCATAGTTTGGTCCCGCCTTCACTGTTGTGATTGGTGTGGGGGTAGGGACAGGCTTAGGGCGTCGGGGGGTTCCCCGGAGGCATTTTCCTTGGGGGGCTCAACCCGGGGTAGCGGTCATGTCCGGTTAGGGGCTCTGTTGGCTCTCAGGTGACTGTTTCCTCGCGGCTGCGTGCAGCGGGGCTAGGGGAGGGTCTGTGCTGACGGACGTGGGTTACTGACCTGGTAGCCTGGCTGCCCCTGGGTGGGTCCGGGATGGGCGTGAGGTTCTGGGGGCGCTCCGTCTCTGGGCGGGGGCCCGGGCTGGGCCTCGGGGGCTTGGATCCTGGTTGGTGTGTTGCCGGGGTTATGGGCGGGTGGGTGCATGGGGGCCCAGCCCTGGAGCAGGGTGCCGCCGGTGCATCGAGCCACCTGGGGGGCTCTTCAACTGGTGGGGGAGATGGTCACATCTTGCAGGAGCTTTCCTCTCCTCAGGGGCTCTCTCTACAGGAGGGGGAGATACAGGAGAGGTGGAGGAAGATCTCAGCCTGGGTGTTTATTGTCTTATGTAGTCTGGAAGAAGAGTGGATGGTGGGGTGGGTGCAGTTTTCTCTGTGGTGGGGTTGGGTGGACTGTCCTGGGCTCTGTGGGGCCGGGAGGCGCTGCTGCGCTGGGCCCCGGTCTGGATGGGCCTGGGCCCCCTTTCCCTGGTGGGTCGCGGAGTATGGGGGTGCCTACTGGGGTCAGCGGGGGAGCTGGCCCCAGGGAGGGGTCACTTGCCCCTCGCTTCCTTCCCTCCCCATCTCCAGCTGCCTCCCTCTTCCCGCTCCATCACAACCACCCACACATGCAGGGCCTTGGAGTAGGGGTATGTCACCAGGGTGCAGAGGAGGCCACCCCCCCCCCCCCCCCCCGTCCCCTTCTGGCTGCCCCTGCCTCAATTTTATCCCACAACTTAGACATTCACATTACTCACACTCTCATTACACATACATATAGGATCTTGGGGGTGGGCACGATACACGGAATCCAAAGTACCATCAGGGTGTAAACCCCACCCCTGGCGTCGTTGCCCACCTCTCAATGTTAAATACACGTAGACATTGAGGGCCAGCAGGAGGGACTATGCGCTTACCTGCTGCTCCTTGGCAGGTAGCTCCATGCCCTCCTGGGTTTTAAATGCACCTTAGAACACACATGCATCAACACTACAATGAGCGGGTGGAGGGAGGTTTGGAGTCTTCTCTCACCCCCATTCTCTGCGACCTGCTGGAGCGGGGGGGCTAGGAGGAGGAGTTGGCCGTTCGACTGCGGTCTGGAGTGTGGAGCCTTCCTGCTGCTGCGGAGTCGGGGCGGTCTGCCTCCCCCCACCGCAGGGAAAAGGGTAACACCACCTGGGTCTGGGTGCAGTTCCCCCCCCTCCAGGGGCAAGGGTACCTAGACCCGGGGCTTAGAGTACGCTTGGGGAGTGTGATCGTGTGTACAGCGTCTCTTTATGTCTGTCTCCACGTTGGTTGAGTGTGGAGTAAGTGCATATGAGAGCATGAGGGTGGGAATGGATGTTTGTATCTGTGTGTGCCTGTATTTCTGTGTCTATATGTCAGGTTGGGTGTCAGGCGCCACCTCTCTGGGGACATCTTAGGCCCTCCAAGGTATGGAGGCCTATCTCCCCCTACCACCACTTCCCCTGCCAGTGGCGGACTCCCTCAGACGTCGGTGCGTTGGTGGTTCTTTGTGTCCGGGGATGGGCGTCCAGGTACACACCGGCTCACTCCTTGGCGGCCGCTTATCGGGGCCTGGAGCCTGGGGCTTGCTCGGGCCACTTCGGAGGTGGGGTGCCCCCGGCCTCTCGGCCTGGGGCTCGGTCACTCAGGCACGGCTGGCTGCCGGCGGAGCTCACGGGCGCGTCACTGCAACTCCCCCTGGCTTCTGCTCCGCGGCTGCTGAGTGAGCCCTCATCTGGGACTCTCCTCAGCTCTT
Source organism: Aulonocara sp. 'chitande type north' Nkhata Bay (assembly GCF_057382095.1). Lineage (NCBI taxonomy): Eukaryota > Metazoa > Chordata > Actinopteri > Cichliformes > Cichlidae > Aulonocara > Aulonocara sp. 'chitande type north' Nkhata Bay. Next base: position 7,297,479 of record NC_141347.1, read on the forward strand.
TCTGGGACAGTGGCGCGGCTGCCCCTCTGTTGGTCTTCCTTGGTCTCTTGTGTTCTGGGGGCCTCTGGATGTCTGGAGTTTTGATCTCCTCCATACCTGCTTCATGCCCTGGAGGACGGGGCTGTGGCCCCCCCACACCCTCTAGCAGATCATTACATGAAGGAACCTTTTAAAAAACAAAAAACAAGCGCGTCCATGCTCACAGGTGTACACACGGGTGATCACACCCACAAACTACACCCTTTTTGGCTCCTACCTCAAAGCACACTGTGTTCTGTTGATCTTATGTGCTGCACAATAATGTTTAATATTTAGTATTTACTGTCATATTCCCATATATCATTGTGATGTTGTTTATTCTATTACTCTTGTTCTCTTCTGCTTGCTTTCTTTTTTCTTTCTCAGCAGGTGATCCAGGTGATTGATATATGCATTTTTTTTCTTTTTTTCTTCTTTTTTTCTTTTTCTGCTCATTCTGTTGGTTTTTGGTTTTTGCCCTTCTCCCCCGTCCCTCTTCTCAGGTGTTTCTCTTTCCCTCTTTCTTTCTCCCCTTCTTTCCCCCAGTCAAGTCTGTCCCATGTTCAGTAAGTGAAAATAAAATAAACAATAAAAGGTGAATCAAATGGACCATTATGGCAAGGCTGGGATGGTCAATTTGGTAAAGTAAATCCGTTGGGCATCTTTCTTTGCCTTTAGACAACAATTCTGATGCAAAAGAGCCAAACGGGACAGGCAAAAAAAAAAAAGAAAAAGAAAAAAAAGAAAAAAAGAAAAAATTCAAACGTACAGCTCTGCTATCACTTCCAACATAAATGAAGACAGGAAACTAAACAGCGACGTTTGTAGGGTTACTGAAGTTGGGCTAGCTGGTATTTAATGATGTGCTACGTGATCGCTAGCGACACAGCTATGTTAGCATAACATAAACAGTGAAGCTGGAGGATGAACACTAACACTTTTCCACTCGATAAAATTAAACGTGAAGCTTCCTGATGGTTAGAGACAAATGCAATCGCATGGCAGGATGCTGTAAACGGACCAAACTTCAGTCAGGAGAACAACTGAGATAATCCATCCACAATACGAGGTTAGTCATTAATATACTGCAACAACATGGGAATAGAGCAGCTGTGATAGAATACAGCATTAATGAATCGATGGTACAGAAATGGAGGAAGCAAGAAGAATGAGTTGAATAGTTTGATTTACCTGACTGCTTTGTTTCGCTTGATGTGTCTTATAATCCCGTGCACCTTATGATATAAAGTGCACAGGATTAAAAATACGTATTTGACTTTTTTATTTGGCACACTGCAGTTTAATGTTGCAAAGCACCTCTTTTTAACTTCAGTGGATATTATATATGGTTATGCTCAGGATATGTCAGCCCATTTGTACTGGAAATGCCTTTTGGTTAAACTTTCAGCAAGGAATTTGCATTTGCACTGTTACATTTTTATAAAGCTTTAATGCACATAAAAACAGCTGCTTGTTTAAGTGACAATAAATGGATGGGTTCTTTGTGCTAGTAAAGTTGTGGAGTTGTATTTTGTCTCGCATCAATTATATCGTCAGTTATATCGTTATTGCAAATTTTCAAATATATATCATGATAAATATTTTTGGCCATATCGCCCTGCTCTAGACCAAGGGTCAGTTAACTTATTCAAAGAGTTGTCTTGATGCATGCTCAATCCAGGTAAGTAAATCCCAAAAGGTTGATTCTGTTCATCTGGGTCAGTACTACAAGCAAAAACATGGGTGCACTATGGGTTTCCCAGTCTCCCCCACTGTATCCGATTTGTACATGGAAGAAGTGGAAAAGAGGGCTTTTCTATCCTACCCTGGAACACCACCAAGCCATTGGTTCAGGTATGTGGATGACACCTGGGTGAAAATCAAATTTCAGCACGTACCAAAATTCACGGATCACATTAACTCGGTGGACCAACACATCAAATTCACCAGGGAGGATATGAAAAGTGGCAGGTTAGCCTTCTTAGACTGTGAGATTTCCACCAGTAATGGGGGACATTAAAAGCTGATGTGTACCGTAAACCTACACATACGAATCAGTATTTAAGGTTTGACTCTCATCATCCGCTGGAGCATAAACTGGGTGTCATCAGGACGCTACAACATCGTCCCCACAGACACAGCAGCCAGGGAGGCAGAAGAACATCACATCAAGAAGGCCCTTAGCAAATGTGGTTATCCCAGCTGGACTTTTGTCAAAGCTGGGAAGGCTCCCAGCTTTGAAGGACAACCGCTGCCTAAGCGAAAACCCGTAGTGATCCAGTACATGTCAGGAATACTGGAACAGCTGAGTCGCATTTTCTCTAAACACCGGGTCTCTGTGGCTTTCAAACCCCAAAACTTGGTCCACCCCAAGGATCGGGTCCCCCGACACAAACAGAGTAACATAGTGTACGCTGTTAAGTGCAGGAGGATTGCCAGGATTTATACATCGGGGAAACCAAACAACCTCTGGCAAAGAGGATGGCACAACACAGAAGAGCCACCTCGTCACGCCTGGACTCGGCTGTCTATTTACACCTACAGGCCAGTGGACACTCTTTCAATGATGAGGATGTACACATCCTGGACAGGGAGGAACGCTGGTTTGAGGTGACCGTGGCTCAGGGGGTTGGGAATCGCATCTGTAACCGGAAGGTCGCCGGTTCGATCCCTGGGCTCTCTGTCCTGGTCGTTGTGTCCTTGGGCAAGACACTTTACCCTACCGCCTACTGGTGTTGGCCAGAGGGGCCGATGGCGCGATATGGCAGCCTTGCTTCTGTCAGTCTGCCCCAGGGCAGCTGTGGCTACAACTGTAGCTTGCCTCCACCAGTGTATGAATGTGAGAGTGAATGAATAGTGGTATTGTAAAGCGCTTTGGGTGCCTTGAAAAGCGCTATATAAATCCAATCTATTATTATTATTATTATTTGAGGGCGGAGTCAAGGAGGCCATTTACGTGAAAAGGGAAAGACCATCTCTGAATCGAGGAGGGCGCCTAAGGGTACATCTGTCATCTTACAATGCTGTGATTGCAGCCATTCCCCATCTCTCTGTGAATGGTACTCATGGGCATTGATCAGTAGTTTTTGATCAGTGGGTTTTTATCAATGGGCTTTGATCAGTGGCGGCTGATCAATGGTCATGACAATTTGCATATTTAGGATCAAGGAACTGACCTCACAGCCAGTTGTTCCCATTGTTATTGCATGCAGACAATCGAGAGGCTGGTTGGTCAGATCAGGTCCTGGCCGACACCAATGCCACCCGTGCCCGTGACCCTCGACTGTGAAGGAGCTGCTGAGATCCAGACTGCTCCAACACCCGTGCTGGTCCCCAGGGTGAGGCCAGCCCAGACACAGCCTACCAGATGCCGGGGGGCACCGACGGTCAGGGCGTAGGATCGGCTCCCCGGTATAAGTCAGGCAATGGGGGTATGTGGTGGGGCGTGGTCACTGTGAGGGAGGCGGACGCACCGGGCAGCATCTGCAGTCACGCCTCGCCGGCTTTAAAATCTGTACTGGGTCCTGAGATTGTGTTGTTGTTGGTGTGTATGTTTGGCTGGCAAAGCCACAGCCGCATGTGAACAGGAACCAGAGAGTAATAAAAGATGCTGGAAAGCATGAATGTGTGGACGGATCTGCCGTGTGTTCTCTACAACCTGTGTTTATGATGGAATAAACATCATAAAAACAGGTTTTGTGGGCAAAAACTTTTTTAAGCAGTTTGAACTAAGAGTTTCAATTTCTACTCATACTAAAAAAAATGTGCCCCTTATTACACGAACAGTGTCATTTCAACAGATTAATCGCAGATAAGGTTTCTTAGCGCAGACACCTGTCAGGATCTTCATTTTCAGCTAATTAATGTGTTTCCATGCACTTGAAAATTATTGATTGTTTGATCATTCTGATAAGGGCTCAAGTTTATTAAGGGATTTATGATTGATTAGTCAGCCCAATTCCAAGTTTGTGTGTGTGTGTGTGTGTGTGTGTGTGTGTGTGTGTGTGTGTGTATAGGGTGAGAGAGATGAAATATCATGTAAATATTGCCGTTCTTCATCCTACACTTCTCCACAGCTGGTGCTAGCAACAGCAGTCTCCTCTGACTGTGACAGCTACTACAACTGCTAGTAGTTCTGGCTGGTACTATGATGACGGTGCATCAGCAGCCCTGATAGTTAACATGTTGGTTAATTTGACACATATTACTGCATTTGTTTTTAGTTTCTTTTTAAAATTTTTATTATTTCTCAGCTTTGCAGCTCGGCCACAGTAAGGTAGAGGATGGCCTGGTTGCGAGAGATTTATACAATAGTGTCCAATCAAAATTGGACAGTGCCAGTAATTAAACACTGTCAGCATGTGTAGCGCGAGGGCAAAAATCAGGAAAGTGTATCAGCCCACCTGCAAATTACTAGTCCAGCCCTGATAATGTCCAAAGAATGGAATCTATGGCGTGAATCCTTCAGCAACTTGACTGCCTGCTTTATACTTATTAGGGACCCTTCGAGGGAGACTTATGGCATCTATATACACTTTGAAGTCTGCCTCTATGATATGCTTGGAATGTCTAAACCTTTCATGAGGGAATAGTGCCTGCAATAAATTCTGATTTGTTACATTATTGTAACTCTGACTAGAGAAGAGGTTGAAACTCAGCAAGGGAGTGCATTAAGTGATTCATATCAGCCTTTCATGTGTTTATGACGTTTGGAGAGTCATGCAGATGTTTATCATTTGTAAAAATGATTTGAAAACTTATAACTAAAAAACAACCTTGCAGGCCACACCAGCCTGGCTGTTTAAACCGGTGTTGTCTGCGTTCCATCGCTGATCCCTTGTGACTCACTCGGAATCGTGTTCTGCATGTCACTGTGTTGGAGCTTGGCCCACATTTTTTAGGAGAGCGTTTTTGCATCCCTCACTCTTACTTTTCATTCTAACGCAGCTATAGGGTGAAAGGCCAGAGCACATTGTACACCCTTGTTGTCTATCTGAACATCAAACTGGAAGTCTTATTACTGCATCTTGCAATAGCTGGCATGAACCGAAGTGACACAACCTTCAACCTCAACTGCTGTCTGGATTTTCAGCAGTACCTGGTCCCTGCCACTGTTTGTGTTTCCAGCTGGTTCTCTGGAGATCTCTGATCAGCAGCCAAAGATTGTTTGTCCGTGGGACCGCTCCAGCCTTCATCGGCTTCGTCTGTCTGGATCAAACTTTTCACTTGGGGTTACATGTTTGATTTTTGGGTGGGGGGAAATGTTACGTTTCGGTGTTGTCAGTGTTTTTTTTTTTGCGTGACTGTCATGTATTTCCTGCTTTACTTTGAAAGTCTGTGTTATCTCAGTGTGTTCAGTTTACGTTTCCTTGTCTCGTCAGGTCTAATTTGCCCCAGCTGTGTTTCCCTCCTGTGGTCCATTCCCTGATTGCTCCTTCTATGTATTTAAGCCTTGTGTTTCAGTATGTCATGGTCGCGATCTCCCCCCGTGTTGTAAATAAATAGTTCGTTGTAAATAGCTGTGAATGGATTTGTCAATACTTTCGTTTTGAGATACTTTCGTTTTGCGATTATTTTTGTGGAAGCCCGTATTAGTCTTTTTTATGAGTTCGCCCTCCTTAAGAGCAGTGAGCTTGGGGGCCCTTTTTCCCTTATTTCTATTATTCCTGAGTTGCACGCCGGTTGCCTAGGCCGGGGTGTAACACATTCAAAAACAAAACAAAAACAAATCAGCGACCAATATAGCCACCTTTCTTTGCAAGGACACTCAAAAGCCTGCCATCCATGGATTCTGTCAGTGTTTTGATCTGTTCACCATCAACATTGCGTGCAGCAGCAACCACAGCCTCCCAGACACTGTTCAGAGAGGTGTACTGTTTTCCCTCCTTGTAAATCTCACATTTGATGATGGACCACAGGTTCTCAATGGGGTTCAGATCAGGTGAACAAGGAGGCCATGTCATTAGTTTTTCTTCTTTTATACCCTTTCTTGCCAGCCACGCTGTGGAGTACTTGGACGCGTGTGATGGAGCATTGTCCTGCATGGAAATCATGTTTTTCTTGAAGGATGCAGACTTCTTCCTGTACCACTGCTTGAAGAAGGTGTCTTCCAGAAACTGGCAGTAGGACTGGGAGTTGAGCTTGACTCCATCCTCAACCCGAAAAGGCCCCACAAGCTCATCTTTGATGATACCAGCCCAAACCAGTACTCCACCTCCACCTTGCTGGCGTCTGAGTGGGACTGGAGCTCTCTGCCCTTTACCAATCCAGCCACGGGCCCATCCATCTGGCCCATCAAGACTCACTCTCATTTCATCAGTCCATAAAACCTTAGAAAAACCAGTCTTGAGATATTTCTTGGCCCAGTCTTGACGTTTCAGCTTGTGTGTCTTGTTCAGTGGTGGTCGTCTTTCAGCCTTTCTTACCTTGGCCATGTCTCTGAGTATTGCACACCTTGTGCTTTTGGGCACTCCAGTGATGTTGCAGCTCTGAAATATGGCCAAACTGGTGGCAAGTGGCATCTTGGCAGCTGCACGCTTGACTTTTCTCAGTTCATGGGCAGTTATTTTGCGCCTTGGTTTTTCCACACGCTTCTTGCGACCCTGTTGACTATTTTGAATGAAACGCTTGATTGTTCGATGATCACGCTTCAGAAGCTTTGCAATTTTGAGACTGCTGCATCCCTCTGCAAGATATCTCACTATTTTTGACTTTTCTGAGCCTGTCAAGTCCTTCTTTTGACCCATTTTGCCAAAGGAAAGGACGGTGCCTAATAATTATGCACACCTGATATAGGGTGTTGATGTCATTAGACCACACCCCTTCTCATTACAGAGATGCACATCACCTAATATGCTTAATTGGTAGTAGGCTTTCGAGCCTATACAGCTTGAAGTCAGACAACATGCATGAAGAGGATGATGTGGACAAAATACTCATTTGCCTAATAATTCTGCACTCCCTGTATATGAGAGATAAGATAAGATAAGATAAGATAAGATAACCTTTATTAGTCCCACACATGGGAAATTTGTTTTGTCACAGCAGGAAGTGGACAGTGCAAAAGTTATGACGCAAAAATTAGAATACAATAAGAATAAATACAGTACACAGCTGTACAGAATAGAATAAAATAATATACTATATACAGTAGAATAAAATAGAATAAAAATATACAATAAGATAAAAATAGAATACGAATGCTATATACAACTGAGTAAAAATACAACGATGCCAGAAAAGATTATTGCACTTAGTGTTATTGCACATGTGTGGATGTGTGTGTTTGTTCAGTTAAAGTCTTTGTTGTGGAGTCTGACAGCAGTGGGGAGGAAAGACCTGCGAAATCTCTCCGTCCCACACCGTGGGTGCCGCAGTCTCCCACTGAAGGAGCTGCTCAGTGCTGTCACAGTCTGCTGCATGGGGTGGGAGACATTGTCCAACATGGATGACAGATTAGCCACCATTCTCCTGTCACTCACCACCTCCACTGGGTCCAGAGGGCATCCTAGAACAGAGCTGGCCCTTCGGATCACCCTGTTCAGTCTCTTCCTGTCCCCAGCAGAGATGCTGCCGCCCCAGCAGACCACACCATAAAAGATAGCAGAAGCCACCACAGAGTCATAGAAGGTCTTCAGGAGTGGGCCCTCCACCCCAAACGACCTGAGTCTCCGCAGCAGGTACAACCTGCTCTGCCCTTTCCTGTAGAGGGCGTCTGAGTTATGAGTCCAGTCCAGTCTGTTGTTCAGATGAACACCAAGGTACCTGTAGCTGTCCACAGCCTCAATGTCCATACCCTGGATGTTCAGTGGTTGCAGTGGAGAATGCTTGTGCCTGCGGAAGTCTACCACCAGCTCCTTGGTTTTACTGGCATTGATCTGGAGGTAGTTCAGCTGGCACCAGTCCACAAAGTCTTGGGTCAGACCTCTGTACTCCCTGTCGTCCCCATCAGTGATGAGGCCGACTATTGCAGAGTCATCAGAGAACTTCTGCAGGAAGCACTGGGTGGAATTGTGGGAGAAGTCTGCAGTGTAGATGGTGAAGAGGAACGGAGCCAGAACCGTTCCCTGTGGGGCCCCCGTACTGCAGACGACCCTGTCCGACACACAGCCCTGAGTCCTCACATACTGTGGTCGGTCGGTGAGGTAGTCCAAAATCCAGGTAGTGAGGTGATGGTCCACTCCAGAGTTCTCCAGCTTGTCCTTCAAAACCGAGGGAAGAATAGTGTTGAAGGCACTGGAGAAATCAAAGAACATGATTCTCACAGTGCTTCCAGCGGTCTCCAGGTGAGCGAGGGAACGATGTAGGAGGTGAATGACGGCATCATCCGCTCCAATGCCAGGCTGGTAGGGAAACTGAAGTGGGTCCAGTGATGAGCTTGTTAGGCGCCGAAGCTGAGCCAGGACCAACCGCTCCAGGGTCTTCATCAGGTGGGATGTCAGAGCCACCGGCCTGTAGCTGTTGAGGTCCTTGGGGCGTGAAGTCTTTGGCACTGGTACAACACAGGAGGTTTTCCAGAGCTGTGGGACTCTTCCCAACCTCAGGCTCAGGTTGAAGAGGTGCTCCATCACCCCACACAGTTGGTCCGCGCAGGACCTGACGACCCTCGAGCTGATGCCATCTGGACCCGCTGCCTTCTTGCCATTAATCCTGAATCCTGATCACTGAGTAAAAATAAGTTTTTGCAACATTCATATTTAAATTACTACGTATATGATTAAAATTTCGATTATTAAATCTAAGTACCTGGGACACTTCATTTATGTGACTCTTGAAGGATAATGTTGGGTCTAGAATGACCCCAAGATATTTAAATTCTGGAGCTAATTCAATGCTAATCTTATGTCTTGTACCGGTGTAAAGTGTCCAACTTCACACACACACATATATATATATATGTTTCTACCCTGGTCGAAAGAATCCACGCTCCGTACTGATGTCCACAATTCTTTTATTCCTCTCACAATCATGGAGCACCGTGAAAACTAGAAACAAGTAAAATAATATCAATAGCACATATGATATTCATCTCAGCCACTTATTTCCTTTCACAAGGTGCACAAGTGTTAAACAAATAACAGCATAATGATTTTTTACCGTGTACGCCTTGTAAAACCAGCAGTAGAAAAGTTGTATATTCCGAAAAGTCCGCCGTGTTACCGTTCTGTCTTGTCTCTCCCGCGCACAACTTCCGGTTCCCGCAACTCACAGGAAGTGACTACTTCACAATAATATTTTAACAGAAACATTTCTTATAAGCAGGATATATCACTGGATTCATAGATTACCTTTCCTACTGCAAATGTACACAAGCATGAGAAGCAAATAAAGAAAACAATAACGATCTCAGATTCACTTTGGTGTTGTCATGGCAACCCACATAAACATTTCAGCGTCAGCTACACTCCCACCAATTACCTTTGATTATTACAATTGTGAACGTAAATACACTTGCATTTCTCATTATATCAATGGTAATTCCCAAGCACCATGTTGTTGTTTTTAAACATTCTTGCATTGACATAAACAATATTCTTTTCTCAACAAATGAATTCAACAATATGAACAGTAGATTTTACATCTCCATAACATGTGCATGAAGTACAGCATAATGACAACTTCTATTTTAGAAGGGAAATCTAATCAATGAATGACATTTTCCCCATTTAGCTGTTTTTCACCAGGACCACTAATTTCTGAATGGGTCTCTGAATGATTGAGGGTTGGACGAGGCGTTCGCCTCCCTTTCCTAACTTCCGATCACCAGTCTGGATTGTCACCTTCCGTACAAGTCCATCATCATCCTCATGTGCTTCCACAACCCTAGCAAGTTTCCATTCATTGCGAGGAACATCTTCCTCTTTGAGAATCACAATGTCACCCACCTCCACATTACGTCTTGGTGTATGCCATCGCTGTATCAGAGCAATATTGGCCAGGTATTCCTTTCTCCATCTGTGCCAAAATTGCTCAATCAGATACTGTACCCTTCTCCACCGTTTCTTAGCATACAGGTCCTCCTTGACAAATTTACCTGGAGGTGGAAGTGGGACTGAGGATTTCATGGTGATCAAGTGGTTCGGTGTGAGTGGCTCCAAGCTTTTGGGGTCATTGATGTTATCAACAGTGAGTGGGCGGTTATTAACGATGCACATAGCTTCATAAAGGAATGTTCTCAATGAAGCATCATCCAACCTTCCCACACTGCAGGCAAGGACCGTGCTCAGTACGCTTCTCACTGTCCGGATTTGACGCTCCCATGCGCCTCCAGCATGACTAGAGTGGGGCGTATTCATCTGGAAGTCGCACTGATTTTCTGCTAGGTATGCAGTCACTCTTTCCTTATCAAGTTCTTTCAGAGCCTTTGCCATCTCGTTTCTTGCCCCCATAAAGTTAGTTCCCTGATCGGACCTAATGTGCCTAACAGCTCCACGAAGGGCAATGAAGCAGCGCAAAGCATTGATGAATGCGTCAGTCGTCAAATCCTCCAACATCTCTATATGCACTGCCCTTGAGCAAAAACATGTGAAGAGGAGGCCGTACCGTTTTTGATCTTTGCGACCTTGTTTGGTGTGAAAAGGACCAAAGCAGTCCATACCACAATAAGTGAATGGTGGTGTGGGATCAACACGGTCACTAGGTAGATCTGCCATCCATTGCTCCTCTGGTGGCGCGTGGGCTCTCCTGCACTGTACGCACTGCCTGATGTATTGGGCTACAGCCTTACTTCCACCAGTGATCCAGTAACCATTGGCTCTCAGTGCATTGAGGGTTTGTCCTCTGCCTTGGTGTTGTATCTTGGTATGATGGTGTGCAATGATGAGGTTTGTAACAGCACCATCTTTAGGAAGGATCTCTGGGTGTCTTAACTCAAGAGGCACAGATGCCTTCCTCAGTCTTCCTCCTACTCTCATTATGCCATCTTGGAGGAATGGGTCAAGCTGAAAGAGTTGGTGGTTGCAAGGCAGCCTTCCTAGTTTCTGGCTGAGTGTGTTTAACTCCTCTTGAAAGGCATCTTGTTGTGCAAGCTTGACGAGAGTCTGTGCAGCTTGCTTTCTCTCTTCCACGCTTAAAGGCTCAGCGGTCCTGATCCTCTTTGCCAGCCACTGGATACGAGCAATGACGTTGACAGCTGTAGTCCATCTTGAGAACCGCAGCAGATGCTTCTGGATGTCAAACTGCCTTGCTACATCAACCTTCAACACCTGGGTAGTCCTCACCTCTGGGTCTCCCACCAGCAAATCTGAAGTAGCCTGTTTTGTGGCTATCTCTCTTTCCCATAGAAAGCTGGGACCAGAGAACCAATTTGACTTGATGAGGTCAGCTACTTTGAGGCCTCTCGAGGCATGATCAGCAGGGTTTTCTCCTGTGTCAACATAGTACCATTTCCGTGCATCGGTGGTTTCTCGAATTCTCTGCACGCGGTTTGCCACGAACACATGGAACCTTCTTGCTTCATTATTGATGTAACCAAGCACGACCTTTGAGTCTGTCCAAAAATATTCGTCATCAACCTTGAGTTCTAGCTCCTCTCTTAACATGCTGCTCACAGATGCCGAGGTTACTGCTGCAGTTAACTCAAGTCTCGGTATGGTAACTATTTTGGTTGGTGCAACCCTCGCCTTGCCCATGACCAAGGAGCAGCATACCCTTTCTCTGCTTACCACTCTGATGTAAGAGCACTGGCCATACCCTTGACTGCTTGCATCAGAGAAATGATGAAGCTCGACTCTTTGAATCTCGCCAAGGCTGTCAGGTATGAAGCATCTTTGAATTTCAATTCTTTCCAGGTTCTCCAGATCCTTCATCCAAGTCTCCCACCTTAACTTCAAGCCTTTGGGTAGTGGCTCATCCCACCCTGTGCCTCTCTGACACATCTCCTGCAGCACTCTTTTCCCTTCAAGAATGACTGGGGCTAGAAACCCCAAAGGGTCATACAAGGAGGCCACAATTGAGAGAATCCCTCGGCGCGTTGCTGGTTTCTCCTCAAGTGACACCTTGAAGGAGAAGCTATCATTTTCAACATTCCACCTTATACCTAGCACTCTTTGAACTGGTAAATCCTCGTGATTAAGATCAACATTCTTTACCTCCGTAGCACGCTCTGCAACATCGACAGAGTCAAGGACCTCTCGGCTGTTGGAGAGAAATTTGTGAAGGTGCAGCTTTCCTTTGGCACACACGGCTTGGGCTTCTTTGACCAGTTCAATTGCCTTACCCACCGACTCTACACTTATGAGACCATCGTCGACATAGAAATGTTTCTGGATGAAGTTAGCTGCGGAGGGGTACTCTTTCTCACATTGGCTGGCAAGGTGCTTCATGCCATAATTGGCGCAGCCAGGGGATGATGATGCTCCAAACAGGTGAACCTTCATGCGGTACTCTCTGGGTTCAGAGTTTGTGTCTCCATTTTCCCACCAGAGAAACCGCAGGTAGTCTCTATCATCCTCGCTCACATGAAACCTGTGGAACATTTTCTCCACATCACACATGACTGCGATGGGATGTTTACGGAAGCGGCACAGCACGGCTGTTAGGCTATTTGCGAGGTCAGGTCCTGTTAGCAGATGGTCGTTTAAGGAGGTGCCTTCATACCTTGCAGAGCAGTCGAAAACCACTCTGATTTTTCCTGGTTTTCTGGGGTGGTAAACTCCTTGGTGTGGGATATACCAGACTTTCCCCAGCTCTGCTTGGTTTTCCACTTTCTCTGCATCTCCATCCTTGAAGACACCTTCCATAAATCTCACGTAGTCTATTTTGAATTTCGGATCTCTGTCCAGCTTCCTCTTTAGATGCTTCAGCCGTACTAACGCCAGCCCTTTGTTGTCTGGGAGATGCGGACGTGCTTTGAAAGGGAGAGGCATCTCCAGGTGACCATCCTTATTTTGTTGGATTCTGTCTTTCAAGATCTGCAGGAAGCAAATATCTTCTTGAGATATGCTTCTGTCACCAGGTTTTGTGTCTGCAAAATCAGACTCCAGGGCCTTGATGACAGCGAATGGTGTTATGGGTGGCACCTCTCTGACAGACACTTGATGGCAAAAACCAGTCACATCTTTAGCCTGCACACGCTGTGGTGCGCTTCCCACAATGCTCCAACCAAGATCCGTCTCAATAGCATAAGGCTCATAGTCACCCCCAGTGACGACCCTTCTTGGAATTAACGCTCTGGAGCAGTCGTATCCAATCAACAATCCAACACCACAGTCCATCAACGGGGGTATCTCCTGGGCCATGCTTACAAGGTGTTTCCATTTGTTGGCTGTCTGGCAAGTGGGAATATGTGTGCGGTCAAGAGGAATGAAGTCCCTTGTGTAGGCTGGAGGCAAACTGATGGAAACATTAGAGGAAAATCCTCTAACTTTGAGCTTGCATACTCTTTGACTCTTCACGACTGAGTCTCTCCCCATCATGGTGGAAAGTTTAAGTTTCACTGGTTCCATTGTTGCTTGTAGCTTTTCGCACACCTCCTGATCAAGAAATGTGTGACTGCTTTGAGTGTCCAATAGTGCGTACACTAGGGTTTCAGTGTCCGGAGCACTAAGTGTTGAGATCCACACTGGGACTATCATTGATGTACTCCCACCTTCACCTCCACTCACACAACATGATAATGACAACGTACTTTCTTCAACTGCGCCTTGTGTTGATGCTGCTGTAGAACGATCTTCATGCAATGGCGTTGGGTGACTCTTTCTGCATATGCCACACATGGCCCTGTTCCTACAGTCTTTAGAATTGTGACCCCTTCTTAGACATGCAAAACACAACTTATTTTCAAGTATGCATTTTTTCTTATCCTCTACAGACATGTCCATAAGCCTCTTGCATTTATGTATGGAATGGTTCTCACTACAGCAAATACACTGGCCATTATTGGAATTTTGTGTTGGTGTGGTCCATTTCTTTGGTTTCCCTGCATCTCCCAACTTGATTTCACCAGGGTCAGATTTGGCGGTGGAGCTTGATGGAATCGGGGGTTTCACATTTGTGGCAAACGTGTTTGCTTTTGAACGCTTCATCTCTCTTGCTGGTGCCTCTGCAGAGTGCCTTAAGGCATGTAAGGATGACACTGGATTGCATGCGATGCGTGACTCCTTAGAGATAAAGGAAGCAAACTCATGAAAGCTTGGATAGTCGTTGCCCCGATCTAGCTGCTCTGTGACATAACGGTTCCATCTAGATGTCACCCAATCAGGAAGCTTGACTAGTATTTTCTGATTCTCCTCACAGTCGTTAAGAACCTGTAAGCCCTTTACGTGAGGCATGGCATTACTACATGTTTGGAGGAAATCACTGAAATCTCTTAACTTGAGATATTCCTTTCCACCAATCTTCGGCCACCCATTTAGCTTATCTCTGAAAGCCCGCTGCACTACAAAGGAATGGCCATATCTAGCATTTAACCTATCCCATGCTTGTTGATAGGCTTCTTCATCTTTTCTGTAGAAGCTGCCTTCAAGAGAGGATTTTGCCTCACCTGCTATGTACTTTTGCAGGTAGAATAGCCTGTCTGCAGGGTCAGAGCATCGTCTCTCTATGAGGGCTTTGAAGCTTATGCTCCATTCTGTAAACTTCAGAGGATCGCCCGAGAATACAGAAGGTTCTGGAGTTGGCAAGCGAGTAAGAGCTAATGACTCTTGTAGCGATTGGACCAATGATGTCTCGTTTTGCACAACCTGCCGTTCTTGATCTGGGATGTGGTGAGCGAAGGGGTGTGCATCACTCACTTTGCTGAATGGAGGACTGCGTGTCCCATCCCTTCCCTCTTCTTCAGTGTAGACATTTAGCTTTGCCTGAATTACATCAATGTCCCTCTGATTTTCAAGTTTTCTCAACTGCTGACGTTGAGCTTCGATGGCAGCTTCCATATCAATTTCGGCTTTCTTTGCAGCCAGCTGAGCAGCCACTTCCGCTCTCATAGCTGGAATGCTAGGTGACTCTGAGAGATGGTTAGAATTGTGACAGCTGGGTGCAGTAACTCTGGAGGCTGTGGATCCATATATGGACCTAGCATATTCATTATCAAGTAGCATGCGTAACCTTGATCTTTCCGCCACCGTGTCAAACTCACCTTCATCTTCAGTCAGACGTACTCTCATCAGCTGCAGCAAGTCGGCCGTCACGGCTGAGCATGCATCGATCTTTCTTCGAAATTCTTGACTTGGTGAGGTTTGGAGTCGAATTCTGTCATACTGTTCCTTTAATTCAGACTCAAGCTTCTCAGCCTCATCCATCATATCATACATGTCACTCTCAGAGCATACTTGCTTTAACTTTGTGCGAATGTCTCTTACGTTGCTTTTCCATTTCTCGTATGTTGCTTTGAACCTCTTCTCCTTTTGAGTTAACTCTTGATCTTTCAGTTCCTGCATTTTTGGCGTTAATCGCCTTTCACGAGAGGATTTTCTTGTTTTTGTCTCAGATTTCTCAGGCACTACACTTTTTTCCTCTTCCAAGTCCCCTGCATCTTGTACTTCTGACATAACATCAGGGTGACTATGACCATCTTTAGACATTTTCAGACTTTAAAGGGGGTATCTTATGAAGAGGACAAGATAACTAAGGTAATTACAAGAATGGATGTAATAGGCAGAGAATTATTAAAATTAACACAAAGGAACCTTAGCTTAGATTCTTACGTATGACAGAAAATAAATTTTCAGTTTCAGCCTTCATGAAGCTTGCAATCAACAGGTAAGAAAACAACAATAATTTCCAGAACTTCAACAGATTGTCCTTTTTTTGTTTGTTCTTTTTTTTTTTTTTTTTTTTTTTTTTTTTTTTTTTTTTACACAGTCCGAAATTTGAACACTATTAATTCCTTGTCCATTACAGCAAATTTGTAGCTCATGTTCTATCCATCAACTCATGAGGCATAATAACTGCGCAATATAGCCTGAGGACTCACGCTTTAGCCTGAAACCGCTTCTTGGAGTGTCCGCTGAATCTGCAGCTCCCGATTGGTTGTCACAAAATGCAAAGCAACGTGTCCACTGAAGCCTGTAGCTCGCTGCAGGATGAGAAGCAACCGAGACCTGTAGCTTGCTGCAGGATGAGAAGAGCTTTGCACACCGAAGCCTGTAGCTTGCTGCAGGAGGGGAAGCGCGTTGCAAACCGAGACCTGTAGCTTGCTGCAGGATGAGAAGAGCTTTGCACACCGAAGCCTCCAGATGGATTGGGACACGTTTTCACTGTTTCTACCCTGGTCGAAAGAATCCACGCTCCGTACTGATGTCCACAATTCTTTTATTCCTCTCACAATCATGGAGCACCGTGAAAACTAGAAACAAGTAAAATAATATCAATAGCACATATGATATTCATCTCAGCCACTTATTTCCTTTCACAAGGTGCACAAGTGTTAAACAAATAACAGCATAATGATTTTTTACCGTGTACGCCTTGTAAAACCAGCAGTAGAAAAGTTGTATATTCCGAAAAGTCCGCCGTGTTACCGTTCTGTCTTGTCTCTCCCGCGCACAACTTCCGGTTCCCGCAACTCACAGGAAGTGACTACTTCACAATAATATTTTAACAGAAACATTTCTTATAAGCAGGATATATCACTGGATTCATAGATTACCTTTCCTACTGCAAATGTACACAAGCATGAGAAGCAAATAAAGAAAACAATAACGATCTCAGATTCACTTTGGTGTTGTCATGGCAACCCACATAAACATTTCAGCGTCAGCTACAATATATATGACATCAAGCTGTATGCCAAGAGTGAACGAGACATCGATTCACTGATCCACACTACCAGGCTATACAGCAATGACATTGGAATGTCGTTCGGACTGGAGAAGTGTAGTCGGATGGTAACAAAGAGAGGGAAGGTAGTCAGAACTGAGGGGATTGAACTACCAGAAGGCAACATTGCAGACATAGAGGACAGTTACAAGTACCTGGGGATCCCGCAGGCAAATGGGAACCATGAAGAGGCCGCTAGAAAGGCTGCAACCACCAAGTACCTGCAGAGGGTCAGGCAAGTCCTGAGGAGTCAGCTGAATGGTAAGAACAAGATTCGGGCCATCAACACATACGCCCTGCCCGTGATCAGGTACCCTGCTGGGGTAATAAGCTGGCCAAAGGAGGAGATAGAAGCCACTGACATAAAGACAAGAAAGCTCCTGACCATGCATGGAGGGTTTCACCCCAAGTCCAGCACCCTGAGGCTGTACGCTAAGCGGAAGGAAGGGGGCCGGGGACTGGTGAGTGTCAGCACCACAGTCCAGGATGAGACAACGAACATCCAAGAATACATTGGGAAGATGGCCCCAACTGACCGAGTGCTCAGTGAATACCTCAGGCAGCAGAAACCCAAGAAAGAGGAGGGAGACGAGGAACCATCATGGAAGGACAGGCCCCTGCACGGTATGTACCACCGGCAGATAGAGGAGGTGGCTGATATCCAGAAATCCTACCAGTGGCTGGACAAAGCTGGACTGAAAGACAGCACAGAGGCACTAATCATGGCAGCACAAGAACAAGCTCTGAGTACAAGATCCATAGAGGCTGGGGTCTATCACACCAGGCAAGACCCCAGGTGCAGGCTGTATAAAGATGCCCCAGAGACAATCCAGCACATAACAGCAGGGTGCAAGATGCTAGCAGGCAAGGCATACATGGAACGCCATAACCAAGTGGCCGGCATAGTGTACAGGAACATCTGTGCCGAGTATAACCTAGAAGTCCCGAGGTCAAAATGGGAGATGCCCCCAAGGGTGGTGGAGAATGACCGAGCTAAGATCCTGTGGGACTTCCAGATACAGACGGACAAAATGGTGGTGGCTAACCAACCGGACATAGTGGTGGTAGACAAACAGAAGAAGACGGCCGTAGTGATCGATGTAGCGGTTCCGAATGACAGCAATATCAAGAAGAAGGAACACGAGAAGCTGGAGAAATACCAAGGGCTCAGAGAAGAGCTCGAGAGGATGTGGAGGGTGAAGGTAACGGTGGTCCCCGTGGTAATCGGAGCACTAGGTGCGGTGACTCCCAAGCTAGGCGAGTGGCTCCAGCAGATCCCGGGAAAAACATCGGAGATCTCTGTCCAGAAGAGCGCAGTCCTGGGAACAGCTAAGATACTGCGCAGGACCCTCAAGCTCCCAGGCCTCTGGTAGAGGACCCGAGCTTGAAGGATAAACCGCCCGCAGGGGCGTGCTGGGTGTTTATATATATATATATATATATATAGTGAAGCCTCTCATGCAGCATACTCTGGTATCCACTGGCAGCAATATGACATCACACCAAGAAAATGTAAGTGATTTTGGAATGGAGTGAAGTGCTCCAATCCTTGTTGGAGGGGGACTTACCATCTGAGATGGTCATGTGTCCCAGATAGGCGACTTTCTTTGAAGCAATTGTAATTTGGAGAGGCTTACCCTAGGACTGTCCTCAGTGAGTTTTCGTAGTGCTTTTGTTTCAATCTCACAGGCCTGCTTAGAAGGAGAAAACATAATTAAATCATACACTGCAAAAACTCAAAATCTTAACAATTATATTTCTTATATTATTTCTAATCAAAAGTATCTCATCACACTTAAAATAAGACACAATCAGCTACAGAGTAACAGTGTTTCAGTGATATATACGAACTTGTTTTTAGACAGTGCATCTTGGATCTGGAGAATTTTCACTTGTTCTATTGGCAGATTTTTTCTTCACTTAACACAAGATATTTTTGCTTCAAATAAGTGGAAAACATCTGCCAACTGAACAAGTGAAAATTCTCCAGATCCAAGATGTACTGTCTAAAAACAAGTCCACCAGCACTGTTTTACCAAACACAGGATGATTTCAAATTCTTTAAATCAAATTTCAGATTGTATTTTAATTTTTCCAGGACAAATTATTTAAGTCGGTCTCAATCGCTCTTCACTCTGGATTCTTTATCAACTAAGATTTCAGTGGTGATTCTGTCTGCTCTCAGTTGTCGAACACTCGTCACCTCAATAATTTCCTCTGAGGTAATCACTCTTTAATTTTCTGAGATTTATTGAAAGAAGAAAGTTAAAAGAACTGAACTCCCTACAGCTCAGTTCTCATGTAGGCACTGGCCTGATAATGAAGGAACAGTGCATCATGACCTTGAACTTGAAACCTTTTATTAAGTCAATACATATACAGACTTTGGGTGTTTATTTGGTTACACACACACTTACCTTACATATTTGGCGGAAAGAGTTTTGTCATATGTAGAAAAAAATAGGGCGCTAATGGCATGTGTAACACAGTAAGGGGAATTGTTGAAAAGAATATATCAATGGGCCAATAGGCTCGACTATAGGAGCATAGGGGTGTGTTCAAATGAGACACAGAGACAAGAATGTAACTCAAAAGAACCAGCCAACTTTAGTGACATAAACCATAAGGTTGACAAGCACAGGTTAAAGACACTTTACAATGGTAGAAAGGAAACTTACAAAAATTAAAAGAAAAGTAAAACACAAACTACTAAAGCAATGACTTGGCCAAGTGTTATTTTTGGTTTTCAATGTTCGGGTTTCAATGCTCGGGTGCACCCTAGTAACCTGACTCCTTAACTCTTATAGAAACAGATTACACAAATCCAATGTACATTCAAATGAAAATCTCACACTCTTTTCACATGTGGAGAATGCTCTACACAACAGCTCATTATTTAAAGTCCCAAATAAAAAATGTCCAAGGGGTAAAGTCCAAAAAATTCCCAGGGTGTGAAAGAAAATAGGGATGAGAGAATGTCAGTCAGTGGTCTTATGTATAACCAGCTGTGCGTGAAAGTGTGAGTGATACAGTCCTACCACACCGCAAGGTGCAGCAGATCATCAAGTGGAAAAGAAGCGAATCTCAGTCTCTCTAAGTCCAGGTGGGAAGGCTCGCCATCTATTTCACCGGAGGAATCCACCTCAGGAACAATTCAGCATACAAAAAAAACCCTGACCTGTCAACGGACAGGGTCAGAAGAGCAATTCAAATATTAATTATGCTGTTCTAGCTATAATTCACGACTTAGGATTTTGTTTAAATCACATTCAACATAAATTTGCAATAAAAATACTCAAATTTGCAAAAATAAAACATTTCTCTTACACAAACTATGCATTAACCCAAGTAAAGTCAGTGCATATGCATATATGTCGCATAGGCGACAATTATTAATCAAACAATTGAGATTAATTCAGTTTCTCAACAATAAAATGTGAAACAGACATGAACTAACTGAGACATACAACATGTGCTCACCAATCTCAGCGCATCACGGCCGAAGACAATGGCATGGTGTCTCTCGGTCGGAAAATGCAGGGCTCTAAATAACGTAACAGGACATGTTGTTTTCTCTTTAATAACCGTAATACGACATGAAGAAAAAATAAACATAAGTTGCGCTTCAAGTGTTACCTTACTTCTGGAAGCAGATTGAGATGAACTTTCAGGCAGTTGATAGCAACCAGAGCTAACAATGGCTAACAGTTTAGCTCCACGCGGTACTTTCTAAAGTCACCAGAAAAATGCAGCATTTGCCTGTTTACTCACTGTGGCTACTTTTAACATGAAAGGTAGCTGATAACCAGTGAACTTATGTGCAACACAGTTGGTTGCAACTTATATCTAATATTTTTTTCCAGCTCAAAAGCTTCAGTCTCTCTTTTCACCTGCCAGCACGCGACTACCTCCACACATAGCAGCAAACACAGAGCACGTAGGTGGGACATACAGCGGCAGACTGCTCTCCCATTGGTCAAAACATACTGGGACCTGTGCATTTCGATTGGTTGGGCAGGCTGTCCATCTCTCCTCATATCAGTCCTTAAAGTGGTACCCCCATTTTATGTGGGTTACACATGCTACTACACAAGTAGCCCCAGCGGGAGCGGAAGAAGGGACTGCTCTCACAGCTAGAGATTGATCAGGTACAACACACATGCTACAGCAAGGGGGCGGCAGGATGGCAGGTCAGGGGGATATATCATCACCCTCACCCGAGATTGGGTACCAAGCCCCAAGTGTGATGGAAGTAGGATCGCTTAGTGCGAGAGAAACGGACCTGAAAGACTGCATGAAGTACCTTCAGAAGATCGGAAGATCTACTAGATGGTGTGAATGCAGCACTACCGCTACG
The DNA here is from genome assembly GCF_057382095.1 of Aulonocara sp. 'chitande type north' Nkhata Bay. Classification (NCBI taxonomy): domain Eukaryota; kingdom Metazoa; phylum Chordata; class Actinopteri; order Cichliformes; family Cichlidae; genus Aulonocara; species Aulonocara sp. 'chitande type north' Nkhata Bay. Next base: position 7,318,612 of record NC_141347.1, read on the forward strand.
ATACCATTACCAATACTAACTAGCTGATCTATACTACGGCAGCAGTGATCAGTGAGATGCTTGGCTACAAGCTAAACAGCCACAAGGAGCAGTACCCTCCATTGAGAAGGACACTAGAGGCTAAGATCAAAGTAGCATGGAGGGAGATTAGCCAACTATCAGAGCTGGAGAAAGGTGCGACAAAGACAGTGCCTTAGAATTACAGCAAGCTGTCCAGCCTGTTACAGCAGCTCTGCTCATTCTGAGTTTCTTTCTTTCTTATCTTTTTTCTCGTAATTTTTTTTATAACTAACGTATTAGTAATTAGACTCTGCAAATAATTAACAAATTTCCCACGTGTGGGACTAATAAAGGTTATCTTATCTTATACCTGAGTCCTTGGAAACTGCCAAGCAAAGACTCACAGCATTTGCCAGCCGTGTAAAGAGATACACCAGAGAGATCGAAGGCAGGAGAATAAACCAGCTGTTCTCCATGGAGCCAGCCAGGTGTACTCTCAGGGGCAGGGGAACAATATGAGAACAGCACCACCAAGGCTGGAGACGGAGCAATACTGGAAGAGCACATGGGAGAAGGATGGAACAAATAACAACAATGCTCAGGGGCTAGTGGATCTAAGAACAGACCAAATCAGCCTCCCTGAACACGGTCCAGTAACCATCACAGTGGCGCACATCCAAGAAAGGGGCACCGACGTGGTTCACGCCTACTGCCTGAAGAAGCTGACTGCACTCCATGAGCATCTGGCAGCACAAATGAAGCAGCTGCACACTGACGAGTGGCATCCGGAATGGCTAACCTCAAGGACCCCTAGAAGGGACCAGTCCCATTGAACGACCAGCCAATAACCTGCCTCAGTATCACAGGGAAGGTCCTATCAGGCATCCTAGCGCCTAAGATGAACAGGCACATGGCTCAATACATGAGTGGGCCACAGGAAGAAATTGGCAAGAATACCAGAGGCGCAAAACACCACCTACTGGTAGACCGAGCAGTGAGCCGAGACTGCAAGACTAGGCTGATCAACCCATGCCTGGATTGAGTACAAGAAGACCTATGACTCGATGCCCCACACCTGGATCCTGGAATGCCTAGAACTATACGAGATCAACAGGACCCTAAGGGCCTTCATCAGGAACTCAATGGGGATGTGGCGTACAACACTGGAGGCCAACTTCAAGCCCATAGCCCAAGTCACCTTCAAGTGCAGGATCTACCAAGAAGATGTCCTGTCCTCTCTGCCGTTCTGCATAGGCCTGAACACCCTCAGTGAGATCTCTTACAAGACTGGCTATGGATTCCAACTACAGAGTGGAGCAGTTGTCAGTCACCTCCTGTACATGGATGACATCAAGCTGTATGCCAAGAGTGAACAAGACATCGATTCACTGATCCACACTACCAGGCTATACAAAAATGACAATGGAATGTCGTTTAGACTGGAGAAGTGTAGTCAGATGGTAACAAAGAGAGGGAAGGTAGTCAGAACTGAGGGGATCAAACTACCAAAAAGCAACATTGCAGACACTGAGGACAGCTACAAGTACCTGGGGATCCCACAGGCAAATGGGAATTATGAACAGGCCGCTAGGAAAGCTGCAACCACCAAGTACCTGCAAAGGGTCAGGCAAGTCCCAAGGAGTGAGCTGAATGGTATGAAGAAGATCCGGGTTATCAACACCTACGCCCTGCTCGTGATCAGGTACCCTGCTGGGGTAATAAGCTGGCCAAAGGAGGAGATAGAAACCACTGACATCAAGACAAGGAAGCCCCTGACCATGTATGGAGGGTTTCACCCCAAGTCCCGAACCCTGGAAGATGGCCTTAACTGACCAGTGGGGAATTAAAAAAAAAAATTTTTTTTAAAATAAATACCCTCTCGCCCCTGCGGGCAGTTTATCCTCCAAGCTTGGGTCCTCTACATGAAGCCTGGGAGCTTGAGGGTCCTGCGCAGTATACAGTTATGCCGTTTGGGTTGCGTATTGCACCTGCTATATTTTAGCATGACATGGTCAGGGTACTTGCTGGAATGAATAACTGCGATGCCTATCTGGATGAGGTCTGACCATTAAGTTCAACCGTTTCCATGAAGCATCACTTACTTTAAACCTCACTAAATTTGAATTTGGCAAAGCTACAGTCACATACCTGGGAAAACGAGTGGGACAGGGATAGGTACGTCCAGTGGAGGCAAAAATTCAGGCTATTGTTGAGTTTCTGGCCGATTTCTGGGGATGTGTGGCTATTATAGAGGATTCTGTAAAAACTTCTCTAATGTTTTAACTCCCTTCACTGATTTGGTCAGCCCAGTGAAACAGTTTCTTTGGACTCCTGCTTGTCAGAAACCAATTTGGGACTGCTTGTCAGCTCATACGCTTCACAAAGCAAATGAGCACATGAGAAACCAAGTTACCAACATATCACTACCACATTTCACTAGCTGGGACCACATCCTAGGTAACAATGGGCAATGAGGGAGTATGAACTGGTCCTGCGGTTTGGGGAAGGCCTCGAAGGGGACTGGCAACGGCTCCCAGGCCGAGCAGATCCCCATGTACTAACGAGAAGTGAATGAAGGAAAGGAAGAGAGGAGAAGAGAGGGAAAGGGGAGTGGGAAGGGGGGGCATGAAAATGAGAACAGCAGGTATTGGTGAAGGGGGGCTTTTATAGCCTGAGGCTGGAGTGGGCGTGAAAGAGGAGTGGTCCCACTCCTGAAATTCAGATAATATCTCCACAACAAACTGGTGGAGAATAACAGACTTCAGTCCTCACATACACAGCAAAATGAGTAGATGCAACAGGTCCAGAGAAGCCTGAGAGGGCAGCCCAGCCCAGCCATCTCTCACAGCCCTGAGAGATGGCTGTTTGCTTGTTGATATTCCAGGCTCCGCTTCCCTTGGTAATCTTCTAATTTATGGGTCATATATCAATTAACAGTATCCTCTGCTCTTATTCATAATCACTTTCATCACTCACCTGGAAGTCACTGCCCTGAGTGCTCCAATTGCCACGTGGACCACTGTGTGCTTCACCCCCCACATCTTCTCAAGTTCCTCTCTCAGACGTTGTTATTTCTCTAGCTTGGTATTTCTCCAGACTGCATAGAGGGTCATTAACACTGCCCAAAAAATCTTTGGCTGCCCTCTGTCACCCCTGGAAGCTATCCCAGTTCTCCCTGTCCCAGGGAAACCAGAGCCATCACAGCTAGGTATCTGATCATCAGCATGGTGTAGGTATTGATTGCCTTGATCTTGTTCTTTCCATTCAGCTGACTCCTCAGGACTTGCATTACTCTCTGCAGGGATTTGGTTGTTGCGGCTTTCCTAGTGGCTTCTTCATGGTTCCCGTTTGCCTGTGGGATTCCCAGACTACTTTCCCTCTCTTTCTTACCACTCGGCAACACTTCTCCAATTCGATTGACATCCCAGTGTCGTTGCTGTAGATCCTCAAGTGGTGGATCTGTGAAGTGAGGTTTACTCTATTCACTCTTGGCATACAGCTTGATGTCATCCATGTAGAGGAGGTGGCTGACAATTGCTCCATTTCATAGTTGTTATCTATAGCCAGTCTTGTAAGAGATCTCATTGAGGGGGTTCAGGCCTATGCAGAACAGCAGTGAGGAAGGGACATCTCCTTGGTAAATCCTGCAGTTAATGATGTCTTGAGCAACTGGCTTGAGTGCCCTTTAGTTGTTGTTCGGCACATGCCCATTAAATACAGATAAAGGCTCTTAGTAGTGATGCGCGAATTATGAACGAATCGTTCAATACTCGAGAATCACTTTACTGACTCATGAATCATGATTCACAAGCCCAACTAACTCACTGACTCATCCCTGTTGCTGTTAGCAGCAATATATCTAGCTTATAATTAAAATTTTGGAGAAAAACAACATCCAGTATCTTAACAAAAAAATTTCTGCTCTGAACTGGAAGAAAAAAACCCTGAGTAGAAGCTCACATCAAGACAATAGCTTCTCGGTTCACAGTAGCATCGCTCTGCTAACATGCTAACAGCACATTTGAGCTACTCACCCCCTCCCTTCCTGTGCTGAATCGTAAGCCTAAGCGAATCACTCAGGACTCACTAACCCCCTCCCTCCTGTGCTGAATCATAGAGCGAGCGAACGAATCACTCACTCGCTCACCCCCTCCCTCCTGGCTCACAGCTTCTTCTTCTTCATGGTTGGCAACCAATGTTAAGGCGCATTTCCACCCCCTGGCTCACAGCTCAGTGGACATTTAGATGAGAAAATATATATTTAACACATTTAAGGAAAATACTAATAAAATAAAAATACACAAAATAAATGTTTATTTAGCAATTTTGATAAGAAATAGCTTAATTTTAGAAATGTTTTTGCTCTTTTTTTCTATATAAAATAGTTGTTTTCTTTTAGAATCACTCATCTTAGCAGTAGGATTTACATGAAAAGAGAAACAAATTAAGTTTGAGTGAAAATGTACATTTTTTGCACTCTCTGGTCAACTGACTCAGTGAATCAAATGACTCAAAAAAGCCGATTCACTTTGGTGAGTGACTCATTAAAACTCAATTCAGTAAAAAGAATCAAATTTACCATCACTAGCTCTTAGGGTCCTGTTGATCTTGTACAGTTTATGCATTCCAGGATCCAGGTATGAGGCATAGGTTTTCTCGTAAGCAACCCAGGCGGTGCAGAGGTTGGTGAGCCTGGCCTCGGAGTCTGTTCTATCTAACAGTAGCTGGTGTTTTGCCCCTCTGGTGTTCCTGCCTAATTCGTTCTGTGCCCCGCTCATGTACTGAGCCATATGCCTGTTCACCTCAGCCACTATAATGCCTGATAGGAGCTTTCATGTTGTACTGAGGCAGGTTATTGGCTGATAGTTGGATGGGACCTGTGGGGATCATCTGGGATCAGGACTGTCCAGCAATCAGTTAGCCATTCTGGGTATCGAATCTACTAGCAGCTGGTTCATTTGTGCAGCCATGCACTCATGAAGTGCAGTCAGCTTCTTCTGCAAGTAGGTGTGCATCATATCAGGGTCTAGTGCTGTCCAACTCTTCATACTGGAGACCCTTTCCTGGATGTCAGCCAGTGTGATGCTCACTGGGAGGTTGCTGTGGTCTGCTCATAGATTCACAAGCCACTGAGCATTGCTGTTATTGGTTGCATACTTCACCCATATGCTCTTCAAATATTGCTCCGGCTCCAGTCTTTTTTTTCATGCCACTGAGAGTACACCTTGGCAGGCTCATTAGAGTGCAGCTGATTTATATACCTCTTCAAGTGGCTGGCCAAGGCTGTGAGTCTTTGCTTGGCAATTGTCCCGAAACCAGCTACAGCTGCTGTCTGCTAGGCCTCATCTTTGTAGTGGACCTTTAGACTACTTTTGTTATTGGTGTTATTTGTTTTGGGTCCAAAAAACGAACATGAAAGCAGCCAGAACGCTAAAGTTCTAAAATATAGTGTCCAAAAAGCAATCTTGTATCTACACATTATGCTGTAAAATGTGACATGAAGATGTGTGCGGGAATGACAAATAATCATTAAGAAAAACAAAAAACAGGACAAATGTAAAAAATTTTGGCATTTGCTTTTAATTCTTTTATTAACTTTTTTAAATTATTTTTTTTATTGTTATTTTGTTTTTAGTATTATTCTTTTTTAAAGGATGATCTATCAATTCGGAAGGAGAGCTGCTCAGGCAAATCAGCATTCACAGCATTCACACTGTTTGACAGCAGTTTTTTTTTTCACAAATGTTGAATTTTCATAGTTTCACCTTTGTTCTTTTACATGTTTCAAAACTAGAAAAAGGTAAATAATTAACATTCCATTCAGATATATTTTATACAGTTCTTGATTCTTTTTCTCTTTCCATTGCAGTGACAACAAAATCAGATCCAAGATTAGCTTTTTAGAGTGTAACTAATTCATTCATGTAGGGAAGCCTCTCATCTTTCTGTTGCAGTCATCTTTCTTAGCTCTGCCTTTTCACTATCAACAAAAAAGCAAAAAAACAAAAAACAAAAAAACAGAAAAGTGGAACTAAAACGACCTAAAGCAGATGCAGTTCTTTAAATAGTAATAGTATTTTAGCTGCTGATGTCTCATCATGAGGACAGAAACACAGAGTTTTGTGACAGAGTCCACCCTACCAAAAGAGACACTGACTTTATTTTTTTGTACTTTCATGTTCAGAGACATCTGAATTAGGTGCATCAACCATCTAAACCACATTTGTCTTCAGATAGTGCTGCTGCCTCTGTGGCTTATAAATTACAGTATTATATTATTTGTTGGTTATAAAATTTCTTTTAAAATCTGACACAAAAAGTAAGAAAATAGGACTGCTTTCTGTCAAAGGAGGGGAGGCTTCCCTTCACCAGGTCATTCACACTATGTTAACGTCATTATTTTGATGTTTCTCATGCATGCATTTGGAATTAACCTCCAAAAATATAATACAAAAATACAGGAACAAGGGATGCAAAAAGAAAAAAAGCTTCTTCTTTAAAGTAACTGAAGGAAGGCATCAGGAAAGAAAGAGAACAAAGAGGAGAAGACGTTTAAGATAGAGGAAAAGCAAGGCGCCTGGAATGGAGATGTTGCTGCAGAAAATATGGGTTGAAGTTTTAGACCTTAACATGCTAAAACTGACACAAAAAGTTCTCCATGCTAAGCATAAAAGCCTATTTCTTTTTTATCACTGTTTATGGTTTTAAGCTAGTGGACTTAATTATCCAAATAATATAGCCTAATGGCACTAGGACAGAGTAACTAACCATGGTAAGTCTGTTTTTACCAGTTTATTTAAAAAAAAAATCTAATAAAGCTAGACCAGTTAATACAGCCGGTGTACAAAAATGCTACATCAATTCTAGCTAGTCAGATCGTTTGAATATAAAATCTAATTTTGTTCCTTACAACACCCACATATAATTTCAGATCACTTTACCCAGACTTGGAGAGCTAGCCAAAATTCACTAAATATCCTGTGAGCAATCAAGCAAATAGCTTTGGAAGTGGTGATGGTGTATTGACTTTACTGACTGTCAGAACTGCCGGTGTCTTATCAGTTTGCTGGTAAGCTGTCGATCTGTTTGCAAAAAAACCTAAATCACTATTGTATCCTGATACTGTCTTTTATTAGGCCTATGAATTCATAACAAGCCTGTAAGCTACATGGTGTACACGACACCCCCAGTTCTCAGAGTGTCACAGACACCAATATTTTAATGCTTCAGAAAAGAGAAACCACCACAATGAAGATTTTGGAATGAACATGTCTTCATCTTGTCATATGATCTTTTGACTGACCAGGCCAACATAGAACCTATTTGCTTTTCCCTCAACATAGACTTTTATTTGACTTTGTACTTCTTCTCTTGCACACTTAATTCGTGATACTTTTTGAACTAGCCAAAGGGTGCTTTCAAGTAACCTAATCCTCCAAAACTGATAAGGGTGATATTTCTTTGTCTATTTGTTATAACACTTTTCTACTTTTTAGAAACATGTCAGCAACCTCGTTAATTCTCATTTCCATGCAAGACTGGATGTCAGACTGGCTACACTCATGAACCATACTGAAATGAAGAGAATTTAGAATCTAAAGCTATCCATGTTTTCTCAGTGTTGGCACTCGTAATCTGAATTCAGATCATGAAAGTCATGTATATCGGTTAGATTTGGTGAGACAAGCAAAAGGAGTTTCACCACAGTGTTGCAAAAAGAAAAGTTTATCTAGTCCAGACCTAAACTGTCTTAATAATCCTGCTAGCTCAGCCTAAAATGTGAAAAATATTTATGTAAACTTCTGCTCTACATGGGTTAAACTTTTGCACACAGGACCTTTTACCACACCTGAGCCCTGTCACACCACTCACTTTCTAATTTTGTGTTCTTCTAGGATGGGGCCAAATGTACACTACACATTGAAATTTTAACCCATGTCTCAGCCCTGCTGGATTAACTAACCAAAAACCTGACTTAGCTAACTACTTAAAATACTTGTATAGGCTACAAAATTCATTATGGTTTGGGTTTAAAGCAAAAGTAGCACTATTGGCTAGTTAGTGGTCCATCTGGGCACAGGGACATTGTCTAGTTCAGTCTGCAAAGCATTCCTGTCGTACATGTTTTATACACAAACACCTTAACACCTACATATGTACATAACTGGAAATCCTGAAAAATAACATAAACCAGGGAGCCCTGTTCCATTATTACTTTATCCTAAGAACTTCCTACGTGTTTCTACAATCTAACAGTCTTTACTGGCTTTTAATGCTTCATTATGTTTTTAAGTGGGTTAGTGGACAAGTGGTGGCCTGGTTGACACAACATGGCTGATGAATTATGGGAGTGGTTGGCGATGGTGATGAGGTGATGGGGTAAAGCTCACTGTGATACAGGTTTGTGTTCATGTCCCAAAACCTTCCGAAGCATTTTTTCATACGTGTGGAATGGATTAGACATCATTTTGGAAACACCGAAAAGCAAAAATTTAAAATATTCACAAACTGAAGATGTCAGAGAACCAAATATCACAACAAATTTTACTCGTCAAAGACCCATTATGCAGTTTTTGGACTTGTGTTAGTTTTGGAATAGAATCAAAACTATTCCAAGACTTCAAATAAAACATCAGATCACGTCTCCAGTGAGTACAATTGGCATAAGTTTTAAAAACTAATGGATGGATGTTTATCTTGGTGTAGCTACAATACAGTACATAAAATCCTCTTGTTCGTTTTGACACGGCTGAAGCTGAAGTAATATACAGTGTTAAGCAAACAACTGATCTAAAACACTGGAACCAATTCTTCTTATCCCATGCAATATCACTAAAGTCAGAGATGCTAGCGCATTGAGTTTAGTCAGAAAAATCTACTTCAAGCCTCCAAGTTAACTTCCACAGAGCCACATGTACTCACTGAATTCCTCGGATTTAGTACTGCAGCATCCTAACATCCTGATGTTTTGACAGAATACTATATACCTGAGATACCCTGGGTTACCACCAAAATTAAGAATCACCATAAATTATGTTGAAAAAAGTAACATTTATTATAAAACATATTGTTATCATCATCCATAACCTCAGCTTCAGCTACCATGGCTGCTAAGCAATAAATGATAAATGTATTGTTTAAATGGATATATACATACATTTTTATTAATCCTAAATATCACAGCAGTATTTCCAAAGCAGAGTCTTGCTATTGATTAGCAAGGCACGGAGAGCAATAATCTAAAGATATAGTACATAAATTCAAATCTCTCAGGATAACGATCAATCTTTTTTTTCTACGTGGCCTCTAATTTTAGCTCTGTGGCTCTTATATAAGCAGACAGGTGAGTTTAGCGACTTCAGCTGAAAGTGCTTGCTTGCCTTCAAATAAACAGATTTTTTCAAATGTTTCATTTTTGACATTTTTCATAGGAAACATGTTTTTCATTATGTTTTGATCTGACGTTTGGTGTCCTACTGTATGTCTGCCATAGAATAAAAAATCTACTCACAGAATTTGAGGCCTCAGGCATCGCCATGTAAAAGCCCACTCCTACCCCTCCATCTACCCCAGTCAGAATGCAGTCAGACACTTTAAAGAAAATAAGAAGGTGAACATGGTCGTCTTTTTCTTCTGTTAAAGTTTTGGGCCTCTCACTGATATTTTTTAACTTTATTTATTGTCTCTTTTTTAGTTGTTTTTAGTTCTGTTTTGTCTCTTGAGGTGATTTTTAATCTCTTTACAGTTATTATGAGCCTCCAACTGTCATTGTAGTCATTATCATCATCACTGTAGACTCTCTGGATCTATTTGTGGGTAAGGGGTGTTCTATTTGTCTTTTTAGTTATTAAAATCTCTCTTTAGTTGTTTTGTACGGCTTTGTAGTTGCCTTTTTTGTCATTTCTTTGACGTTCATGAAATAAGAGATTCTAATAATAATGTAATGCAGCTCAGGAGGTGGAGCAGGTCATCGACTAATCGGGAGATTCAAACCCTGGCTGCTCTAGCCTGCATTTCAGATATACTTGGGTGAGATGATAACCTCAACTTGCTCTTCACTGCATCGATCAGAGTGTGAATGTGAGTGAATGTTAGATTAAAACACTTGGGCATGGGAAAAATACCTTCTGTTATCAGGTGAATGAGGCATGCTGTATAAAGCGCTCTGAGTGCTCGAATAGAAAAGCGCTATACGTATGAACCAGTCCATTTACCCAGCATCATGAGCAAAAATCAATGTATAATAGAGACAACACAGAGCAATTCATATGAATGAAACAGTATAAAAATGAGAGGCACAATTAAAATCCAGATAATTTAACAAACATATTTCTTATAATAATCTTTTTTCTATCTGTCAGAGGAGCATGTCTTACACTTGTGCATACTCTGCTCCTACAGTGTTTCAGCAGACTTTGTTTGACTCAAATAGTGTATTTTGGCACAATTCTCTTTAAATATTTCAAACAACAGTTTTCCCAACCTCTTTTTACTTATTAACTTGTAGCCTAATTTTTCAGCTGGTACACTATTTGCTATGACAGCCTACTAAAGATATCATAAATGGACTCATCAGGCGAGGTCATTAGTAGCCAGCACCTTTGCAGGCTGTTTTTTTTCCAAAACTATGGAAACTCCAGGTATAAGTTTCATGAAATGGGCTCATGGATAAGAGTAATATAAATGTAGTGATTACATATTTCATTCAGCCAACAAATATTCAAATATGCAACTTGAGAAACTCCACCAAGGTATTTCTTTTTCTTTTTGTCCCTGAACCATTGTGAAAATTAAAGAAAGAGGTTATTCCAGATCAAGACAAAAAGATACACCAAATATACCGAACAGTGATGATGGGGTTGTGTATTTCTCTTAAAGAGTCATTTGTCCAAGCTACACCATGAAATCAAACATCTGCAGATGACATCTTTCAGTGTCTGTCAGACTGTCCCCCTCATCAAGTGTGAGGCATTGTGTACCTTTTCATCTGATGAAGGCATCTGATCAGCTTGGATTACTTTGAGAGTATGTACAAACGAACAAATAAAGCAACAGTAGACCTTCTCCTGAAGTAACCTGAACCCCACACCTCTGATGGTTCTTTGGAAGGTCCTCAAGACCTTGGAAGCAATATTTAGGTCAAGGACAAAGTAACTAAAAGAACAACGTAACCTTTTCAGTTTGACTGCACAGGATAATGACATCTTTGAATGGACAACTTTCAGTCCGGAAACAGCAGTGATTGTAGAGATTAACAGCTAGGGACTCTACTAAGAGGCTTCAATAAGAAGAAGAGATAGTAATAATAAGAAAAAGGCAGAATAGCAGCCAGGTGAAAGGTTGAAGCAATAGCAGAATAAATACTTGCAAAAGTTGAAGAGGACTCCTCTTGGATTTAAGAAAGCTATATTATTGGGTGTCCTAAGACATCTTAAAGAGAACTACACAGGGTTCACCTTTTTTTTCTTAATGGTGTTTTACCATGTTAATCAAATGGATGAAATCGTTATTCCTACACACTTATCTGTACGCATTCTATTGCATATAACATAACATTATTACATTTTCACACACACACACACAAAAACCAGTTTCTAGCCCTGTTATTCATGAGAGAAAAGAGTGACTTGCAAAAGTCATGCACATTATTCATGCTGATAAACAATGTCAGAAAAATGAATTTCTAATTTGCAATCACTGCCATTTTTTGTCCCTCAAATAGTTTGTAAAAGATGTTTGCCTGCTCAGTTTCACACCTCCAAACAGATATGGTGTGTATGGTCTCCTTTTTCTCTGGGAGGAGGGTGCTCATCCTCCTCCACCATGTTTTCTTAGCTCCTTAGCAGTAAGTAGTTAAAACGTATCTTGGATGATAGTGATGCTACCATTACACTAACAATGCTGAAAGAAAAATTAACTATGCCCCCCTCCCCCCATTAATACAGATTTCCATGCAGATTTTCTAAAGGGGAGGAGCAATAACAATGCAGAGATGCAGTTAAGGGTGGCGGGGGTACTCGGGTAAGATACCATAAAATCTCAAGAAGGAACAAGTGAGAAAGAGAGCCTATCCCATGGCTGTCATCAGTGATGCCTGAAGACAGCCATGTGACCTTATGGCCAGTTTAGTGCCTTTGAGTGTTTCTGTTCATCTCAACTAATGCATCCATCCAAGTGTCTGTAGTCTTTGGGTTACATCATCCGAACTAACATGCTGATGTCTTGCTGAATTTCAAGTCCCCAGATGTTGTCTCGATGCCTCCTGGGAGATTCAGCTAGTATAAAACATAAATGACTGTGTGATGTGCATATAAGTGTGAAAGCTGCTGTTTTTTGATATGTATGAATTGACTTCAGCTTGCTGTTTCTCAGCTGAGATTAACAGGGCAGCCTAGCAGTCGCTGGACATCGTGATAGACTCCCTCACCTTGCATAGTGCTTTGAGTGCCAAAATAATGGATGATTCCTGGGAATCAGTCGCAGTTTATGCAGTCTCTTGGAAAAAAAAGGTAAGTAAAGCAATATGACAACTAAATTACATAAAATTGTGACTAAAACACCGAAGACATCCAGAAGACACGAGGTTTCCACATACAAGACCATCGGGCAGGAAGCCCTCTGGCAGCTCAGCTGAGAGAATCTATGTAGCCATTCGCTCTGGAAATCAGTTCAGAGGATGTGAAATTGTTTGGTCTTCCAAGTTAATATGGCTTACATTTACTAACAGCCACTTTCTCCATTAGGTTGCATGTGATGATGGAACTGTGAACACCATTGTTGTTCTTCTCTTTCTCTCTATCTCCCTCCCAGTTTCTACGGTGAATCCCATCAGCAGAGACAGACGAGCAGCAGTTTACAGTTAATAGTTTTCCTCTTCTTGTAGAGGAATGGGTGAGTTTGTTAAAAACTCAGCACTGAAAGGGAAAAAGAAAAGAGAATTTTGTGAGGAGATGAAGTAAATATGTGACACCAGATCTTGGAATAGTCAGTGTGGGGCATCAAAAAGCCTAAAGGCAACAAAATGTGTTAAAGAAAACAATGAAAATGGATGAGCTTTCCTAGTCATTTCTTTCAATGTCTTTCTTATGTTTCAGATTTCATGTGGACCAAATATCATTTACTCATTCATTGTAATGATGCTAATGGCTAAGTAATGCTTTCTTTGCTTTTGGGGTATTTTGGCGACACCAGCAGTTCAAACTTATTCCTAAACCTTGAAAAATGGTATCACCATGGTTACAATAAATCCTTGATTGAATTTATATAACTGAATATACACACACAGCAACTACCAGATATAACAGTAAGTATGTAACTGGCAAACCTGGTTTTATGTTAATATGATTGTTGTTAAGAATGAAAGAATTATTGTGGGTTATTGTATTTGTCAATAACAATTAATTTAATGTATTTAAAGACAAATATCAGTGTCAGAGGAAAAACACAATGATTGCTAAAAAAAGAAAAATGGCATTTATCCTAAACTGATTGGAACAGAAGTTACAAACTAAAGTTGTGATTTTAAAATATTTTTCATTGAATTCTGCTGTACTTGCACATATAATAATCCTTTCCAGTCCTTGAGAAAATTTACAAAAATATAGGAGGGGCAGAGAATTACTGGACTAAATGACATAATTAGTTCCACTTTGACCATTTTCAAAAGTATCACGTTAACAGAATACATCGTGATATGTTTTTCTGTAAAATCTTTTACTTTTGGTGCCTAGCGCGCAGTTTTCTGATGCAGGGATTTGAGCTGATATTTATATCCATGCTTCTGTTGCTGTTTTGTTTGCTTTCCTACACCACTCCTGTTTTACGATGACTAAAACAAAGAGCAAACTGCTTCTGGGTGATTCTCCCAGACAGCCTCCTGTTGGACCTTTTTTGGGGGAAAAAAAGACCTATAATAATTATTTCTCTAATGTCTTAGTCCAGTAGATGATTACTTACATATTTCAAAAATACAATTTCCCACCTCAGGCATTATTAAGCATTCATTTCTCACTAAACTTCACTTTGACTTCAACCCTAATCCAAACAATCTGAACCATGAGTGATCATGATTTATACATTCTTGGAGAAACAATCAGGGACATTATGATAGTCTTGGGGTTGATGGGATGAGTAATATTTCAATATGATATCAGTTCAGTTACCAAAGAAATATAAGGCTCAGCAACAATGGGAAGGGAATTTATTTGGATCTTTAAGGTTCAATATGTTTTGGATTTTTCTTAAAGTTTTCTCTCTTTTTTAAGTACATGGTTGAGTTTTGCTTTTTCTTGATACATTTTGAATTTAACTCTTTTTACCCTCCAAAAATTGTCAGTTGCCTTTCCTGTGGAAAACTAAGTACACCCCATGGTTCAGCACCTTTACAACAACTTTCAAGCAGCTGTAACTTAAAGTAATTGCCTTTATCAGTCTGTCACATTGTTCTCGGGGAACTTTGAACCATGTTTCTTTATGGTGTTGCTTAAGTTTACTTAGGTTTGCAAAACCTTGATTCTTTTCCTTTTCAGCCATTCTGATGTTGGTTTGTTGCACAACCCTATTTGGGCCAGGATTTAGTTATCAGACATAAAACCTTGACTCTAAAATACTTGCTATATACAGTGGGTGGGGCAATTGTTTGATCCCCTGCTGAATGTAAAAGTTTGTTTAAAAAGAAACGGACATTCTCTAATTTCTATGGTCATTTTAATTGATAGAGACAGAATATAAATCACAAATCAAGAAAAACTGCATGACTTATATTTACTTCTTCTTTAACCTCTCCTTTGTTGCCTTGGTTGCCTTGCAACATTTCCCAAACTTAAGATGGGTCTGTACGTGTGCCTTCTTGCAAAGGAGGACCTTGTAAAATATATATCTGCTATGAAATAGGGTAAGCACTTTCCGTGGACAATCTTGTCCCTGACAGGTGGTGGAAAGGTTGGAATGAAATAATCTGATTATGTGGATAGTTATGCTTTAGTCACATAAACCGAAAGTAGGAGTATCTGTCATTTGTTTTGATTGATTGATTGATTATAATCTGTTTGCCACAACCACCAACACAACCAATTTCTGGGAGCAAGAACTCTGCCTTGACTGTAGGCGATCAAATATTTATTTCATTCAATGACATACAAATCATGCGGTGTGGTCAGTCTCCACTTTGGTCTGTGCATCACTTTATGTGATCTGTTCAGATGCAACTTTGCAAACCTAAGCCATACTTGTCTTGATGCATGCTCAATCATCCAGGTAAGGAAATCCCAAAAGGCTGATTCTGTTGACCTGAACGTAGCGTTTTCAGTGAGAGAAACGTTTGGTCACTCATCCAAGTGACTTCTTCTGTGGTCATTGATTGATGGCCTTTGATCAATGAGCTTTGATCAGTGGTTGTTGATCAATGGTCATGCCAATGTGCATATTAATGATCAAGGAACTGACCTTCCAGCCATTGTTCCTTCAGTGGTGCTGGTTTCAGTCGTTGTGTAAATGTGCTGTTTATAAGGTTGGGGAAACAGTCAGCCGAGACTGAAGAAGTCACTTGGATGAGTGACGAAATCAACTTTTTGGGCAAAGCCACACACAGCTTTTTCCTGCCAATCATTACACGCCATACTTTAACTTTTAATCTAACAGAAGCCTGTGGAGTCCGACATGTATGTCTGTATTTGCAGTTACTGTCTTTCCTTTTTGAAATGAACAAACACTTGAATGCTCCAGACCAGCAAATTGAGAACATTTTATAAAGGTGGTCACGCTGTTGACACTGAATCGGATTTGATTAGCAGCACCTGGCTGTTAATTACTACTTAAGCAGAAATCGGTGTACTTAGTTTTTCACATGACTGTATCGTATATCTCTCACTTAAGTCGCTTTTCTCCTTTTCCTTGACTCGGTGTCCCTTTTCAACCTCACACATTCGCTTGGAATTTATTTCTCCATTCTCTGTGGATCTGCATTCCTTTTTGCTCTGTATTGTTTTTGCCCCTGTGCTGCAGATTTTTTAGTGTAGTGTAGTCGCTGTGAGAGTTCCTTTAGCATTACCTATATCTATGTTAGACAATAGAGAAAGATTTGTTTATGTTTGATCTCCAGTGTTGGCTGTAAAAAGTTGTTTGTACATTACGGAAACTGAAACCTGACACATCAACGCAAGGAAATAATAGCCCAAACACACTGAAAAGCAAAGGAGAAAAAAAGATTTCATCACAAAGCTTACAGAGTCCAGCCAACATGCAAGGACACTGATACCACAGCATGAATGTCACACATTTTTCTTTCTGTGACCCACATACACACAGATATGTAACAATATGCAGAGGTCTTCGAGGGGACTATTTACACCTCTGATGGAACAAATACTTATACGACAGACAAGGAGCTGAGAGACACTGAGCTCGGAGACTGAAAGTGAAATTGAAGAGATTCAGCGCTCAAAGCAGAGGACTGCAGCCAATCAGGACTGGATTGGAATTCAGACTAAGAACTGAAAGCAGAACATCTCAGCTGATGTGTCCCGCAAAGCACAGACCAGACCTTGGCCAAATAACAGTAGTTTTGGAATTTTTAAAAATGAATCCCACTTTAACCATCAGACATGCAGTGTTTGCCTTATTTATTAATTTGGCCGCAGTTTGGCCAAATGACAAACTATAAGTCACCTGCACCTGTGTGGGATAGAATAAGCCATAGTTAGTGTTCACAAACACTCTTTGACCCAGGTGTGGTGCTCACAAAGGCTATGAAAAAGAAAGATGAGAACAACACAATATAAAAAAACAAAGAAGATAACACGATGTCACACCGAAACACAGTATGTGAGGAAGTACACAGAAGAAGCAAACAGTGCAAGAGAGCAATAGTGAGGGACACATTCTTACATGGAGAAGCGATTTGTGCTTCTTTCTTTCCTCCTCCAACACTTTCTGTGTTGCCCAAACTTTTCCTCCTCCATCTCCTCTCTTTGATGCTGCTCAGCTGACAATCCACTCAGGACACGAGTTTTCAACACATTTGTTCATCTGCATCTGTTTACAACATATCATTACCCTCTTTTTTATTCTTTTTATTGTCCATTCCTATCTTCATCCTCAGCGAAGTCCACTGTCAGGCCAATAGTTTTTGTTTTTCCAATGCGAAGGTGCTCTAATTTACACGTTTTCCTTTTTGGCTTCAGTTTTCTGGCTTGAAGAATGGATGGATGGTGTCCCATAGAAAGTGAGATACAGTTACTGGGACAGAGAAGAAAGGTGAGGAGAAATACAAGGAGAAGACAAGGGAGCACATTCGGAAAAACAAAGCAAGGACAGCAGTTTTGTAGAAGGAACCCTAAAACAGAGCACATGGTATTCACAGAAAACCTTTTTCAGTGTTTTTTTCTAGTCCTTCAGTTTGTCATATCTGAGAAAGCATGGGCGACCAGATACAGATGGGCACAGGTTAAGAGAGCTATACCTGAGTAGATGGAGGAAACACAGATCACAAACATGACACAAAGAAAAAGCCAGCGACAATTCACATGAAACACTCTTCAAGCTCTAACTTTTGAGCGTTGCTCCAGCAATAATGGTTCTCACTAGGAATTCACAAATCTTGAGACTTTTAAAACGAAGCAATCAAATAGTCTGTGGTTCATCCAGAAAAACAAAGGGCTTCTATACATTACAAGATACAATGAGCTACTTTCCTAAGACCAGTATAAATCTCCATCATTTTTAAAAATTTGTCATCTTGGCTAAATTATATTGATAGGATTCTTGCATGTGTTAGTCATGGATTGATTATGACTGACTGTAGATGTGGCCCTTTTGACCAATCACATCCATATATTTATGGATTCTATGACAGGAATGGCTTCATGGACTTTCTTTTCCTCTTTACTGGGAAAAGAAAGAAGGGACATCGGGTCACTGGGACATCAAAAGAAGGAAATTGTTTGTATGCTGCTGAAGGAAAGATGGATAATTAGGAATTGCTCTTTGTTCAGAAGGTGCAGCGAATTATTGCATTACAGAGACGTGTCTTTTGGACATATTACAGTTTACAGAACAGGAAAGGGCAGATGGAAACGACACATGACGTGAACACAAAATTAAGGTGCAAATGAATGAAAAGATGAACGGGGGAAATGAAACAATGATGGAAGAAGCTGGATTTTTTAGCATTAGTTCACAGTTACTGTTACTTTTTTGCATATATCTGATAAGTACACAGCTTTCAGAACACTCTTTGTGAACGGAGAAGCTAAAAAAAGAAGAAAAAGCTACAACTGTTAATGTTTACCTTGTAAGTCTCTCAAGAGTGATAAGAAAGCAACAGTAGAAGACGTAACCCCTCCCCATCCTGCAAAAATAAACTTTCCCACCCTCGCCCTGCCCTATTACAGTACCTAACTTGGTCTGGTCTGACCAGTATCATCGTAGCATCTAGTCATGCATAATGTCCATCGACCTCTTCCTGCATTCAGAGGTGACCATTTTTTGTGTTGCATGCTTTTGTTAGTGCATATGCAAGTACCTCAACATATACATCCACGCACATGTGGTAATCTAGACAGTGCCATTAGGCTTGAGACTAAAACGTTATCAAATTAGCATCCTTATTGATTGTGACAGAAACCCATGCAGGTTTATCTACAACACAAACTTTACATATATACACTGTCACAGCAAAAGAAACCAAAGGGGAAAAGTGACAGATGCACTCTGTACAAATGGATGCTGGGAAAAGGAGAGGATGAAATGAGGTGTGTAAATGTGTTCCTGGTTTTCATGAATCCCCCAGTGGACTGAAATATCCACGTTATTCATTACTGCACCACAGAGGGGTTGAGCATCAGGATAAACGGGAACAATAGAAAACCTTGCCTGACATAAAACACATAGAATAGCTACACACTTTGGACAAATCTGTACATCACTTTCTTGCCAACGGCAGCTTGAGCAGTTGTGCCTGAAAAACAGCCAGCAGGTGATAAATGAAGTTAGCTTAGCATAAATATTCAAAACTGGGATGCAGTTAACACCTCTAACAAACCTGAAAATTAACCTGAAAATAATAACAAGCTGTCATCATGTTCCCACACTATATTAGGTAATGAAACTGGGAGTTGTTATTTTCCTTTCCATCTAAGGTAAGCTCAGACTTTCTAGCCATAGCTCCAAACTTAGCAGCCAGACTGTAGACTGCTGTGGCAAGAAAGTAAACATACATTTAAACATAAACAAGATATTTGTTTAAAAAACAAACAAACAAACAAAAACATACATGAGCATTCAAAAATGATGTCTATAAGCAGTGCTCTCACCTTCTGTAACTCACAGTCTGAATGTAAAAAAGTATGAGGAAGGACATACCTCCCACTGTACACTTATTTTGGTGCAATTTTCTAAATACTCTCTGAATTTTAAAGCAAATTTGCATCATTTTGATTTTTCTTTGATGTGTTAACAAATGAAACATTCTATTCTACTTTCTGCTGGGAGAGAAAAAAGGAGAGAGCAAGAGTTGTGCACAGGGGAATCAAAAAGATACAACTTAACCAACGGACCGTCTTTTTCCAAATGCACTCAAATAAATTTTTCCACAAAAATCTTCATCAGGAATCAAGAAGAACATGTGAGGGGAGATATGTTCTTCCTTGCTGAATTTATTGGCTTTAGTACAGAGGTAGCTGCAGGTCTGGGCACGCATGCACATAAAAACACTGATGCGGACTTTGTCTAGATTGTGTTTTTCTCTGTCCGTCCTTTGTTTGCTGTCTTCTTCCTGTGTGGTTTTTGGCATCTGCTCTTCTTCTACCATGGGCTGTCACTCCAGTAGCCGTTCACTGTACCTCCCACTGAGCAGCCGCAGCCAAAAACAAAGAAGAGATGGAAGGACAGGAGAAGAAGGGTAGGATGGGGTTCAGGAGTAAAAGACAGGCAAAAACAGGGAAAGAACAAGAAGCGAAATGGGGAGAAAACGAAAAATATTGCCACTGGCCACATTAGAGTCAGTGATAGTAGTGATGGTGCAGCAGCAGTGATGGTGGTGGTCTGGTGAACATAAGCCTAAAGAAAACTGCTTCAAACTCTCAGGTGCAGCTGCAATGTCTGGAGCTTTTATAGATAAATCCATCCAGCTATTTTCCTAAGCATCAGGGGTGCTGCAGTCTTTTCCAGCTGTCACAGGGAGAGAGGCAGGGAATACCCCGGAAAGGTGGCTAGTCTATTGCAGGACATTTTTCCACGTACAGAGAAAGGAAAGAAACAGCTAGTTGGAAGATTTGCTGATTTCTTTCCTTTCTTCCACTAAGTTCATGTCTTCACTGTAGTCAGGGTTAACCCCTACAAACTAAAAGTCACTGCTTCAATGTGTTTCTTTTTATCTACACATAAACATGAGAGCATGCATTTTGTGGTGATGCAGGGGGACAATCAGCTTACAGTCCTGTCAATTCATTGACCCCAGTCTGGTGAAAAAACCCCAAAGAAGCTTTCTTTGTAGTTTTCTTTTTGAAAGTAGTTAACAAAGACAAAGAAACAAGAAAGTGATCATCTCTGATGGCTCAAGCAGATGTAATAAGATCATATGATATGATCAATGACATATTTATATCTATATATGTGTGTGTGTAAAGTTTCAGACCACAGGGAGCACTTATCCCTAGTCCTTGTCCCTGCTGCTTTGTACTTTTAGCTGTGTAAAACTTGACATTCTATAATGTTTGTCCTACATTTATTACGTATAATGAGTTTGTAACTAGCTTTACTGCACAATAGTGCTTGCATGGTTAAATCAGCATAATGTACAATTCTGTTATGGGAAAATACATTATATCTGTACATTATAACTCCTTACTGGTAGGGACAAATGAAAAACCACAGTACTTTGTCCACCATACTAACAGGTCCTTCTATATTAATTACCAGGAAGCAGGAGAAAGGGCACAAGGGCTCAGAAGCTGGTGTTGGAGTTGACATATATGGGAGCCTGTCTCTTTTCGGCTATATTAAATGGTTGATGATGTGTTAGCACATCACCTTCTACAGCAAACAAATTGAAGTTGCAGAGGAGCTACATTAAGGGGCATTTAAATACAAAATACGTTTGCTTCTAAGTCACTTATAGGCTAGTGTATATTCTTATTCTGGAGTAAAAACACACATGCTGCTGTAATATGTTGGTGTCTGTGTGTCACTGTATGCATTCTTAGGCTTCATATTAGAAGATTTCTAACTCCTCTTAGGTGCCAAGGTTAAAGTGTTGATGTACAAGTGCAGTTGAAGTACAGGCAAGGCGTAGCACAGGAAAACTAGAGGTAAACTAACTCTTCTATTATTCTACTGTAAACTAAACTCTATTCATGTTAGTAAGGCAAATTTGCCACATTTATTTCAGTAAGGTTCAGCTAATCTTTCTTGAAATTATTAAATGGGGCCTCTAGGGGCTCCATGAACTTGCATTTATTGTTGTTTCAGATCAAGAACAAAACACAAGGCATGAATGCAGAATGACAGAGCGGCCTGGAAAAACTGTAATTCCTGTGTGTAGGCTTTTTTTTCCATGCAAAAAAAAGCAAAAACAAATAATCAGACAAAAAAATCTTTCTAAATGTTACTGTTGCTGCTGTTGTTGTTAAATCTGGTGGCTATCTGTGGGCTATGCTACAAGATTGAAGGGATGGGTGAATGACATCGCCTGAGGCCGGGCGGCTCAAAGGGTTCAAAGGTGGAATTGGTGATGGGAGTGAGGCGCAGCGGGACGCCTGTCATTCCAGAGATGTTATTGAGGCTACGTGACTTCTCATAACCTGTGGCTACATGAGAATGGCATGCACAGGTAAAAGGTTATGAAGGGTCAGTCATAATAAGATATGAAAACATGAGCATTTTTATGATGAGGCAGATAGATGGAATGGTAGAAAATATTGCCAAGATTTATATTAATAAATGTTATGAGAGCATTGCACATCATATATAGAACATATCAACCATTTTTTACAGTGACAAGAATTTGTAAATGAAACAAATAATAGTATAAAAGGAAAACATCAGAAAATAGGGAACATTTTATAGGCCAAAGGAGGATTTTTGGGAAAACAAAAAAACAGACAGATGAATGGAGAGACAAACAGATGGACAGACAGACACAGACAGACACAGACAAGACAAAACAGGAATATGTGTTACAAAAATTAACTGTCATTGGCCAAAATATCTATACCTACAGAGGGAATCAGTCCAGTGGAAGTAGACAAGGCTCTTTGATGCAAACACAGCATTTGTATATGTGCGCATGCTTTGCAGTACACAGGTGGTAACACATTGTATTCAGGAACAAAAATCACTGCAAGGCTTAGCTGTTTGATGATTTTGGGAAATTCGGAGCAGCTCATTTAGGTAAATCATCTGAAGCTGACCACAATCAATATATATATATAGTCCACCACTGTGTTTAAAAACATCTGGATCTCAGTTTCCAGGGGTTTTAGCCAGTCTACTGGTGATAAACTGCTGTTAACAGTGAATCCGTCAGTTAGAGAGAAAGACAGACAGAGGGCAAAATCCTTTGTGAGTTCAGGTTCAAAGTATACTGCTAGTTTTAAGCTGATCTCATCTATGTTGTTTGATGGTTTCTTTTTCAAGTGTGTCTAAACCTTTCTAGCTGAAGTTAATTTTGAATAAATAAAAAAAACATCACAAGCAGTCTGGCAAGTGTGTTGGGTGATGACATGAGATCACATTGGTATGAGTTAGCAGTAATGTCTCTGGCCATGAAAATGAGGTTACAGAACTAGATGTTTGCTTTTATGTCTGTAGTGAAGTTTCAGATCAAGGTTGGAGTGATCAGCACAAAATTCTCTGGAGCAATCTAAAACAGAAGCTGTGTTGAAAGGAGTTCAGAGGTGTATAAGGAGTAGGCGCACTTCATTTGAATTAATTTAATATTTATGTGGAGAGACATTGAATTTTCACCTCTGTGAATCACCGCCTTACCATGGTGGAGGGTTTTGTGTGATCCCACCTGAGCACATCCTGAAGAAGCTACTTGGCCATGCCCTCTGGTAGGCTGACCACCCAAAGGAGACGCCATAGGGATCGGGTGCATTGTGTCAGGTGGCTAGCTATCGAGGCTGGTTATCAAGGCTGGGACTTCTTCGAGTCTGAGCTAGTGTGTGAGGTATAATGACTAGGTATAGTTGGGCTCAACTCAATGCACAGCTCAGGTTCTGAAAACAGTCTCCTGGAGAGTGGCTGGACTTTGTTCCAGTCTGGAGTTGCCATCGGTGAGAAGCTGTGGAGTTGCTGTACCGGGTGACTTTGTTGTCCTTGTGGGTGACTTCAGTGCTCACATTGGCAATGACAGCGAGACCTGGAGGGACATGACTAGGAGGAATGGCCTCCTAGTCAGGTTTCAGGTGCCTTCACCCGAAACCTGTGCTGATAATGACCCACACCCTTTTTCACACATTGGCTCATGTGACAAGACACATGATCAATAGTGGGTCAATTACCTTCTTAAGGGATAACTTCCACCAGGGCTTAAATACCTTGTTCTCTCCACCATTTTTCTTAGAACAGAAGAAGCTTCTCAGATGAGAGGTGAAACGTCTTCAAGAAACTTAAAGAAGTCCAGACGCTTTTCTTTTCAAGCTCCTTAGACTACCATGACTTGGATGATTGAGAACTTACACAGACATATGTACAAATAACAGTTTTTAATGAACACCATGTTTGAAAATAAGGATGTCTATAAGGGCACGTGGGACCAGAAACCCTAGGGCGCAGGTCAATGATCTCTTTGTAATCTTATCATTGCGTCTGCATTTTGGACACATTAGTTGAAGAGAGGAGCTGATCTGTCAACTTGATCCAACTCTGGTATTGAGTTGGATCAAGTTGTGGGAAAAGATGCTGGAAAGACCCAGAACCCCTAAATGTATTGCAAGCTTTTGCTAGGTGTTCCCAGCTTTAACTCGCACTTCCAGCAGAACTTCAACAGCATTCTGAGGGAGGTTGGGGACATTGAGTCTGCACCTCCATTGCTGAGGCTGCCGGAAGGAGCTGCAGCTGCAAAGTGCCTGTCATGGTGGTAAGCCCGGAAACAGATGGTGGACACAGGAGGTGAAGGACACAATCAAGCTGAAGAAGGAGTCCTATTTAACTTGGTTAGCTTCTGGAACTTCAGAAGCAGCTGATGGGTACCGACAGACCAAGCAGAATGTGGCCTGTGAGGTAGCTGACGCCAAAATTAGGGTATGGGAGGAGTTTGGTGAGTTTGGTGAGGCCATGAAACTGCCTCAAAGGGATTCTGGCAAACCGTCAGATGACTCAGGAGGGGAAAGCAGTGTGCTATTCTTGTGGTTTTTAGTGTGGGTGGGATGTTGCTGACTTCACCTGAGGACATAGTTGGACTGTGGAAGAATACGCCGAGGACCTCCTTAGTCCTACTGACACATCTTCCGTAGAGGAAGCAGAGCCTAGACACGAGGTGGATGATTCATCCATCACAGGTAGCAAGGTCTCTGAGGCAGTTAAACACCAACTTCCTAAAGGTTCTGGATGTTGTAGGGCTGTCCCAGTTGACACACCTCTACAACGCTGTGTGGAGATCTGTGGTGCTGCCTCTGGACTAGCAGGTCGGGGCGGGGGTCCCATGTTTAAGAAGGGGTACAAGAGGATGTGCTCCAATACAGGGGGACCACACTCCTTAGCCTCTCTGGAAAGATCTATGCTAGGGTACTGGAGAGGAGAGTTTGGCCGTTAGTCGAATGTCAGATACAGGAGGAAAAAGGTGATTTTAATTGTGTAAGTGGAACACTACACAGAGATTACATCTCTTGGCTGGCCTGGGAATGCAATGTTCCACTGGACAATCTTAACAAGCTGGATGGGGAGTGGGAGGTCTAGGCATCCTGGGTTAGGCAACCAGGCCCAAGATAAGCAGAAAAAAATGGATGGATGCATGAATAATGACATTTTGCATATTCTATAGTTCACAATGTTCACTATTATTATTAGTAGTAGTATTGTGAGTTAACGTGTCAATATTTGCAGATGAACTCTAAATATTCCTGACACTGCAAGTAATCAATACACAAGTGGTAGGTAATTTTTTAATACGAATTTTTTTCCTTCTTTTTTTTGCTTTTACAAAGTAAATAAACATTATTTCTTTCAGTCCTGTACAATGTTGTTTTGTTTTCTAAACAATCTCCTCTGTGATATGTATTGAGAGTGACATTTAAGTATTAAGAGATACCTGTGATCTCAGGACACACTATGCAAAGGCAGCACTATTTCTAAATTTCTACAGACTCACCACAGGCTCACCGTAGGCTTTGTGTTGGGTCACACAATTCACCTACTTATAACGTAATTGATTATAGTCTGATGTAATCCCACCATACCAATTTTTTAACCCGGCTGGCTGTGTGCGTATAGTCAAAACCATTCTTAATCAACACAGTGGCTTTTCCTCTACTTAAATAAAAGAACAGCGCCACCAAGGAATGAGACAGAGCAATAGTGAAAGAGTATATGGAAGAAGGCTGCAACCCATAAAGGCAATGCTTATAGCAATCACAGCGACCTCCCTGAACAGGCTCCAGTAACCATCATTCACACCTACTGGCTAAAGAAGCTGAGTGCACTCCATGATGAACACATGGTAGAACAAATGAATCAGCTGCTAGTAGATGAGACACCCAGAATGGATAACTGAAGACCGGACAGTCCTGATTCCCAAGGATCCCCAGAAGGGACTGGTCCCATCCAACTACAAGCCAATAATCTGCCTCAGCACCACATGGAAGCGCCTGTCAGGCATCATAGCGACTAAGATGAACAGGCGCATGGCTCAATACATGAGCGGGCCACAGAAAGGAATAGGTATACCAGAAGGGCAAAACACAAGCTGCTGGTAGACAGAACAGTTGCTTGAGACTGTAAGACCAGAATGACCAAGCTATGGCTCAATGCCCCATACCTGAATCCTGGAATGCCTAGAACTATACAAGATCAAGATCCCAAAAGAGTTCATCGGGAGCTCAAAGGGGATGTGGCATACACCACTGGAGACCAACTTCATGCCAGTTGTACAAGTTGAACTGAAGAAGTGTAGTCGGAGGGATTGTTGGAGGGAAGGCAGTCAAAACTGACTGGATTGCACTACCAGAAGGCAACACTGAAGACACTGAGGACAGTGCAGAGGGTCAGACAAGTCCTGAAGAGTCAGCTGAACGGGAAGAACAAGATCTGGGCTATCAACACCTACGCCCTACCGGTGATCAGGCACCTTGCTGGGATTATAAGCTGGCCAAAGGAGGAGATAGAAGCAACTGACATCAAGACAAGGAAGCTTCTTACCATTCACCCACCGAGTCCAGCACCCTGAAGCTGTACGCTAAGTGAAAGGAAGGACGCCGGGGACTGGTGAGTGTCAGCACCACAGTCCAGGAGGAGAAAACAAGCATCCTGATGAGTACATCAGAAAGATGGCCACAACTGACCATGTGCTTAGTGAATACCTCAGGCAGCAGCAACCCAAGAAAGAAGAGGGGGAGGATGAGGAGCGACCATGGAAGGACAGGCCCCTGCACGGTATGCACCACTGGCAGATAGAGGAAAGGGCTGACATCCTGAAGTCCTACCAGTGGCTGGACAAATCTGGACTGAAGGACAGTCCAGAGGCACTAATCATGACAGCACAGGAACATGCTCTGAGTACAACATCCATAGAGGCTGGGGTCTATCACACCACGAAAGACCCCAGTTGCAGGCCGTGTAAGATGTCACTGAAACAATCCAGCACATAACAGCAGGGTGCATACATGGACACCATAACCAAGTGGCCGGCATAGTCTAGAGAAAAGTTTTCTGATCGGATGAACTACCTCCAGGTCTTTTAACTGCTCTTAAAATCACCAGATAAATGATTAAAATATGGAAATCATTGGGTTTTTCAACAAAACAGTCTTCAATCTTATTGAAAATTTGAAGACACACTTAAAAGCTGGGTCCATGCACCCAATTATTGTCTTTTAAGTTATCATTAAAGGGCCAAATGTACCATGACATTCATGCCCATGATGAGTCTATTTGACTTCTGACCAGGTTTTCTGTGAGACATCATATCAACTCCTACAACAAATGTAGTGGGGAAATAATTATTTGAGTCTCCAAATTTGTTAGTTTGCTCACTTACAAAGAAATGCACAGCCCCAGGTTTTTGTGGTAGTTTCATTTTAATGAAGGGAGACAGAAAATCAACTAAAAATCAGTCAGCCAGTTAGTCAATCAATAATCAGTCAGTCGGTAGTCCTGATCTCAACTTGTTATGTGTACTAGGACATCCATCCAGAGCATAGCTGGACTGGCCATCAGGCATACCGGGCATTTGCCCGGTGGGCTGCTGGCGATTTTTTGTTTTTATGGGCCGATGGATTTTTTTTTTTTTTTTTTTTTTTTTTTTAGGAAGGGTATATATAATGAAAGGTGTTGGATTGGCCAATTGGTCATGATCGACTCTGGGCTGGACCAATTACAGCTGAGGAGGCCGGATGCACCTGCCCCCTTGTTTAGCAATCACGTGATTTTCGCGCATTGCATGCCGGGAACTCGTGGCAAAACAATCCAAGTACCGCATCAAATGCAAGCATTTGCAGCACCGCAAAACGTTCATTCTCTGGTTCCAATGCCTTGTTTTTTCTTTGGTGCACAAAAAAGGAATGTACAAAACAAAAGGAGAACAATGCCGGTCCGTACAAAGACAGACTCGACAAAAAGACAAAGAAAAGATACGAGGAAAAATCAAAGGAGTGAAAGGGTCAGACCCTCACGAGCACACAGAGGGACAAAATACGTTAGCGTGCTGCCCAACTTTCACCACGCTCAGATTTATAATCATACGGTTCTTGGAGTGAGTGCATACACTCATGAAGTTTAGTAACTTCAGGTCACTGCAACAAGCCCAGGTACAGTTTACCGACGGATGGGTGCAGGACCTTGAAATGCACCGTGTAGAACGAAAGACCATCGTACGAACAAAGGTAAGTTTACCAGTCTCACAAATCGTCGTCATAAATACAATTCAATTCAATTCAATTTTATTTATTTATATTTATATAGCGCCAAATCACAACAAAAGTCGCCTCAAGGCGCTTCATAGATACAGAGAAAAACCCAACAATCATATGACCCCCTATGAGCAAGCACTTTGGCGACAGTGGGAAGGAAAAACTCCCTTTTAACAGGAAGAAACCTCCGGCAGAACCAGGCTCAGGGAGGGGCGGCCATCAAATACACATTCCTTAACCGTTTATTAATAGGACCTTTGAGCTCAACGGTAATTAATTAGTAGTGGAAATAATTTCTGGTAGCATCACAGAAATGTAGCAGAGACAATAATACTGTATGCTGTAATCGTACTGGGCAATTAGTGATACAAAACAACTGTTTTATCCTGTGAATAAAAGTATATGTTTTTGTCAATGTACCATAATAACAGAAGCGAAACACAATATTGTGTCAGGACAATTCACTATTTATGCACAATAAACAAAGGAGCATAGCGCGACAATTTCTGTTCAGCGCCAGACTTGCTTGTAACCTATATCACCAATTATGTTAAGAAAAATGACGTATTAACTACTACAAAACTCTGACCTTTGTGGGAATGCTTGGAGCAGACTAACCTGTGAGCTGGAGTGTTCTGGGACGTTATATTTGGTATATCCAGACCATCCGTCGGCTCTTACTTCGGAAACATGGCTTAAAAAATTTCTCTTCAACGACGTAATCCAATAAAAAAAACAAACAATGTCTTTACCCGTCGGCTTCCCGTGGCTGTCATGCGACCGGCTATTGCAGTTAATAATACAACAGCTTCTTGACATTTTTTGGGTTTCTTTTTATCGCTGTGTAACTGAGTTCAATTGAAAGCCTGCGTGCGCTAGTACCTCTTGCCACAAGTTCCCCAAATCCTTTGCGGTTTTACCCCTGAATGACGTCACATTTTCAATCTTTATCCTGGTGGGCCGGTCTCTAGTCAAAATGCCCGGGCCGATTTTTTGTCCCAGTCCAGCCTTGATCCAGAGAATGAATTCCTTCCATTCCAGTTTCTCCACGCTATGTGCAAGGCCAAAGACCTATCAAAGGACGTCAGCGACAACATGTATGTGGGACATGCACAAGGCTGGGATGGCTTACAAGACCATCAGCAAGAAGCTTAGTGCAATGATGACAACTGTTAGTGCATTCAGAAATTCAGAAGTGGATAAAATATAAAGTGAATTGATCACCCTTAGTCTCAAGCTCCATGGAAAATCTTGCTTCAGGGGGTTAGGATGATCATAAGAAAGGTGGAGGTTTCATGTTAATGAACCAGCTTCCAGTTTGGATTCAGGAGACAGACACTATCTCTACTTTCAAGATTAGGCTTCAAACTTTCCTTTTTGCTAAAGCATATAGTTAGGGCTGGACCAGGTGACCCTGAATCCTCCCTTAGTTATGCTGCAATAGACGTAGGCTGCCGGGGATTCCCATGATGCATTGAGTTTTTCCTTTCCAGTCACCTTTCTCACTCACTATGTATTAACAGACCTCTCTGCATTGAATCATATCTGTTATTAATCTCTGTCTCTCTTCCACAGCATGTCTTTATCCTGTCTTCCTTCTCTCACCCCAACCAATCACAGCAGATGGCCCCGCCCCTCCCTGAGCCTGGTTCTGCCGGAGGTTTCTTCCTGTTAAAAGGGAGTTTTTCCTTCCCACTGTTGCCAAAGTGCTGCTCATAGGGGGTCATATGATTGTTGGGTTTTTCTCTGTATCTATGAAGCACCTTGAGGCGACTTTTGTTGTGATTTGGCGCTATATAAATAAAATTGAATTGAATTTAATTGAATCTGAAGGCAACTGGGACCACAGTCACCATGAACACCACTAGTAATACACTAAGCTCTGATGAACTGAAATCTTGCTGCCAGAACACTGAAAATAGGTTTGGATTGGCCTTGTAGAATGACAATGACCCAAGACATACTTCGAAGATGAAGAAAAAAGTAAAGGACTAGAGAAGAAGCATATTCAGGTCATTAAGTGGCCTAGTCAGTCTCTAGAACTCAATTCTAGAGAGATGGCTGACACTTCAGGTTCAAGTGGCAGTCAAGAAATCTAAAGGATATAGAGAGTTGCTTTCAAACTAAAAGAAATGCCTTACCACTGCCAACGAAGGTACTAAATCATCAAGTACATAGTTATGTTTTGCTTGGGGATTAAATATCTATTTCACTTAGTGGTATGCAAATTAATTTCTAACTTTTATATAATGAGTTTTGTGCTGGATTTTTGGTTGACATTCTGTCCATTAAAATGAGACTATTCATGTCTAAGTGACCAAAATTCAATATTCAACAAGAGATCAAATAATTATTTCACCTCCCTCTAAAACAGCAGCACTGCTCCTCTCATACACAAAGGAGCAACAGAGAACTGAATAACTGGAATCAATAACCTAAAGCGACCTGTAATTGCCTCAAGGCGACTCTTGTTGTGATTTGGTGCTATATAATTGATTTAAATGGCTTTCTGATAAAGATAGCTATCATAAGATTGTTCTTTTTTGTCTTCTGTTTTACAAATGATTCTGATCATGAGCAGCAGTGTGTATGACCAAAATCTGACCTACAGGGAGTGCAGAATTATTAGGCAAATGAGTATTTTGTCCACATCATCCTCTTCATGCATGTTGTCTTACTCCAAGCTGTATAGGCTCGAAAGCCTACTACCAATTAAGCATATTAGGTGATGTGCATCTCTGTAATGAGAAGGGGTGTGGTCTAATGACATCAACACCCTATATCAGGTGTGCATAATTATTAGGCAACGTCCTTTCCTTTGGCAAAATGGGTCAAAAGAAGGACTTGACAGGCTCAGAAAAGTCAAAAATAGTGAGATATCTTGCAGAGGGATGCAGCAGTCTCAAAATTGCAAAGCTTCTGAAGCGTGATCATCGAACAATCAAGCGTTTCATTCAAAATAGTCAACAGGGTCGCAAGAAGCGTGTGGAAAAACCAAGGCGCAAAATAACTGCCCATGAACTGAGAAAAGTCAAGCGTGCAGCTGCCAAGATGCCACTTGCCACCAGTTTGGCCATATTTCAGAGCTGCAACATCACTGGAGTGCCCAAAAGCACAAGGTGTGCAATACTCAGAGACATGGCCAAGGTAAGAAAGGCTGAAAGACGACCACCACTGAACAAGACACACAAGCTGAAACGTCAAGACTGGGCCAAGAAATATCTCAAGACTGGTTTTTCTAAGGTTTTATGGACTGATGAAATGAGAGTGAGTCTTGATGGGCCAGATGGATGGGCCCGTGGCTGGATTGGTAAAGGGCAGAGAGCTCCAGTCCCACTCAGACGCCAGCAAGGTGGAGGTGGAGTACTGGTTTGGGCTGGTATCATCAAAGATGAGCTTGTGGGGCCTTTTCGGGTTGAGGATGAAGTCAAGCTCAACTCCCAGTCCTACTGCCAGTTTCTGGAAGACACCTTCTTCAAGCAGTGGTACAGGAAGAAGTCTGCATCCTTCAAGAAAAACATGATTCTCATGCAGGACAATGCTCCATCACACGCGTCCAAGTACTCCACAGCGTGGCTGCAAGAAAGGGTATAAAAGAAGAAAAACTAATGACATGGCCTCCTTGTTCACCTGATCTGAACCCCATTGAGAACCTGTGGTCCATCATCAAATGTGAGATTTACAAGGAGGGAAAACAGTACACCTCTCTGAACAGTGTCTGGGAGGCTGTGGTTGCTGCTGCACGCAATGTTGATGGTGAACAGATCAAAACACTGACAGGATCCATGGATGGCAGGCTTTTGAGTGTCCTTGCAAAGAAAGGTGGCTATGTTGGTCACTGATTTGTTTTTGTTTTGTTTTTGAATGTCAGAAATGTATATTTGTGAATGTGGAGATGTTATATTGGTTTCACTGGTAAAAATAAATCATTGAAATGGGTATATATTTGTTTTTTGTTAAGTTGCTTAATAATTATGCACAGTAATAGTCACCTGCACACACAGATATCCCCCTAAAATAGCTAAAACTAAGAACAAACTAAAAACTACTTCCAAAAACATTCAGCTTTGATATTAATGATTTTTTTGGGTTAATTGAGAACATGGTTGTTGTTCAATAATAAAATTATTCCTCAAAAATACAACTTGCCTAATAATTCTGCGCTCCCTCTATTAATAGAAGAAGAAAGGCAAAATCTATTGTTCTGTATTGCTTATGTGAGTAGTTTTTAAGACAAAGAATTTTAAGACAATCAAAATTCAGTGCCAGCTTCTACCATAGCACTCATATAGCACAGGCTAGCTGAAAGATGCTGAGCCTCCATAATGAGAGTCTAACTGCAGTTTGCACTGCAGATCTTCCACTATTTGTCGTTGTGGTGTTTTTCAAAGCCTTTGAAGCTAGCCCATCTTGTTTTATAATATATAATATAGTGCCGGTTATCCATCCATCCATCCATCCATCCATCTTCATCCGCTTATCCGAGGTCGGGTCGCGGGGGTAGCAGCCTAAGCAAAGAGGTCCAGACCTCCCTCTCCCCAGCCACCTCCTCCAGCTTGTCCGGGGGAATACCAAGGCGTTCCCAGGCCAGCCGAGAGATATAATCTCTCCAGCGTGTCCTGGGTCTGCCCCGGGGCCTCCTCCCGGTGGGACATGCCTGGAACACCTCGCCCAGGAGGCGCCCAGGGGGCATCCTTGCCAGATGCCCGAACCACCTCAGCTGGCTCCTTTCGATGTGGAGCAGCAGCTGCTCTACTCTAAGCCCCTCCCGGATGGCCGAACTTCTCACCCTATCTCTAAGGGAGAGGCCAGCCACCCTTCGGAGGAAGCTCATTTCCGCCGCTTGTATCCGCGATCTCGTTCTTTCGGTCACTACCCACAGCTCGTGGCCATAGGTGAGGGTAGGGACGTAGATCGACCGGTAAATTGAGAGCTTCGCTTTTACACTCAGCTCCCTCTTCACCACGACTGACCGGTGCAGCGTCCGCATTACTGCAGCCGCAGCCCCAATCCGTCTGTCGATCTCCAGCTCCCTTCTCCCATCACTCGCGAACAAGACCCCGAGATACTTGAACTCCTCCACTTGGGGCAGGAACTCATCCCCGACCCGGAGTGGGCACTCCACCCTTTTCCGGCTGAGAACCATGGCCTCAGATTTGGAGGTGCTGATCCTCATTCCCGCTGCGTTACACTCGGCTGCGAACCGCTCCAGTGCGAGCTGGAGGCCTTCACCCGATGAAGCCAACAGAACCACATCATCCGCAAAAATCAGAGATGAGATTCTGAGGCCACCAAAGCGAAAGCCCTCCGCCACTTGGCTGCGCCTAGAAATCCTGTCCATAAAAATTATGAACAGAACCGGAGACAAAGGGCAGCCCTGGCGGAGCCCATCACCCACCAGGAACGAGTCCGACTTATTGCCGGCAATGCGAACCAAGCTCTTGCAACGGTTGTATAGGGATTGAATGGCCCGTAGCAATGGGCCAGACACCCCATGCCGGTTATCAAATGACCTTAATTTTTTTACCTGCAAGCAAGCAATTTATTTATATAGCACTTTCAGATCAGCCACCAGCTGAACACAAAGTGCTGTACACTTGACATGCCAAAAATGATACATTGAGCATGTTAAGAAAAAGAGAAAAATAGTAATAATAATATAAGATAAGTAAAATATATATATATATAAAAAAGAAAAATCACTGAGTAATCACACCTTGCTGTCTTTTATAATAAGAGATGTCATTGGCAATGTAATTTAGCAATGGCATCAGAAAATGTGCTTGGTGTTCCTATTGCTAAATATGTGAAAATATGTGGAAAGTAATTAAAAATGTCTCTGGCATGATAAAGTAGAACAATGTAATGCAATCATCTGTAACATTCACAGTGAAATGTCCACAGTGCAGGAGAGCCAGCCTGTGAGGCACCTGGAAATTCTTCAATCACAACATGTCATGTGTCATAAAAGCACATAATTCCACTCCCAAAAGTGGGAAGATAAGATGTCAAAAGATAGTCAAAACAAAAATCTTGACTGAAACTTGACTCGACTTTTAGTGTACAAAAAAGCCTCTTGAAAACAAACTGTGAAAGGGGGAGAAAATGTAGATAGCAAACAACCAAGGAGGAAAGTCGCTCAGCCGACAGTGACACAAATGTTGGCCAAGACAACTGCATGTATGATAAAAGTCCAGAAGAATCAAGTGGTCAAATTGCTGGTAGAGTGTAATCTAAAATATATCAATTTACTGATTACTTTTTGAGGTTTCAGAAGATGAACTTGAGGCAAGATTCTTGAAGAGAGCCTAGCTGGAGTAACCAATGAATGAAGAAATCTCTCAGAGAGATTTTGTGAAAGTTTCCAATACCAACCACAGCTGGTGGAATAGCCAGATGGGAAAACCAGCTCATCTTTCTGTTCTCTCTTGAAAACCATGAAAATCAGCTTGTTGACAGCATAATTTTCATTTCCATGGGGACACAACAATCTAGTGTTTATATAATTATTGTTTAAAATAAAAAGACTTAATCATCAATTAAAAACTGGCTACCCCATTCTCCCCAACATGTGGAGCGCACGGACAGACGTGGCTTCTAATTGATAAGCATTTTATGTATGTATGTATATTGTATGTAACTCCAATATATATTTATAAGCATATAAAAAACATCTCCCTTTGCAGGCATTCACCTTATTGCAACTTAAGCCTGCATGTCTATTTACTCTTATTGGAGGCAAAGATAAGATAAGATAAGATAACCTTTATTAGTCCCACACGTGGGAAATTTGTTTTGAAATCGTGATAGTTGCATGGATATTGCTTTGCCGTGACATTGGGTTGTTTATACAGACACGATGGAATTACTGGTTTTATTAACTTCAGTGTTAACCCTGGGTTTTCAGTATTAAAGGCAGTTCTCTGTGATAACTGGTGCAAAATCATTTCTGAGCTGATATCCATGCTTGTGTGACGTGTTAGCCTGACTATGTACAGCGAAGCATATTGGAAGGCTATCCTGGGTATGGATAAT
This sequence comes from Aulonocara sp. 'chitande type north' Nkhata Bay, assembly GCF_057382095.1. Taxonomy (NCBI): domain Eukaryota; kingdom Metazoa; phylum Chordata; class Actinopteri; order Cichliformes; family Cichlidae; genus Aulonocara; species Aulonocara sp. 'chitande type north' Nkhata Bay. The sequence continues at coordinate 7,353,711 of NC_141347.1, forward strand.
AATAATAATAATATAATAATAAAAACTATGGTTATTCTGCTATATGTCTGGCCCACCAAGCAGTATTATTAGTATTATTTCTCTTTAAATACTAAGCAAGCAAATAAACATGGGCTTACATTAGCAATGTTAGCAGTGCTGTCATGGTGACTTGCTGTACATACCTCAATTCAATCAGACTTTAGAAACACAACGGAGGGGGAGAGACTGAGGAGGATAGCCTGAGAATGGGATGATACACCAGTGTTAGAATGAGATGACAAGATATAAAGGAGGAGGGGAGGGAAGCGGAAAGAGGGGAGGTACTTGGGATGGCAAGAAAAGGAGGAAGGGGTGATTGAGTGCAGTGAAAGGAATGGAACAAGCTAAATACGTTTTCATAGCCATCTTATTATTAGATTACTTTTCATGTTTACTTACACCTGAAAAAACAGTTTTGGTCTCAAAACTTAGTTTCTCGTTTTGGTTACAACTGTACAAGGATTTAGTGTTTTATACACTCACATTATATTAAATTTTAAAATGATCCATTATGACACTTTGAAGTGGGTGTAATAATGGGAACTGTTGGTCGCTGTAAGTGCTCTGTGTTAACTAAACGGCAAACCCTAAAAGGAAAATGAATATATTCGGATTTTTAGGATCGTCCCTAGCTTTACTTTACCTAACCAGTTTCACATTTTACAACTGACAGATTACTCTGAACTGGTAATTAAACATGCATCTCACTTACATTTTGAAGGCAACTCTGCCACTTGAGTACAACACATCCTACAATACATTCTACTATTTCCCCTGTAAGAGTGAAAAAATCAAATTACTTCCAAGCTTTAATCTATTTTTTAAGAGTCATGTGGATGTTAAAGAGTTTATTTTTTGAGCCCTGTTACATATTCCTGGTCTGTAATGTGCATACTAATATTAGACGTTCACCTAAAAGTTCCCAGTCAGTAGATAAACCAGTTTGACAGTGTGTCTGTTTTTGCTTACTGAGCTAGCCATTGTGTTTTCAAACTGACAGCCATCCCATGAGACTCCTAAAAATATATATACAACATACATACATGTTTTATTTTCAACTGTGAGGATAGCAGAGTCTTATCTATGATTGTTGAACTGGATTAATGAGGCTCGAATAAGGCAAAGAACAGAGCATGAACATGAAAATGAGGGGAAAAGCATGTGATGGTGGAAAGGGGGCGGAAGGTTTGAGGAACAGGAAAAGGAAAGACTTTGGGGTTGAGGAAGAGTACACATTGGGAAACAACCAAGTAAAATATATAAGTGCCCCCCCCCCCAAAAAAAAAAAAAAATCAAACAAATAAACCAAAACAAACAAACATGTCAACATGTATTTCATTGTATAAAAAAGGTTCCAAATGAAAAAATAAATATTGATTAACATACATGTTTGAAGAGCACGAGCACATGTGGATGTGTGATTCTTAGGAAACTATATTTGTATTAAATACAAAGATAGAACATGCTGCATACATGTAACATGTATGTACTGATGTATATGCCTTGTGACTAGCTGACTGAGAGGCGATGACAGAGAAGATGACCTTAGCAGTGAGACAAAAGCCGTGTGAGCACAGAGGCATACTTTAAGACAATAGAGATGAAAAACACAAAGATATAAAGAACATGCAGAACAATAACAGACAGTAATCAGTAAAATAACAGAACACACAACAGTTAATGCGACCCAAATGCAGCTGACAATATTTCACTGAAATAAAATCACTGGGAAGAAGTGAGGAAGCACAAAAATGAAAGGAAGTGTAAAAAAACCAAAGAAAGCCATCAGTTTATTTACCCATTAGTTTGCATACTGGACCAAAGCTGTTCTTAGTAATGATCAATCTAATCATGGCTCATTGATTCAATATTCGTTTTAGACATTAAGACATTATATCTGCTAAAGCAAGGCATGCTAACGATGTCTGCTACATATGATGGGTTTCCACAGCAAAATATTTTGACTGGTGTAATGATTGCATCGTTTTTTTGTTTCATTTTTTTCTCTTTTGCACCTTGTTTCTTTTTTATAATTTCGTTTCCTGGTTTGAACTGAAACTGAGAAAGTTTACGACGCTGAATAGTGATAGAGAGACAGTGTTATGGTGTTTTAAATTAAAATGCTTTTAAAATTGTTCATGAGTCCTTATTTTGAACACGTTGTGTTGTTGTGTTACTTATGGTAAAATTAAGATTTGGTCACTTTGGTGACTCTTTCCAATGTGTTTATTTGCCGGCATACTTACCTACCTATTTGCAAGAATATGACGATCATCCAGTTTATTAGGCACAAATGTTGATTTCTCATTAATGTAAATATCTCATTAGCACATGGTAGCAACACCATGCATTTAGGCAAATAGACAAGTCAAACTGATCTGCTGAAGTTCAAACCAAACATCAGAACAGGGAAGAAAGGTGATTAGAGTGTCTTAAATGGGTTGATCTGACCATTCCTGCTAATGTAATGGCATCGCACAATGCACCACAACATCTCTAGGGTTTACAGAGTGTGAAAAGCTGAAATAAAAGGGCAGTTGTCTGAGCTCTCTGCTTTGTTGATGCTCAAGGTCAGAGAATTGCCAGACTGCTTTGAACTGAAAGGACGGCAGCTGGAACTTAAATAACCTCTCATCACAACTAATATATGCAGAAAAGCACCTCTGAATGCACAATAAGGCATGCTTCCAAGCAGCAACAAACCAGGTGCCACTCCTTTCAGCTGAGAACCAGAAACTAAGACTACAATTTGCATGGGGTCACTGAAATTGCCAAACTTGCATTTTGTAGTTCAGATTACCAAGAGTCAATCATGGAGCCTTAACCCAAATTGCTTTGCTGCACCAAGTCCCGCAGTTCCTCTGAACATTGTTTCCTTTGGTCTATTTGGCCAACAAGAAAAAAGTGGGGTGATACAGATAAATAGTCATTCATGACGAGGGTTTGGGGGGGGCTTTGCTGCCATTTCAGAATGTCTTCCGTTCTTCCCACACATCACAACCACAGAGCCAATTGTTTTGGATTAAATGACTTTTTTAATATTAAGGATGGCAATAAATCCCAATAATGTCAGCAGGAAAGAGGCAGGGAAAAAAGGAAGGACTGTTGTAAAGGCATTAAAAGAGACTTCTGGAGGCACTTTAAGGACAAAAGCTGAGCAACACAGTTGCACATATTTTGAAATGTGTGCAACTGTGTTTCTCTTGCCAAGGATCTTAATAAGCTGCATTGTAAAAAGGCTAGAAAGGACAAAGCACAGAGGCAAATTTTTTCCAAAGCCCTTCGAAGTTGTTCTTATACTTACCTGAATATTGGAGCATGCATTATTTTTAGGATTCGAGTTTTGTCTGTCTTTCTTAACTGCCTGCCTGCTCATTTCTCTAGAAGCTACAAATTTGTGTCTTGGTGTTAATCAGTTCACTGTCTCGTTAGGTAATGTGGCCCTTCGAAGCACGCCAGCAGTCAGTGTTTCAGCTCAGCCTGTTAGAGAGTTCGAGTGGCTCAGCAACTGTAAAACAACAGCACAAACTTTTTCGAACCTGTTTGTGTAATCTATGTCCAAAGGTGTTTTCTGAGGGATCCAATAATCTGCAAACAAGTAAATTATCAAACAAGCATCTCCCACTGTAGTCTCTGCAGGCTGTGCTGTCATACTAATCTGAGCTTAGCTTCACAGGACAGGACAAGGGAAACCAACCAACCACCCGGTTGGCATCCATGTGTCACTAGCCTGGTAGAATAATGAGGCAACCAGTACACAGCAGCTATTTTCACTCTGGTACTTTTCCAAGAAAATGATTTCTTTAAATTAATGTCTTTACATATTGAGTACTTTTGTGCAGAATTATGGCTTATTGTCACCGAAGACATATTTTATTGATCGTGGCTACGCTGTAGAGTCTGCAAATCAAATCATAAAGTTTGGTAAAAACATAAAGCAGAACAAATGGGACTTGTGGCACCCTCCCCTTATCTGTAAGTACCAGAGTGAGAGGAGAAGGAGGAAGAAGAGGAGTAGGAGGAGGGGAAGACAGCTACACACAGAATACAGGCAGACGGAGAAAAAAGGATGGATGTAAAATAGAAAAAACAGAAACAAATAGAGAAAAAGACAAACAGACAGATGATAGTGTGACACAGATCACTATGAGCCCACAAACAAGTACATGACTTTATACAACCTGGGGAAGGAGACAGTAACATCACAACAACAAAATAACAACAGCAGCATACTTCTACCTTTCAGGCCCACTAATTACCTGTTTTGGTATCAATCAACACACTGCAGGTGTAAAAATGGAAAGTGTAGCTCTCTCACACAAAACACAATAAATAGTACACAGGACATGCGTTTACTCCCGCAGTCATGCTCTGATTCTTATGCAGTATGTTTACTATGTTAAACTGTGCTGAAATTGTGTGAGCTGCTCCTGACATGAATTTAGATTAAATGCTGTCTTTTTGAGTGTCACATGGGGAAATTTTGCACAAACACATATTGCAGTCTGTAGAGGAAGCTTTAGGCCTGCAGATTTTGATCATTTTAAAAATCAAGTGTTCTACTGATTATTCTATTAATCAGATCAGATCAAAATTAATTTGTCTTATGAACAATCTTAAATATTCAAAAGAAACAATGACACGCCTTCTAAAATGATCTGCTCATTGGTTTCCATTTTAGAAATTGCATTAGTTTTAACAGTTTAACTGCATACAGTATACATACACAATGCTACAGCAATAGTGGAGCCAGGACAACAGGTCAGGGGGAGATTTCACCCCCTGACCCCACCCGACTGGGTACCAAGCCCCAAGTACAATGGAAGAAGAAGCATTGAGTGCAAAACGAACTGACTTGAAAGACAGGATCATGGCAAAGCTGGCAACCTGCATCCTCCGTAGTAGGTTACCAAGATTAGGTGAAGTATGTGAAGGTCTACTAGAAGATGTGGATGCAGCGCTGTACCATCACTGAGACTAATCAGCTGATCTACACTATGGCAGCAGGGATCAGTGAGATGCTTGGCTACAAGTTGAAAAGCCACAAGGAGCAGTACCCTCCACGGAGAAGGAAACTACAGGCTAAGATCAAGGTAGCACAGAGGGAAGTTAGCCAACTATTGGAGTAACAGACAGGTGCACCAAAGAAGATGTCTAAAAAGTACAGCAAGTTGTCCATGCAGTACTGGAAGAGCATATGGGGGAAGGACGCAACCCATAATAACAGTGGTCAGAGGCCTGTGGGTCTAAGAGCAAATCAACTGCACCTCCCGGAACAGGGTCCAGTGACCATCACAGTGACAGATATAAAAAGAAAGGGTCTCCAGTATGAAGGACAGCACCAGGCCCCGACATAATTCACGTCTACTGGCTATAGAAGCTGACGGCACTTCATGAACACATGGCAGCACAAATGAACCAGCTGATAGTAGATGAGACACACCCAGAATGGCTAACTGAAGGCCAGACAGTCCTGAACCTAGAGAACCTCCAGAAGTGTTCGGTACCATCCAACTAGGCAATAACCTGCCTCAGTACCACATGGATGCTCCTGTCAGGCATCATAGCGGCTAAGATAAAAAGGCACATTGGTCAATACATGAGCGAGGCACAGAAAGGGCTTGGCAGAAATACCAGAGGGACAAAACACCAGCTCCTGGTCGACAGAGCAGTCGCCCAAGATTGCAAGACCAGACTGACCACCTGTGCACCTCCTGGATTGACTACAAGAAGGCCTATGACTCAATGCCCCACACCCGGATCATGAAATGCCTGGAAATGTGCAAGATCAACAGGACCCTAAGAGCCTTCATCAGGAACTCAATGGAGATGTGGCGTACAACACTAGAGGCACAAGTCACCATCAAATGAGGGATCTACCAGGGAGATGCTCTGTCCCCACTGCTGTTCTGCATAGGCCTGAACCCCCTAAGTGAGATCTCTTACAAGACTGGCTACGGATACCGACTACAGAACGGCGCATTCGTCAACCCATCTCCTCTATATGGATGACATCAAGCCGTATGCCAATAGTGAATGAGACATTAATTCACTGATCCACACCACCAGGATATACAGGTTTAATGTTGAAATGTCGTTCGGATTGGATAAGTGTAATTGGATGGTAACAAAGAGAGGGAAGGTAGTCAGAACTGAGGGGATCAAACTATTAGAAGGCAACATTGCAGACATCAAGGACCGTTGAAAGTACCTGGGAATCCCACAGTTAAATGGGAGGCATGAAGAGGCCGCTAGTAAAGCTGCAACCACCAAGTACCTGCAGAGGGTCAGAGAGGTCCTGAAGAGTCAGCTGGATGGGAAAAACAAGATCTGGGCTCAGGTACCCTGCAGAAAAAAAAATAAGCTGGCCAAAGCAGGAGATAGAAGCCACCGATATCACCAAGTCCAGCACCCTGAGGCTGTATGCTAAGTGGAAGGAAGGAGGCCGGGGACTGCTTAGTGTCAGAACCACTGTCTAGGATGAGACAACGAACAGGTACATCAGGAAGATGGCCACAACTCACCATGTGTGTAGTGAATACCTCAGGCAGCAGAAACCCAAAAAAGAAGAGGAGGAAGTAGTTGAACCATCATTGAAGGACAGGCCCTTGCATGGTATGTATCACTGGCAGATAGAGGAAAGGGCTGACATCCAGATATCCCCCCATTGGCTGGACAAATCTGGACTGAAAGACAGCACAGAGGCACTAATCATGGCAGCACAGGAACAAGCTCTGAGCACAAGATCCATAGACTCTCAAGGTCAAAATGGGAGACGCCCCCAAGGGTAATTGAGAATGACCGAGCTAAGTTCCTGTGGGACTTCCAGATACAGACAGACAAAAAAGTGGTGAATAACCAACCGGACATAGTGGTGGTAGATAAGCACAAGAAGACGGCCGTAGTAATAGAAGTAGCGGTACTGAATGACAGCAACATTAGGAAGAAGGAACACGAGAAGCTGAAGAAGTACTAAAGGCTCAGAGAAGAGGTCAAGAAGATGTGGAGAGTGAAGGTAGCGGTGGTCCCCGTGGTAATCGGAGCACTCGGTGTGGTGACTCCCAAGCTAGGCGAGTGGCTCCAGCAGATCCCAGGAACAACATCGGAGATCTCTTTCTATTTTCTTTAATGCAAAAATAAATACATAATCACAAGTACAGTAACATCAAATAAAATAAGGCATACATACAAACTAAACTAAGGCACCAAATATAAAAGCCCTCTTCCTGGAAAGCTTTATTACATAACTAGGAGGCAATTAAGAGTTTTGACCGTAGGGCTACTGTATCTCTTGGATGAGGTAGAGTTTGTGTGGGTTTTTTGTGTATGTAATATTTTATGTTAATCTATCTAAAATAATGTTACCAGAGCTTTGAAATAAATTTATTCTTGTACATTTAATTCAATTTATTTTTTATACAATGCCAAATCACAACAATAGATGCCTCAAGGTGTTTTAAATGCCCTTTTTTAGACTAACCACTGCTTCAGGTATCACTGTGGTAGACAGTATGACAGCTGCCGTGAGCCTTCAGCATGCTGCCTAATTCAAACATTGTGCCAGATTTTTAAGACTAAAAAGTCCCACCAGCTTTTTCCCTGTAAATGTTTGTATCGGAATTAGAGTAAAAAAATAAAGATTATGTAGACAGTTTTTTAAAACTGAGTTATTTGAGTTACTTGATGAATCCTTGCAGCCCTAGGAATTACGAAAAAACAAAAAACTTGTTGCCGGAAGACAAGTCATGTCAGGGCATGGGAAGGACTGATACTGTTGTCAGTCTGCACAACAGATAGGGATATTTAAACCTACTAGTGCTAACTTGAGGCACAGCTAGTACCAATACATCGAAGAACTCATAAGCTTGGGTCACAGGTCTCGCTTCCCTAACATAGGCATCAGCCACTCTCAAATTCTCTACTGAAAGGCTGCATGCCATTTATGAGAGTCAATAAAACTTGCTCCGGTATTGTTTACCGGATAATAATCTTCTATAAGGATTGTAGTGTATGTATTTAAGTTATGCCAAAAATAAGGACATTTGTCTTTGGCCAATCATTTCTTTGTTGTAATTATGCTTCTTGACCATAGATGTTATATAGTTAGTAAAGCTGTTTACGTCCCCTTAGATGGTGCCACATTTGTAGGGATTTTTGGGTTGAATAACACAGCTGAATTTGTAGGTTGCATCCATGAAAAGTTTTCCATATCTTGTCTGCCAAATCCAAACACTTTATTCTGGTATTTACTCTCTAATCAAGTTACAACATTATCTCTAAGTGACTCCTAGAAACATCTCCAAATTAAAGAACAAATTACTTACTATAGAGAATGCCAGACACAGGAGATGAAGTGGGCTAGTCAAGAAGACAACACTACCTCATTGGTAAGAAAAGGCTTGTCATAACTGGAGGCAATCTGAATGCAGAGATGAGATTCTATAACCTGGGTCCTACTGCTACACTGCCAAACTCTGTTCAAATGACAACGGTCACTCCAACAGAGCAGAGCTCTTCTTCCAGAATGGAGAGAATGAAATGACCTACCTGCAGTCCTCAAACTTGTTGAACACTTGTGGGATCAGTTTGGGCATGTTGTTCGTGCCAAAGTGACTAACTAGACACTTGCAATAAGAGCTGGTTGAAGAATGGGACGCCATCCCAATAAAGTGCATGACCAATTTATTAAATGATTAAATTGTCAGCATGTCTTATTTCTTCAGTCATCAATTATCCAAACCAATAAACGACATCAAACAAGAGTCAACAGCAGAACAGGTTGCCTGCCATTGGTAGAGAAGTTACCCCCACACTTAATCCTGCTGCTCATCTCACAGATACATTTTCCTTACACATGTGGCACCGTTTCAGGCGAAACAAACAGCTGTATATGATTTATTGCCAGGAAGCATTGTTACAACAAGAAAGAATCAACCAAACACAAATTGTATTACTTTCTGTGCTGAGTTTATGTCTGTATGTATGCTCTGTGTACATCTCCACCATTACAGTGTCCAATCTGAAGTAAACAGCACACAAACACTGTCCCACATATAGAAATTTTTCACATCTACAAATGTGATGTTACATTCTCCGTTTGCATTTGTTCCTCTTGTTGTCAACATACATCACCCGTAGACAACAGTCACCAGACTTTGTATTTGGAATTGTGTTCAAGTCACAGCTAAATATGTCGTGATGAGACACTTCAACCAAGGCCTGTTAACAATTGTCCATGTGGTGGGTTTTGGCTAGTAATAATAATAATATTGGTCATAATACTACTAATATTACTAATATGTATTTCACGTGTTTAACAATTTTCATTTTTATTTGTTTTGCTGGTGAAAAAACAGAAAGTGACTCTTTTGAAATTTAAAGGAACATGGGAGCTGAGCGTACTCATACAGTGTTATTTAATTCTTTCTATTTTATAGCCTTTTACTAGTATCTTACTATCTCAGTTCTCAGAGAGGCTGAGCTTCTGAGCTGGTGCTCCGTTAGCACCAGGTTACTTGAGACAGCTGTTATGGTATGTAAATAAAATAAAATTGAATTGAACTCACTGACTCCTTACAACCCTCAACAACTGTAGCAAGGTGTTGGTTCGCATCACCAGCAATAAGTTGGACTCAACTTCTGCTCATAACTTTTATGGATAGAATTTGCAGGTGTAACCACGTAACGGAGGGTCTCCACTTTGGTGGCCTTGGGATTACGTCTCAGCTCTTTGCTTTCTCTTGGTCTCATCAAGCTTTAACAGGTTTACTGACAGATGGATTGGTGTCACATCGGCCTGTGCGATGAAGAGGGAGGTGAGTGTAAAAGTGATTTTCTTTGTGGCACTTCTGCCGGTTGTGCACCTCTTGGTTTGTGTAACCTGGGACTTTGTGCCATGGCTGCTGCAGCTGGGCTGAAGACATGAATTCCAAGGACCTCAACAGCTATAGGACGGTGGCTCTGACATCCCACCTGATGAAGACCCTGGAACGGTTGGTCCTGGCACAGCTTTGGCCCCTGGTGAGCTCATCACTGGACCCACTTCAGTTTGCCTACCAGCCTGGCATTGGAGCGGATGATGGAGACCGCTGGGAGCACTGTGAGAATCATGTTCTTTGATTTCTCCAGTGCCTTTAACACCATTATTCCCACAGTCCTGAAGGACGAGCTGGAGAACTCAGGAATAGACCATCACCTCACTACCTGGATCCTGGACTACCTCACCGACCGACCACAGTATGTGAGGACTCAGGGCTGTGTGTCGGACGGGGTCGTCTACAGTACGGGGGCCCCACAGGGAACGGTTCTGGCTCCGTTCCTCTTCACCATCTACACTGCAGACTTCTCCCACAACTTCACCCAGTGCTTCCTGCAGAAGTTCTCTGATAACTCTGCAATAGTCGGCCTCATCACTGATGGGGACGACAAGGAGTACAGAGGACTGACTCAAGACTTTGTGGACTGGTGCCAGCTGAACTACCTCCAGATTAACGCCAGTAAAACCAAGGAGCTGGTGGTAGACTTCCACAGGCACAAACATCCCCCACTGCAACCACTGAACATCCAATTCATGGACATTGAGGCTGTAGGCAGCTACAGGTACCTTGGTGTTCATCTGAACAATAAACTGGACTCATAACTCAGACGCCCTCTACAGGAAAGGGCAGAGCAGGCTGTACCTGCTGCAGAGACTCAGGTCTTCTGGAGTGAAGGGCCCACTCCTAAAGACCTTCTATGACTCTGTGGTGGCCTCAGCCATGTTTTGCGGTGTGGTCTGCTGGGGCGGCAGCATCTCTGCTGGGGACAGGAAGAGACTGAACAGGGTGATCCGAAGGGCCAGCTCTGTTCTAGGATGCCCTCTGGACCCAGTGGAGGTGGTGAGTGACAGGAGAATGGTGGCTAAGCTGTCATCCCTGATGGACAACATCTCCCACCCCATGCAGCAGACTGTGACAGCACTGAGCAGCTCCTTCAGTGGGAGACTGCGGCACCCACGGTGTGGGACGGAGAGATTTCGCAGGTCTTTCCTCCCCACTGCTGTCAGACTCCACAACAAAAACTTCACAACTCACCAAACACACAAATCCATATATGTGCAATACCAAAAACACTAAGTGCAATTTCTTTTCTGACAACATTGTATTTTATTCTGTTGTATATAGTATCTTTTTCTTATTATCTTATCCTATCCTATACACAAATGTACGATTGTGACGGTTTGTACTGCCATTTTAATTATATTCCACTACAGAAGCTCAGAGACATGCAGATACAGTGGCTTGCAAAAGTAACTTTCCCACATTTTGTCACATTACAGCCACAAACATGAATCCATTTTATTGGAATTCCACATGAAAGACCAACACAAAGTGGTGCACACGTGAGAAGTGGAACGAAAATCAGACATGATTCCAAACATTTTTTACAAATAACTGCAAAGTGGGGTGTGCGTAATTATTCAGCCCCCTTTGGTCTGAGTGCAGTCAGTTGCACATAGACGTTGCCTGATGAGTGCTAATGACTAAATAGAGTCACCTGTGTGTAACCTAATGTCAGTACAAATACAGCTGCTCTGTGACGGCCTCAGAGGTTGTCTAAGAGAATATTGGGAGCAACAACACCATGAAGTCCAAAGAACACACCAGACAGGTCAGGGATAAAGTTATTGAGAAATTTAAAGCAGGCTTAGGCTACAAAAAGATTTCCCAAGCCTTGAACATCCCACAGAGCACTGTTCAAGCCATCATTCAGAAATGGAAGGAGTCTGGCACAACTGTAAACCTACCAAGACAAGGCCGTCCACCTAAACTCACAGGCCGAACGAGGATCTGAAAACTGCTGTTCACAAACGCTGCCCATCTAATCTGACTGAGCTGGAGCTGTTTTGCAAAGAAGAATGGGCAAAGATTTCAGTCTGTAGATGTGCAAAGCTGGTAGAGACAGACCCTAAAAGACTGGCAGCTGGAACTGCAGCAAAAGGTGGTTCTACAAAGTATTGACTCAGGGGGCTGAATAATTACGCACACCCCACTTTGCAGTTATTTATTTGTAAAAAATGTTTGGAATCATGTATGATTTTCGTTCCACTTCTCACGTGTGCACCACTTTGTGTTGGTCTTTCACCTGGAATTCCAATAAAATTGATTCATGTTTGTGGCTGTAATGTGACAAAATGTGGGAAAGTTCAAGGGGGCCGAATACTTTTGCAAGCCACTGTATTCAGAGGGAGAAGTTAGAACAATTTATTAACTGCAGAGTTTCCGAAACCTTACTAAGACTAAGCAAAAAAAAAACACTTGACAAAGTCTTGGCTTCTGTTTTGATTTATTCTCCTCTTGTATTAGCGCTTACATAGTGATATTGTGGTGACACCTGTTGTTCAGAAGAACACTGCAGCTTTCTGCACCTTAATGGTGGATGTAAATACAAGTGAAACAAGCAAAGCGGACATTGCAGAGGGAATACTGGGGCCTTTATAGAGAGGAGAGCTTGGTCATTAAGAAGGGGGTCAGATTAAAGATCAAAAAAGAGGAAGAGGTGACTGGGGAGAGGGAGGTCTGGGCGTCTCTCCTTAGACATCTGCCCCTGAGACTTAAACCCATGTAAGCGGCAGAAAATGGAAGGATGGATGGAAGAAATGTAATTACGTACATTTTATGTGTAAGGAAAGGCAAGTAATTTGTGTCAAGAGGCAATGCAGGATAGCTCCCCAGATTCTGGGGGAGCTATCCTGGCTGTAATTAGCTGTAACGAGATGTAGTGGGCCAATAATGGCTTGATAAACACAGCTGATAATAGTTAGCAGTGAAAATATATTAAATCACATATTTGTAATATGTATAAATTATATGTGCATTCTTTCCATGTGCATATAATTTATTTACACACACAGATTGAATTTCCAGTGTAATTTATACGAAAACACACAAACACATACAGCAACCATGCATATGCCCCAACATATTTACTATGTGATGCTGAATCACACTTAAAAGCTTTACAGTAACAAAAACACAGTGTGTGTGTTCCTGTCTAGCTATCTTTGTGAGGACCGAAATCTGCATTCTACTATACTTGTGAGAACCAACAGTCACTTGTGAGGACACACAAACCAATCCTCACAAATTTGAAGCATTTAAAGGCATTTTCGAGGCTCAAAATGTGGTTTCAGGGTCAGAGTTACAATTAGGTTATGGTTAGGCATTCATCTTTTAGGGTTAGGGTAAGGGGCTAGGGAAAGCATTATGTCAATGAAGGTCTTCACTAAGATAGCTGAACGGGCGTGTGTGTGTGTGTGTGTGTGTGTGTGCGTGTGTATTGCAAGGTTTTATGTCGTGTGATCTGATGTTAATGTTGACTCTGGTATCTTTTTTTTGCAAACAAATTTCAATATTGTATAATTTCACCTTCCTCTGTATCTTCCTCGTGCTCGTTGGGAATGCTGTCCCTCCTCCTGTACCTGTCGATGGTTTGTGCTAGCAACAGCACCCTCCTGGGATGGGAGCTGGTACTACTGTTGATGGTGCAGCAACAGCAACCTCAAAAGGTAATGTGTCCTTAATTTGACACATTTTGCTGCATTAATTTTTCACTTTTATGCCAAAATTTTTAAGCCAAATTACAAGTTCTGCCCTAATTTTGGTAGGTTAGCTATTCCTGGGAAGGTTCACCACTGTTCCGAGTTTTCTCCAATTGTGGATAGTGGCTCTCACCATGGTTTATTAGAGTCTTTGTTGGTTTGTTGGAGTCCCAGAGCACAACCCTTTCCCGTCTGATAGATTTCAATAACTTTGTTTCTCAGCTGTTTCTTTAGATTTGATGTGGCTAATTCAACTGAGCTCAGCTTTCCAAAAACATGTAGTTAATGACATAATTTGCAAAGGGGGAATTACATACATTTGAATAGCTTTTCTGCTGTAAGATATACAATCATCATTTAAAAACTGTGCATTTATTCCAGTTTCTTTGTCTATTAAAAATCCGTACGGGGGCTTTTTCATAGCATTGTACTTCACATTAGTGGGATTTTAATATGTGTGGAATAAAACTGAACTGACTGTAAAGGTTTCATGAAATACGATAAATTGTTTTGTTTAATCCACTTTAATCTATTTAAATCTACTATGGTAATATGGTAATTTTTTCTACTGTCATCATGGGTCTAACCTGCCATAATCCAGGTTAGCTATTCTACTATTTTCAGTTTTATTCTATCTGAACCTCAAGGTGCCTGTTTCAGTTGCTCCTGTTTTTTTTCTTACTTACTTCTCTTTATTATTATTGTAGAGTGTTTGTTTTAAATAGCTCTGTCTCATACGTGTGGGTTGAGAGAGTTTTCTTCCTTCTGTTATTTTCAGTGAAGAATGGGATCGGGGTGAAGCAGCTACACACCTCATGCTTTATTTACTCCAGGGATCAGCTGATCGCCCTGGTGACACTGTTTTACATTAACTGCTCAGATTCTTTTATATAGTCCACTTTCTGCGAGACCAGCTTGCAGATGTTGCATCAGCAGATTCGTCATTTTCAACAAATGGTTATCTCTGTTTGCCAGCGTATCATGCGGTCTGATAAGATTGTGGACCTCGGGGGGAAAAAAAGGTCTCTATCTTGTACAAATGCATATTCGTATCAATATTATCATCAGGGAACAATGGCTCTACTTTCATTAGAAAAACAAAACAAAAACACGCCATCCACCTGACCTCAAAGCTCTGTGTTTCTGTAACATAAATAAGGAGCCAACATTTCCCTACGACATCACTGATCTTATCAGACTTTACCTCTATATATCCTGTTCACTCTGTCAGCTGTTAAACTCCGGTTGCTGATTAAAGAAATACACCAACAATGGTCACAGTTTAACATGGGCAACTCAGGCTCGATGTCACGAAATGTCACAATATTCTGCACAGAATAAGCAGATGTACCTTGTTCTGTCACCACAGAGCTTCTGGAGATAGTGTTTACCCTCAGAGTGACTGATCTCATTTAAAAGTAATAAAGGCAATTTAAAAGGAGGGAGGACCCTGCAGCATATCAGTCAGCGTAGAAACAGGCCATAAGTTTCAGGAACCAGGCTGGAATCAATTTTGAGTGGCGTTAACATGGCTACTTGTGTTTCTTTTGGTTTCTGACCAGGTACTCCAGCTTCCTCTCACAGTCCAAAGACATGAAGCTAATGTGGTTAGAATAACTGGTAAATCTAAATTAACCTAAATCTAAATCTGCTGCGACCGGTTGGGGAGAGAGAACGACCGCCATGATTCATCCATCGGGGAATCCAAACAATCTCTGGCTAAGTGGACAACACAGAAGACTTAATTCATCAGGCCATTTAGACCTACGGGCCAGTGGACACTCTTTCAATGATGAGGATGTCCACATTCTGGAAATGGAGGAACGCTGCTTTACGCGAAAAGGGAAAGACCATCTCTAAATCGAGGAGGGGGCCTTAGGATAAAGACATGCTGTGGAAGAGAGCCAGAGATTAATAACAAGTATGATTCAATGCAGAGAGGTCTGTTAACACATAGTGAGTGAAGAAGAAACACCCAATGCATCATGGGAGTCCCCCAGCAGCCTACAACTATTGCAGCATAACTAAGGGAGGAGTCAGGGTCACCTGACCCAGCCCTAACTATATGCTTTAGCAAAAAGGAAAGCGCTTGCATTGCATTTGTATGCCAGGGCAAGTGCTGGCATGCTTGCACTGACATGCTTGTGCTTGGCGTGGTGCAACGGGAAACCACCATTGTACAGCACAAGCAATAGAAATAGATGGGCTTTAGAGCACAGTGCTCTGTGTGCAGCGTCCTATGTCAAAGGGTCTATAGCCTCCCGAGAAAGACCAGAAACCCCTCCCCCACCTGTCACTATCAGTCTCGACCAGGTTCAGAGTAAAATGTGAAGACTCCGCTCAGGCAGGTCTGCAGGACCAGACGGGGTGAGTTCCCCATGTCCTCAAGGCTCGTACCCCCCAGTTTTGTGGAGTCTTTATTAAAACGTTCATGCTGAACGTGAGTTGGTTCCCGCTGCTGTGGAAGACGTCCTGCCTCATTCCTGTACCAAAGAAGCCACGTCCCAGAGGCCCCCAGCATTACAGGCCTATGGCACTGACTTCCCACATCATGAAGACCCTGGAAAGACTGTTAGGCCACATCTGCACCCCTTCAGTTTGCTTACCAGCCCTGCCTCAGAGCTGAAGATGCCATCATATACCTGCTACCCCACAAGCATCCATCCTCTTTCCTTTCCTATTGACCCTCTACACCACAGACATCAGTCACTTAATGGACCTTCCTGCCATGTTTAGAAATTTTCTGATGACTCTGCTCTGGTTGGATTCATCAGTGGGGGGAATGAAATGGAGTACCCAGTAGTGGTGGACTCCTTTGTTACGTGGTGCGAGCAGAATCATCTGCAGCTCCATGTGACAGAGACCAAGGAATTGATTGGGGACTTTAAGAGGACCAGAAAACCAGCTGCAATCTACACGAAGTGCCAGAGGTGTCTGTATTTTCTGAGACAGCTGAGATGATTTAACATCTGTAGGACAATACTCAGGATTGTCGAGTCCGTTGTGGCCAGTGCTATCTTCTATGCAGTTGCATGTTGGGGCAGGAGGTTGAGGGTCATGGATGCCAAGAGACTCAATAAAATGATGTGCAAGGCCAGTAAGATGGTGAGGTTGGAGCTCCCTAAAGGTAGTGTAGGAGAAGAAGTCCAAGATGAGGAGAATACTGGACAATACCTCTCACCTACTCCATGACAGGTCACAGGCCAGTACAACGGGATACTAAGATTACCCAAATACACCACTAACTACACAGGAAACTGGCTAGCTCGCTGTACGATCCCTCCATCAAAGTCACAAGTACACACCCTAAACATCAAGTCAATATGATAAGAAGGGCAGCAAAATGTCACATATTTCTTTTTCATTTGTCTAATATACTGGGATATTTATAAGATCTATTTGTATTTATTAGACTCTTTTTACTATATTTTGTAATATTATTGAATTGAGTTTAGTTAGTTCCTGTTCTTGCTGTCTTGGATCAACTGTGACCACATAATTTTCTCCCCGACTGATGAAGTATTCTGATTCTGATTTTGAGCCTAATCTAACCTAATGACCAGAGCTCTAATGTACTGCATTAAGTGCACTACATTATATGCACTCTGATGTAGTACATGTAGTCTAGTTTAATATTGGAAGCTGTGAATCATTTTATGTGCATCAGAATGATTCTTACTTTTTGATATCATAAGGTTACGACTCAGCACTGAAGGTGACTCAAGGGGTTCATTTCAGTGACAGTATGTTAGCATAGTTAGTCTGGTGTAGTGAACTGTATTGTTTTTCTTCTAATTGTATTTGTATTTGAGCCATATTCAGTCAAATGATATCTATTGCAATATTTAATGATCTAATGTGGTTTAATTAGCTTTAAAGGTAATCTTTGGTTCACTTATGCAGTTTAGTAGTTCAGGTTATTAAGGGTGCTCTGGGTTACCTCTGTGTCTCTGTGGTTTGATCCAGGAGAAGGTGGAATCCTACCGAGCTGTAACAGAGCCCCCTCCAGCTTGTGGCTAATTGTGTGTGTGTGTGTGTGTGTGTGTGTGTGTGTGTGTGTGTGTGTGTGTGTGTGTGTGAATCAGGGAAATACAGTGTGGGGGGTACAGGACGATTGTGAGAGAGTTTAAAAAAAGGAAGGTCAAGGAAAATTGTGTGGCAGGTCATGTTGGCAAACGTTACGTTGGGAACAGGAATATAATAGGAAAATGAATGGATGAGGACAATCAGCAGACACAGTTGGCGGACAATAAGCAGCAGCAGAAGGGGGCAAAGTAAGAATCATCGGATGGATGAATAACAGACAAGACAGTGGAGATGGGAAAGAAGAGAGTATGAGGAAGAGAGAAAGAAACAAAGAATGAACAGTTAATGAACTTCAGTGTAACAAAGTAAGAAAAATAAACTATGCAGTGAATAGATAAGAGTGACAGTGAGAGAGAGAGCAGAACAATGAAGCAGGGTGATATGGTGAACACACTGAAACGTATTTGATCCATCTGTTCAGCAAGATAAAATATGAAAAATAGCACACTTACAAAAAATGATCTAAATATACATGACGTTCGATATGTTTCTTACTGTGAACAAAGCCCAGAAGGAAACGAGTATCCACACTAGTCTGGAGCCCTTTAGCTGGAGGACCATGTAAGCACACAAATCTCCACATTAGCTGTTTTTCAACCTGCCAGCTCCTCGGGCATAGATAGCCCAGTTATTCCAATGATGCATTCATACCTTGTGAATAAGCATTATGTGTGCTGTCTCTGCACATCTAGCAGTGGAAAGACATCTGAAGGGACTATTTCCTACTATGGAATATATCCCAACATGATCCCAAATGACTCTGAGTCAACTCTGCTATCAGTCAGCAGGGAGGACATGGTGCACATAACATCTACCAGTGCCACCCACCACCACCAAATTGGTCAACCTGGGGGAAATAGCCCTTTTCTCTGAGAGTCTGTCACATTATATCTTGCTTGTGATCACTGTATATAAGTACAGACGGCATAATTACAATTTGGAAAACAAGTATTTGACAGTTTGATCAAAGTCGGACAGAAACCCTGACGTATGCTGCCAGCAGAGGTCCATGACAGGAAAACATATTTGCTAGTGTTATTTTAGTTTTCATGGGATTTGTTGACAGTATAAAAACATAAAGTAGCACCAGTATCTGCTGTGTAATACCTACCTGGAGAAAGAATTACAGTTGACATTATAATCCCTCAAAAAGAGTAGTGTTTCATAATGAAGCAGTTTAGCTGTGTGAAAAGAGATTGACACAAAGAGCTCTATCAGCTGCCATAAACAGTGTGAAGCATACACTGAAGGACAGTGTAGTACTACTAAGGGACTCTTCAGTCACCTCAGTGCAGAATATTAATACAATGATTTTTCAATTCATTGAATTCAGTTCAATGAATCAGTGATTACTTTTGTGGTTCAGCACAGTAAATCTAGTCACTCAATCTCAGGGCACCAGACACTAGCGCCGCAGCGACCTCTGCAGTACAGATGGAGGACATACAAATTTAGGGAACTTCCTCTACAATCACATACTTGGAAAGCAGAAAGGAGAGTCATGTGTTACATGTGCCACGGACAGCGTTTGTGATTATGAACAGTCTCAAGGCAGTGAGACTGCAAAACTAAGCTTGCATTAAAAAGAATGGATGGAATGGGAATGTGATCAATTGTGTGCTTTAGGATGATTTAACTCATTTTATTTTAAATGACAACACCATGGCTTTTTTATTATTGCTTATGTTGGAGTAATCTTCTCTCAGTGTTGTAGTTAACTCAGTGTACGTGTGTATATATGTATGTAAGTCTGAGATCAAACGTGATATTTTCACACACTATGCATATTGTTGCTTTAATCAATCAGGATCATGTACTGCTGTCACTCAAGTACCCCCCTCCCCTCTCTGCATCTTTTCCCCTCAGTATCCCCCTCCACCCCCTTACCTTTTCGAACGTTTCCGTCTGTTGTGCGCTGGAACTCCCCTGCGCTCAGCAGGAAGCACGCCCGGTCGTGCGGGTAGCGCTCACGGCTGGTGGTGGAGCCTAGCCCACCGGTAGCCGGGCTACGCTCATCTCCCAGGACCTGGTCGATGGTAGGGCAGTCCTCATTGGCCAGAGCCGCAGCGTTAGCTGCTGCATCACCGTTCTGCTTGGAGTCTGGTAAAAGAGGGAAGGAGAAGGCAGTTAAAAGATTATAGGAGTGACCATTATGGTAAATGGCCTGCATTTATATAGCGCTTTTCTAGTCCCTAAGGACCCCAAAGCGCTTTACACATCCAGTCATCCACACATTCAGACACTGGTGATGGCAGCTACACTGTAGCCACAGCCACCCTGGGGCGCACTGACAGAGGCGAGGCTGCCGGACACTGGCGCCACCGGGCCCTCTGACCACCACCAGTAGGCAACGGGTGAAGTGTCTTGCCCAAGGACACAACGACCGAGACTGTCCAAGCCGGGGCTCGAACCGGCAACCTTCCGATTACAAGGCGAACTCCCAACTCTTGAGCCACGATTGTTATAGCTGTGTGCCAGGATGAATCAAAACATTTAATCTTTTAACATTTCTTATCTCTTCTATGGGGGTCACGTGCTGTGAATCAAGCTCTGTCTCCTTCTGCTTCAGCTGCTTAGTCCAGTATTTGAAATCTTGGTGTAGTTTAGCCCCTCCCTCTGCTGGAGGCTTCTTCCTGTTAAACGGGAGTTTTTTCTTCCCGCTGTTGCCAAAGTGCTTGCTCGTTGGTGGTCACCTGATGGTTTTTCCTATATTATTGTAGGGTCTTTACCTTACAATATAAATTGCCTTGAGGCAACTATTGTTGTGATTTAGTGTATGAATACATTTTAAAAAACGAATTGAATTCAATTGTAGGTTGTTGTTGTTTTTTAAATCAGGCTTTCTGTTGAGAATTTTATAGAATTGTTATTTATTTATTTTTAACCTGTTCATTTTATTTTGTTACTTTGTACCTTTTTATTCTCTATTGTGACACTTCATGTTCTAATTTATTTCTCTTTTTTGTGTACAGCCCTTTGTGACTGTCTGTGAAAAGTGCTGAACAAATAAACGTTACTTACTTATAACACAAAATTAGAATATCTCAATGCCTGAAACAAAGATGTATGTATATATAGGCATAGATGACGTGCTGAACGTGTCCTGTCTTACATCTTTCTTTTCTTTTTACTCATCTCCATGGTGTCACTAGAATGCCACAATGTAGCACACAAAACATGATCAATCAGCTTTAATTGCTTATTAACCAAATATGCACTATGGTGGTTAACATTGTTGTCCTGTTCTCCTCATGTCTGTGAGGGTTCTCTCCAGGTGCTCTGCCATGTAGTTACTGATCTTATGTTAATTGGTGTGTCTACAGCCCATAGGTGTGAATGACTCTCTCTGCATTAGGGTGCCAACAAACTGGCTATGTGTCTACACTCTGCCTCTCAACCTATAGAAGCTTTGAGCACTACATGACCTTGAGCTGGGTAAGTGGAAAAGGAAGGATGGATGACGACTGAAGTAGCTGGAAAACTGTTCTGGATTCTTCCAGCTTACTTTAACCACAGCACACAAGCAGAGACAGTATCACATGAAGTGAAATGCTTTTTATTATATTGGTCATCTCATCAATCTCATCATTCTCTATTGTAATATCTTTCAAAACACCCTTTTCCCTTTTTGTTTTATAATTGATTTTTTTAAGAGTGTGACTTGTGTGTTATTCATATTTCCAAATGCATTTTTAAGTAGAATGAGTCAATACGCTGAGCTTGTTTGGTCTCCCACTACTATCAACAAATAAGCTCCAACACCTTTATGTGGTGAGGTGGCGTCTGAAGCTCTTCAACTCTGTGGCAACATGTTGTGACAGAGCATACAGACAGCCTCAGGACCTGTCTGTATGCTCTGTCACATCAATTTGTTAAAGATATTCTAACAGCCACAATAGATGTCATCGTCAGGTCAACAGTGCACTTTCACAAAATAACTGAGTAATGGACAGAAAAGAAATCAAAGTGAGGACATCACTGGTTTCCTTTGCAGTTGCACAACATCACAATCGTGGATGTGTTTGTAATGTTGCTATAGTTACACAATGCAATTTATGAGTTAAATTCAATTTAAATTAAATTTATTTATATAGCGCCAAATCACAACAGCAGTCGCCTCAAGGCGCTTCATATTGTACAGTAGATTGTACAATAATAAAAATCAGTGCCACCTGCAGATTACCAGTAGTAATGAGAATCAGTCTGTGAGAAACGGCCCAGATTCAAACTTGCCCTTCGAGACTTAAGAATTTCCTAATAGCTGAAACTTCCTAACTCTAACCTTTTTCACCAGGGTCAATATTATTATTATTAGTTTTATTGACAGCACACTGATGTGTAATGATGTGCGATAGGTTTGTCGTGCTCAAAATGCGCAAAAACTGAGAGTTATCTTCCAATTTGCACAAATTAAAAAGGTTAGGGGATAACCCTAACCCTCATGTCGTACAGAACAAGCCCGACAGAAGTTGGAAGCTGGGAATTGTAATCTTGTAATCAGATGAGATGAAACTAGAGCTCATCTAAGTGCTGCTTACGTTTGGAGAAATAAGAGTGTGCAACACATCGACCCCACAGTGAAACATGGCGGTGGGAGTATTATGGAATATTATGCTCTGGGGACGGCTCAGTGATTGTGGAACTCTCGTTAAGGTGGAAGGAATCATGAAGAAAGGAAAACCTCAAGCTGTAAAACTGTGCCTCGGTCATCACTTTGTCATACATCGCTCCTGATGAATAAGTACGGAAGACAAACGTGAATGTTACTGAACCGAAGACTAACGTCCCCCAGGACCATCGAATCTGAAGGAGCTTGGAAGATTTGCAAAGAAGAGTAATAACAACAGGCTGATTATTACTATCAATAATAATGCTGACCCTGGTAGTTTGTGTTTTTTGTCAAGTGATATTGTTCAATGTAAGCAGCTAAAATAAAACTATGTTTAAAAAACACCTTAAAAAAGCTTGCTCTGTTTAACAACACTTCATCTTTCATAGGGGGACAATAATTCCCTCTTTGTTTGGAAGAATCCATCATCTTTAAAGCAGCTTCACCTAAAGAAACTTTCCCCCTCACATCCCTTCAAACTCCATAAGAGACTTGGCTCACCTCTGTCCAGTTACTCACCTGCCCTGTTGATCTCAATGATCTCCTCCTGTGCTAATGGGCAGTCTCCAGTACCCATCATGCTGCCAGATCCCACCATGCCAGGCCCGAGCACATTTCCCATCAACCTGTGAGGAGATGCTGTCGCCATTGCCAGGGCATCTGGCTTGCAATAGTTTGGGCTGCCTGGCTGTGGCGCCCTGGGGATGTGCTTGTTCCTCTTCTTGGGGAGTTTCTGCTTAGCCATGGCCAGGGAGTAGTACATGCCAAAGTTATTGACGATGACAGGCACTGGCATGGCAATTGTCAGCACCCCAGCCAAGGCGCAGAGGGCACCCACGAGCATTCCTGACCATGTTTCAGGATACATATCCCCATATCCCAACGTGGTCATGGTCACCACAGCCCACCAGAAGCCGATGGGGATGTTCTTAAAGTTGGTGTGGGCTGCAGCTGTTGGATCATCTGGGTCAGCACCGATACGTTCAGCATAGTAGATCATGGTAGCAAAGATGAGGACACCTAGTGCCAGGAAGATTATGAGCAGCAGGAATTCATTAGTGCTGGCACGCAGAGTGTGGCCCAGCACACGTAAACCAACAAAGTGGCGGGTCAGCTTGAATATACGTAGGATACGGACAAAGCGCACAACACGCAGGAAGCTCAGAACGTCTTTGGCTGTTTTGGAGGATAGGCCACTCAGCGCCACCTCCAGGTAAAAGGGCACAATTGCCACAAAGTCTATTATGTTCAGGGCACTGCGGAAGAACTCTGCCTTGTCAGGACAGAAGATAACGCGTGCCATGACTTCAATGGTGAACCAGATGACGCAGACGCCCTCGACATATGTGAGCCAGCTGTCTGTGACCACCTCATACACAATCTGCAGAGAAGAAAAGAAGAAGAGAATTTTAGTTGATCTTATTATTTATTCATTACAACAGACACATGTCTGACTTCTGACAAGTGGTTGTTGACCCAAGAACAACATTTCTGTGTGACATCTCTTAGCAGATGCACCTGTGGTATAAATCCTGGATGGCTTCCTTCTCGGTATCGTATTCACACCATTTTCAGAAAATGGGACCTCTGAACTTTCAATAATCCTCCGTCGCCTTGTGCTCAAGTTATCCTATTGACTTCAGTAATAATACCCCACTGGCTTTTTACGGCTAAGGGTTAGAAAAAAAAGCAAAACCAAAACTGACGAGTGTGAGCATATTGCCAACAATCTAAAAGTAATTTTAAAAAATTGGTAATTAGTGAAAATGAACACGCTAGCAAAATCCAAATGCAGGTGAAACACTCCAAATCACTGTTGGGGTTTCAGATGATATATCGCGGTCAGTATTGATGACATCTTTGTCATCGTTTCTTTTGTTTACATTTTGCCTGTATGGGCAGTAGGGCGCTCTTTTGTGACAGACTGATGAACACTGTCTTACATTGTGCTCAAAGTACTTTACACAATGTGCCACACTCACTCGTTCACCCAAAAGCTATTTTCTACACACTTCATGTCTAACATTTACACACAATCATACTTCAGTGAACACATCTTGCCCAAAGACACTTAGGCATGGAGACTGGACACTGGGGCAGCCAGGGATCGATTTTCCAATCGGTAGATCACTTGTTGTAACTCCTCAGCTACAGATATCTGCTTAAGGCAGTTGCTGCCACATGGTTATACAAATGTTAGCCAAATCACAAGCAGCATGTCTTCTTCATCTGTCCCTCCTGCAGATTGTTCTGGTAAACATTAAGCTAAAGACTGCAGCAAGCATTGCTGATTATCTTCCAAGGGCCAGAACATGTGACACTGGTGGTACCCTAAAACCGCTGGCTAAAAATAAACATAGATTCAGCAAAATGTTGCATCGTTGTGTATCTTGCCAAAATAATGTCAGATGCTGTAGCTTTCCCTGGCCCTCTCCCATTCAGACCAGGAATATATAGCTGCACGTTATTTTTAAATTGCTGGTGGCCTGAGTGGTGCCAAAGTGGGCTTTATAGATGATTGGGAAACTTTCTTGAAAAACCCCGTAGAGCTGAGAGCAGGAAGCAGAGTTTTAGTCTTACACGCCTCTCAGAAGCTTCTCTACTCTCATCAAACCAAAACAAGATAAACAAAACATCATAGCATAAAAAGAAAGAAAGAACAACGTAGCATCATCAGCTGCAACAAAGGGTGAAATGATTAAATGTGGATTTTGAAACATTAGGTCTCTTTCTTAGTAAATGATTTAATAACAGATCAACATATTGATTTTTCTCTGCCTTGAAGCAGCAGCTGCAGAGTGGAAGCAGTTTTTTACACCAGCTTTTTAATCAAGC
The DNA here is from genome assembly GCF_057382095.1 of Aulonocara sp. 'chitande type north' Nkhata Bay. Classification (NCBI taxonomy): domain Eukaryota; kingdom Metazoa; phylum Chordata; class Actinopteri; order Cichliformes; family Cichlidae; genus Aulonocara; species Aulonocara sp. 'chitande type north' Nkhata Bay. The sequence goes on from NC_141347.1 coordinate 7,378,841, forward strand.
AAAGATCCAGACAGAGTTTTACTTCACCCTAACCTGAGAACCCAAAGAGCTTCGTTTTTTCTTGTTACCTATCGTTCACCTGGTATTACTGACACTCACCGTCTGATTTCTTAGAGTTTTAATCTGATTTAGTGGCCAGTTCAGATGAAGCAGTTATAGTGCTTTTTGCTGAAAACAACAGTGTTTAATCCGTTATTTGACCCGTGGCTTTACAAAATGTAAATGAGCACACACATTACTTTAATCAAGCTCATATGTCACACACTGTAAAAGAATTGTAATTTCATAATTTAACACTGTTACAGAATTTTCCTGTTAATACATCAAAACTCAATAAAATTACAAAATAAATAGTCTGTAAACTAAAATGTCTTTTTGTAAAATAACATGAATAATAATCATTATTTCTATATTTTCCTACACAAAATGTATTTATTTTTACACACAAAACATATGTAAAAATGCAGCCGCAAATTTAACATAATTTTATTTAAAAGATAAAACTGTTTAATTCTAGGTTTATGCAGCAAATATAGCTCTAAAATTTGATGTGCAGAGTGTAAAATGATGCAAACAAATTAAAGTATAAATAAAAATTGTGGATTATGGGCAATTTTACAAGGGTACTGTGTGGAATAAGAAGGTGAAGACTTTTGTTAAACAGCCAGCACAAGAGAAAATTCAGCAGAGTAAAATGGACCATTTATAGCTTCGTCCGAAGGACAGCAAATGGACCTTAAAAAAGCATCTAGTGTTTACATTCAGGTAGGTACTGTGGAGACCGGGAAATTCTAACATTGTTGTAAAAACATCAATAATAACTTTGAGGCAGGAAAAACGAACAGTCACAGTCTGCAGCACAACTGGATACGCTGCATCTGCAAGGCCAGTATCGGCCAGTATACTCAAGCTAACTGGTAATAGCTTACTAATATAAAAAAAACTGTCTATATTCCACCTTGGCACTAAATCTTCATGACTAGTCTTCCAGGCATTATTAAAATTTTGAAACGTCCCTCTCTTGATATTAAGACAAGAATAGAGTTTCTAGCAAAGGTAAGGGCTGAGGTGATGCTAGCCGTTTAGCTTTTCAGCTACCTGCACATAATAGTTAGCGTTCAGCACTCAATAGATTGATCCATTCAGGTGTCACCTGTTGTTCCTTCTATCAGCGGATTCATTTTAAAGCTGTTGGTGTCGTGGGGTAGTGGAAAGGGGAGACTTGAAACTAACAGGTTCCAAGTCTCACTTAAAAACTTGCAGCATGTTGAAATGTCTTGTTTACTGTCAGCATCAGTTTCTATTTTCTGTGTTACAATGTAAGACTTTAAAGGGATAGATATGAAAAGTACTGCAGTTAATGTAGTCTGGATGATAGACCCAGTGTTCCCTTCATGTGGACCTTCGGTGTTTATTATTATCCTTACTTTTTGCTAGTCTTCTGTGTCTTGCATTTAATTTTGCTTCCTTTGTTCTATTTCAGGTCATTCTTTAACATCCTCTCATGTGCTCCCTGTTCTTCACAAAGTTTGGATTTTGCTGTTTAATTTTTCCCTCTGTGGATCTTCTGCATCCGAACTAAAGGTTTGTTTTCAGCTTCACCTGCTGGTGTCTAAGTGCTGCATGTTCATGCCTCTCATTCCACACTTCATGACAAATCACAAATGTATATACTGTTACACAATAAAATGCAGTCAATACCTCTGTTCCTCATCTTTTATTATTAAGATGTAATATTATTACATATATAGTACGACTGCACATATACAGTTGATATAATCACAAATGAACAGTAGATTTCTGTGTGTTTGATAGCAGGTACTAGTGTGATGACTAGAGGCTGAATCCATTCAGGGCATTTTCCTCATATGGTGTGGGTCCAGTCTCTGGATCTCCTTAAAGGGATGGATCCCACAAATTAGTACTGAGCAACATGCCAGTGTGTAACTTCATGCATTTTCAGATACTGCTATAATAGTATAAATATCTGCTTCAGCTTTTTAAGGGGTTTCAGGACCATCGGGAGCCATTTTGGGCTTTATTGAGAGGAGACCACTGCTCACACTTCTTAGTAGTAAACGGTGATGAAGAGGAGCAATGGCACTAACATGTTAGAGCGAGAGAGAGGGGAAGCTGTCCTTTAAATAGAATCCAAGAGTGTGTGTGTTAGTCATATGATGTGAAGAGAGGGAGCCATGTTATGAGCTGACTGCTTGAACTAGTTCAGACTTCATTCAGTGATTAGATCATTATCACACTGGCACATACGCAGGTGTTACATGTGGTTAAAATCATCTCAATGCATTAAGTTTACACATTTCAGATAAATATAGTCTATTACTGTTATTTTCTGTAGCCCACATAATTGAACATTTCAGTTACATAAAACATGTAAAGCTTGATGTTATGTACTGTACAGCCTGTATAATAGATAAGTATGTAGCCCATCAAATCCAGAGGACAGCATTGTTTCAGCAGAAAAACTGAAAACTTTGAGCATTCATCAAAACTCAAAGTTCTTATTGGACAACGAGATGAAGGCGTGAACATTACCCATATATGCTCTCTGGACTGGACTGAAACGCCTGGTGGCAAGATCTCTCAAACTGTGGTACGCAGGAAGTCTCCTACATATATTTAATTCTTAACCACAAGATCACTGAAATTGAGTTTGAACTATGTTTTTGTTCTTCTTGATAAAGAAGGACAAAAACTTAAATCAGCCATGAGATTACAAGCTTACCAGGTGTAAGGTAAAAGGGTTGACAAAGCTACCAGCACCAGTGACGGTGACGACTTAGCAGTCATACCTGATGCCAGCAAACGGCACACAACGGTGAGTTACATCAGGTTTGGATTCTTCTGGAAGGGGACAGAGGATGATGTGCATTGATGAAGATTCTTAGAATATTCTTTTCTTTTCTTGGGTTGAATTATTATTCTTAGTAATAAATGCATGAAACCATCACGTCCTACGACCGAGCACACAGTGCTGAAAGGCAAACCAGCAAAGTCAGCCATATAGATATATGCTACACCCAATGCCAAAGCACAATGAGCTTCATATTGTGTCTTTCTCCACACAGCTAAAGCTGGTACGCCACACGTCACTGGGAAACAGCTGTGTCTGCCACCAGCCAGAGTTAACAGACATCATGTACTGCAGGCTGCCTAACAGATTAACTTGATGCCTCTTTGCAACAACTTACTGTTGCTGCAAACAGCAGTCAGACCAAATGAACTTAAGAACATACCGACTGAGAACATTAAGCGCATTTGTTATTTTCCTATTCAGCTCAATAAGACTACAGATATTGCAAAAATGGATATGAAGATCAAAGCGCAGCTCAGAGGACCTTTTGGTCCATACAGAAGTAAGATGGCTTTCAAGGGGATGATCCGTTCAAGTCTTTTTAAATAGGACAGAGATGTGCAGATGTTCTTACAGGGCAAAAACTTCCCTTTATTCGATGTTTTTGAAGACTTTCTGTGACTCGGCCAGCTAACATACCAGTCGGACATTTTTTCTCATTTAAAAGAACCGAACTTGGGGCTACAGGGAGTGTCCCTCACTGCTTTTGATGTGCAGAACAACAACAAACACGCCTTTTATTCCAAATAAAGATGCTGATGCTTCAAAGATGGCGCCGGTGTACGTGGCTGCTCGTCTGTCGCTGTCAGTTTTGTTTGTTTTTATATTGCTCCTGTCGTGTGTCACTCAAGAAATCGGGTCATTACTGGTGTACGATCGCCAATCGCTTCGGAACCTCCGAAGTTCTGGACAAAATACAGCTCCATTTTCTAACGGAGGTCAGAATTCATGGTGTCCGTTGCTGTCACATATCCCAACTTGCCCATGCCGTGCAGTCATGCTACCTCCCCGGCGAAGACGTCGGGGTAGGCGCAGTGGTCGGCTGGTTAAACTCAAGATCTCTTTAGCACACCATCCCACTACCGTCAAAGGAATACAGAGATTATTTCCTGGAGTTTTTGTGCACCGACGTTTCCTGGACCCCGTGGGTTCCTGCCTCATCCCCGTGGTCTGCCAGGATGATGCGCCGCTCCTCCGTGACCCCTGTCCCCCTCGGCTCAACGTGCGCCGGGCGAACGTCCGCAATCTGAGGCCGCCGTGTCGGACTCCCTGTGCCGCTGGGCTTTTACCTCATCCCCGGCTCCTGTCAGGATTGGGCTGGTAAACGCCAGATCGCTGGTGAACAAATCTTTTATTCTGAATGAGTTATTCACCTCCTGGAAACTAGACTTCATGTGTGTCACGGAGACTTGGCTTAACACTGGTGAGTCCAGTATTTTATCCGAACTTTTACCAGCGGGTTGTTCCTATTTTAACACACCAAGGACATCAGGGAGAGGAGGAGGTACGGCGGTTGTTTTTAAAAAGGATTTTAAATGTAAACAGTGTGTTTTACAGCCCTCGTCTTCCAGTTCTGAGCTCACGTGTTTTGAAGTCAGTCGCTCTAACTCTGTGCTCTTTGCTGTTATTTATCGTCCCCCTAAATACAATAAGAATTTCATTAATGACTTTTCAGAATTTCTAGCTGGGATTATGCCCAACTATGATCATGTTCTTATTGTGGGAGATTTTAATATCCATGTCCGCTGTCCTGATAAACCTCTGGTGAAGGAGTTTTTAAGCCTCATTGACTCTTTTAATCTGGTCCAGCCCGTACCTGGTCCCACACATGAACACGGACACACACTAGACCTGGTCTTGTCACACAGTCTACCTGTGTCTAATGTGGAAGTGACTGACACTGCTTTCCATATGGCTGTATTATTTGATGTTGTGTTTTCACGTACTACAGCTCAAACCGGTGCTCCTGTTCACCGCTGTCGGATTATTAACCCTTCCACTGCTGCCCAGTTCTCCTCTGCTTTTAACCAGCTGTCTATCCCTGCCGATCGTACTCCCTTGGACACAGAGGACCTCAGCTCCTGGTTTCAATCTTCTTGCCTAACCATTCTGGACTCTGTGGCACCATTAATAACCAGGCAGCCCAAGGCTAAAACGGACCCTTGGTTTAATGACGCCACTCGGGCTGTGAGGAGGGAGTGTCGTAGAGCTGAACGCAGATGGAAGAGGGACAAACTGCAGGTGTCTCTGCAAATCCTAAAGGACTGCTGGCGCCTCTATCAGGATACGGTCAAAGAGGCTAAAAGAAAATACTTCTCTAAGATCATTTCCTCCAACAGTCACAATCCACGTGTTATTTAACTCTACTGACTCAGTCTTAAATGCTCCACAAAGTGGCTGCTTGGAGGCCTCTCATAAACTAATGATTTTATGTGTTTTTTCATTGAGAAGGTTGCAGCCACGCGGGCTCTCATTTCTTCCCCTGAGTCTGACCCCTCTGTCTCGATCCCTTGCTCTGCTGTTTTTAACCAGTTTGAGCCTGTGTCTCTTTCTTATTTAGAGGATGTGGTCGGCCACCTGAGGCCCTCTGGTTCCCCAAATGATCCTGTCCCACCACAATTTTTTAAGGAGATTTTTCCTAGCATAGGCCAGGCTGTTCTTAGTGTTATAAACAGCAGTTTAATATCTGGTGTAGTCCCTGCTAATTTTAAGCATGCGGTAGTACAACCCTTGCTTAAGAAACCTGCCCTGGACCACACTGTGTTGGCTAACTACAGACCTATCTCCAAGTTGTCTTTTATGTAAAATCTTAGAGAAAATTGTACATTGCCAATTGATGGATTTTTTAAATGAGAATGGTGTCCTGGAGGTCTTCCAATCAGGTTTTAAAAACTTGCATAGCACGGAGTCAGCACTCTTAAAGGTTTTTAATGATGTCCTCCTTACCTGTGACTCTGGCAATCATGATGTTCTTGACCTAACAGCTGCCTTTGACACTGTAGACCACAACATTTTACTGTCTCGCTTGCACCATCTTGCAGACATTCGTGGTACTGCTTTGAAATGGTTTAGGTCTTATCTTTGTGACAGAACTTTTAGTGTTAACTTTTTAGGGTATGAGTCTTCCTCTGCCACTTTTCAGTCTGGGGTCCCGCATGGCTCAATTTTAGGGCCTCTGCTTTTTTCATTATATTTACAGCCCCTGGGAACCATCCTCTGAAGGCATGGAATATCCTTCCACTGCTATGCTGACGACTGTCAGATCTATCTGCCTCTGAAGCAGAACGATACCTTCTCTATTAAGCCACTTTTAGCATCTCTAGAAGACATTAAATCTTGGATGTCCCTAAACTTTCTAAGATGCAATTCCAGCAAAACTGAGGTCATTCTGTTTGGTCCTAGCGGACCTTGTGAACCCTCCGCTATTGATTTGGGACCCCTGGCAGAGTATTTTAAATCTGTTGTTACAAACCTGGGTTTTAAGATGGACAGTGATTTTAAATTAGATAGTCAAATTAGGGCTACTGTCAAGTCCCGTTTTTATCATCTAAGGCGCTTGGCAAAGATAAGACCTATTTTATCCAGGCCGCATCTTGAAACAGTAATCCATGCTTTTATTTCATGTCGTTTAGATTTCTGTAATGCACTATATTGTGGAGTTAGTCAGCATCTTCTCTCTCGTCTGCAGCTGGTCCAAAATTCTGCTGCACGACCTTTAACCAGAACTCGTAAAAGAGAGCACATAACTCCCGTCCTGGCTTCACTCCATTGGCTGCCTGTATATCTTAGAGTTCATTTTAAAATTCTCATGTTTGTGTTTAAATGTTTAAATGGTCTTGCCCCAACTTACCTCTCTGAGCTTCTGCATCCTTACTCACCCCCCAGGTCTCTCAGGTCAGCTGACAAGCTGCTCCTGGAGGTACCCAGGTCCAAGAGGAAGCTCAGAGGGGGCGGGGCTTTCTCTATTGTTGCTCCTAATCTGTGGAACAATCCTCCCCAGCACATTAGAGAGGCCCCTTCACTTTTAAAACACGTCTTAAAACCCATTTTTACTCTTTGGCTTATGACACAGTCTGACCCTGATTTTATTGTTTTAATCGAATGTGCTGATTTTATTGTTTTAAATGTGTTTTTTTTTATATATATATATATATATTTTTTTTTTTTTTTACTTATCTTATATTATTATTACTATTTTTCTCATTTTTTTTTAACATGCTCAATGTATCATGTTTGGCATGTCAAGTGTACAGCACTTTGTGTTCAGCTGGTGGCTGATCTGAAAGCGCTATATAAATACTGTAAATTGCTTGCTTGCTTGCTAAAGGTCAAGACAGGCGATGTTTCAGGTTTCCCCAGTTTGGAGCTTCCTGTCTGACAACAACCTGATCCTCACTGCCAGAGACAGCATCATTGTGCACCTTGTCTCTCTCAGACAGTTCAGTGAATATTTCCCAGTGACAGCAGAAGTGAGAAACCCATTCAGCCTCGAAGCATGCCCAAAGAGCAGGAGGGTTTAAGAGAACTATCTTGTGATGAGACACTGAAGTTTGCTTTCAGAAATCAGACGTTTTTGACATTTTTGACTCTTAGACAAGGCCATGCACTTCCATTGGTGACCACATATTCATGCAAGAAAGGTTTCTCTTCATATGCTAGAATACAGAAGCAGGTTGTGTGAGGCTGAAGCTGACCTTCCTTGATCCAAACATCACAGAGCAGTGTTACAGAGCCATTCACACACGAGGAGTGTAGGCTATGTTGCCAATGACTAAATGCTAATGTTTTGCATGGCATGGAGCTGTTATTATTAATATTCCCACCTGCTGCGTGTGTGAATGCAGTATCAGAGCTGTTAGCCCCCTTTGCTGCGAGTGTTTCAATGCAGTTACTATTGTCACTTGTCACACCCTGACTATGTGAGTGTGTCAATGCCATGCAGTTAATACTGTTTGAGTCAAATACAGCTGTGGCTGCTGATGGCAGTCAGTAATAGCATTTATATAAGACATAACATTGTCCCAACTATGTATGTAGTGAAGTTTTAGGCCGATGCTACTGTATTTTAATATCTGTCACATGACTGGTACTTAAAGAGACATATATTTCCCAAGGCGGTACCTACTGTGGTTAGGCAAAGCGTGTCACTAAAACTTTACTGTACCTCTTCACGTGTCACGTTGCCGACGGTGACATTCTCTGTTTTGTTGTAGATGGTGTTGAAGACTTCATGGGTCTCCAGGCAGAATGTGGAGATGGAGAGCAGGATGAAGAAGAGCGAGGCAAAAGCCACATACTGTAGAGAAACAGTGACAGTAGAAAGAGAACAAGAAAGGTGTTACAGTTTACTCTGTTTTCTCAAACAAAACATCAGGACATTATCACCAACTCACTTTAGTGCACTTCTACCACAGGAGGGGGTGCCAACAACACACTGAAGCCAGTGTGGAGTAATCCTGTCGATTCAGTGCAAAGGTCCTGAGTGGTTCAACATATTTGAGAACACAGTAAGGAAGAAACAAAGGATGCAGAAAGTGCCCCTTCATTAAAGTCGTGTCCAAATTCATGGGCTGCATCCTCCTGAGGACCCGGCCTTCGCGGTCTACGTGGGCCGGGTCCTCAGAAGGTCGGGTAGACCCAAAGTAAACCCCTGTGAAATTGGACGGTCTAGCCTTCAGATTAGCGTCACCGCTGTCTTGGTGGAGTTTAATAAGCTCGGCTGTCTGCTCCTTGCTATCTAAAATATAACAGGACACTGGAGTAAACGCTCGACCGTCTCACACTTCTGTTTAATCAGTTTTCTGTTTGACGTTTATTCAGCTGTCTGAAAACCACCTGGGGGATTAATAAAGTTTTATTTTATCTAATCTAATCTAATCTAATCTAATCTAATCTAATCTAATAACTTTAATCTCAGCCAAACCGATTTACTCACGAACAAATAAAACACTGAAAAAAGCCCAACAATAACATTTTTAGGTTGACTAAGTGACTTATATATCACGTTTAACCTGAGTAGCAAAAGACCGCGGTGATCTGAAAATGATGTGCAGGGAGTTGTGCCGTTCTCGGCGGCTCTAGTGACCCTCGACCTCCCGGCTCGCTATCGAGCTGGTGGGTAGCAGATGTCTCCGAAAACGTCGGAGCACTTTTGCAAGTATGCGATATCTTGATAAACCGAGCAGATATTTGAAGTTTACACGGCTACTTTCTCGCCTGAAAATATGTTAAAAGTTGCTGGAAACTGGAGTTTGGTTGGGCCGCGCTATGAATTCTGGGATGTGGTAGGCCACGATGGACATACCTGGCCCATCCTTCAAATTCGGGGAAAAGGAGGACGCATTTTTCGGCTGCATTCGGAGGAGTCTACGAATTTGCACAGCCTTCGGCGCGTCGCTGTGACGTAATCTGTCTACAAATGCTCCTCAGGAGGATGCAGCCCATGAATTTGGACACCCCTTAAGAATAGATTCTTGATTCATTCCGCTGAGATCATTTCTGATGAGGCTTCAGTTAGTTAGTCAGGTCCTGTGTCACAGCTTCATTTCTTTTCTTGATGAAGGACATGACACACTGTTCATGTGCTGTACATCATTTTTAAAACCTGCCTCCTCAGTCCTCAGTTTTTCAGTGTTTGCAAATTTCTGAAAGACACACTGCATACCATTCCTGTAAAGGATCCATGGTAAGCATTGTGGCTGTACTCAGCTTGCTGCATTTGGTGGTGATCAATTGCCAGCTTATACACTGTGCACAGAGCATAGTCACAAATACTCCTTACAGCCCTCAATTGGATATTTGGTTTTAAAACACACACACACACATCTACACACACACACACACACACACACACACACACACATTTATGTATATATGTCACAGTGTGAATGAGTGGGAAAAGTAATAAGCTCAATGATGGTACTGAGCCATTGTAACATTTTTGTTACATTTTAGTCGTTTTAGAATCAAAGCACATGAAAACCACGTCTACATGTGTTCACATGTCAAACAGCAGCTCTCTGTAGGTCAATGATGAAAGTCAGTAATGTCATGCAGTTGTGCTTTTTCAAACACACACATGTATGTCATTTGTTTGTGTGTGCTCACAACGAATCACTACGTATGTGAGCATTTTCATCTGCTTGCTTTTTCTCAAGTCTGTGCCTCTGCCTTTCAGGTCAGTGATGAAGATGGACAGATGAAGTTTACTTCTAATCCGCAGGGAGCAAATCAAGTCCCACAGCTTATTATCCCGGACTAATTTAACACTGCTATCTACAGCTGCCCTGGATATATACACACACACACACACAGACACACACACATAGAAGAGCGCTTCCATCCCTTCAGAGGAAATCACACTGACTTGCATTCATTTTCTCCCTTAACCATTTTCTCAGCTCTAAAACTTACGCTAACCGTAAACCACCTTCAAAAGGATTCACACTTTCCAGTGTTCAGTAACATGGATGCTGGATCAGCCTGTGTCAGTCACCCTGTATTGTCATTGTCAACAAAACCATTTTACTTGGAGAGCAGACTCACTCAGCCACCAACGTACAGGAAGAAAGCACATTATAAGATCATTTAAGTCCTGCTGCCAGTAGAACTTAAGCTATAAATTAATTTGCCTGTCCACGTGTGTACACATCAAGCTTGGTCATCCATGTCTTTATAGACGTTGCCTTGCACACTGGTGCACCGTCATGTTGGAACAGAAAGGGGTCATCCCCAAACTGTTCAACTGAGCGTGAAATTGTCCAAGATGTCTTGGTAACCTGAAGGATTAAGTTTCACTGGAACAAAGAGACTGAGCCCAACTCCTGAAAAAGATACCCCACACCATTATTCCACCTCCACTAAGTACAGTTTTTCTGCAGCCACCAAACTCATCCATCGAATTGCCGTCTCCACTGTTTCAGAGTCCAGTTTCAATGGGCTTTACACCAGTGCTTTACTCTTGCATTGCACTTGGTGATGTGAGGTTTGGATGCACTTGCCATGAAAAAACAATTGCATCAAGCTTGTAATGCACTGTTTTTGAGCTAATCTGCACACCACATGAAGTTGAATGGTGGGGGAGACTGTAGCGTTTTATTATAGGGACACGTTCTGTGTGAAGGTTCTGTTTTCTTGTTTAGTAAACTTCCTGCCTTTATGACCCTTTTGTGAGCAGGAAGTCACACAAACACACCGGCATTTACACACACACACACACACACACACACACACACACGCACACACACACACTCACGTGCACATGCATGCACATACACACACACACACACACACACACACACACACACACACTCACGTGCACATACACACACACACACACACACACACACACTCACGTGCACATGCATGCACATACACACACACACACACACACACACACACACACACTCACGTGCACATGCATGCACATACACACACACACACACACGCACACACACACACTCACGTGCACATGCATGCACATACACACACACGAGCATACATACACATGCACACTCAATGCCTTAGGGTTTATGACGCACCATAGGGGGTGTTACAATGGGTGTTTGTGTAAACTCTGTGTCACAGAAATGAAAGGCTACTGTGGGGTGATGGTTCTTCGAAGTGGTCTGACACCGAGGGCAGAAGGGCTGCTCTGAGGTCCTTCCCTTGCTAGCAAGTAAAATCAATCGATCGCTGTTCGTCTTGCTTCGTTAAGGGTAATAAGTCTCTAAACCAGCGGGGCCTGTGGAAGCGCAGACTCAGCACAGGTCTTTACTGATTGCTTCTGCAGAAAGTTGGTGGCCTCTGACCTCTATAGCTCAGCATATGCTGATCTCACTCTGTGCCCCTCTGTGGCCTACCACTTTATGGCTCCCATACCCAACCACGTCCTCTTTGATATAATATCACTGTGAAATCCTGGGAAATTTCACGACTGTTTGCACAGGAGGCATCCTATCACTCAGGCTGGTGAGTGAGCTCCTTCGAGCGACCCAAATGGAAAAAGGAAATGATTTGGCTGGGCCACTTACACCAAAGTGTAATCGAGCCTGGTTACACCTACAGTATACTCAAGTCCTTTCACTGAAGGAAAACATGCTGCATCATGAAACGAATAATTGACCTGCTTAAGACCCACAGCTTTCCAACAGTCTTGAAGGAGTTCCCAGAGATGCTGAGCACTTTTTGGTCCTTTTGCCTTCACTCTGCGGTCCATCTCATCCCAAACCATCTCCACTGGCTTTAGGTCAGGTGACTGTGGAGGCCAGGCTGTCTGGTCAGCACTCCATCACTCTCTTTGGTCAAATAGCCCTTGCACAGACTGGAGGTGTGTTTGGGGTCATTGTTGAAAACTAAATGATGGGATGGCATGTCGCTGCATGTCCCCCACACCATCACACCTCCTCTTCCCCCATGCTTCACAATGGGAACCATCCATGGACCATATGTTCACCTTTTCTGCAACACACAAAGACACGGCGAGTGGAACCAAAGATCTCAAACGTGAACTCATCAGACCAAAGCACAGATTTCCTCTGGTCCAATGTCCATTCCTTGTGTTTCTTGGTCTAAACAAATCTCTTCTGCTTGTTGCTCTTCCTTAGTCGTGGCTTCTTAGCAGCTATTTGAGATAAAGGTCTGATTCACACAGTCTCCTCTGAACTGTTGACTTGTGATTTCTGAGGCTGGTGACTCGGATGAATGTATCCTCAGCAGCAGAGGGGACTCCTGGTCTTCCTTTCCTGGGGCGTCCTCATGTGAGACAGTTTCATCGTAGTGCTTGATGGTTTTTGTGACTGCACTTGGACACGTTTAGTTCAGACACATCAGAAGTTTTATCAATTTTCCAACTGACTGACCTTCAGTTCTTAAAGTAATGATGGGCTGTCGTTTCTCTTTACTTAGCTGATTGGTTCTTGCTATAATATGAATTCTAACAGTTGTCAAACAGGGCTGTCAGCTGTGTACCAGCCTGACTTCTGCACAGCTGATGCTCCCAACACCATTAAGAACGCAAGAAATTCCACCAATGAACCCTGACAGGCTCACCTGTGAGGTGAAACCATCTCAGGTGACTACATCATGAAGCTCACTTGTCATTCAGTCTAACTTGGCAGGCTGTCTTTGGGAAAGGACATTTTTGAGAGAGAAATTCTTGCAGCTACAGTGAAAGTGAACACTAATCCTGAAATTGTAACTCTGTGATGGCCAAATGAAACCAGTCATTGTGGTTAAACCTGGGACTGCATTTTACAGACTTTCCAAACTGATAGCCGATGATTGCCATAACTGCAGCAGTGATGCAGCAAGAGGGATGTCCTCCCCTACACTGCACAAAAGACACAAACAGTGTCCCCTGTAAGGTGACTTCAGTACAAATAGCCTGGCTGAAGATTTGCATACTGTTTGCTCCCCAGCAGGAGGAGAATACAGCAGTCTGTTGGCTGAGATCCCTCTGCATGCACACACACACATTTGAAGTTTTTCCGACGTGTGTGGCGAGGCCGTGTGGATATGTGTGCTCATGTATGCGACAAAACGAATAGAAGGACATCATGGTAGAGGGTTAGGTGAGAGGCAGGATGCATGTGCTTTGATATCAGTGCTGCAGTGTACTGCTTCTCAGCATACTACAGAAGGTAGAATGTCTGAGCACACCTCCCTCTCTCAAATCCCTTTCTTACTCTCTTGTCAGTTTTCCCATTCGTGCTCATTTATGTTTTTGTTTTCTGAAGCCCTCAATCTGTTTCCCTGCTGTTGACAAGTGATGACATGCAGGGAGTGACAAAAAGGAGTTTTAAGTCTGGTAGGGGTCATTTTTTATGGCCACCGTTTAGGATTTTCTCAAGTTTAATTTTTATTCTTCAAACTTGATCCTGTAATTTGAGCACAAAGCTGAACGCAATGCTTTAAATAAGCGAATGTCTGTAATGCATTTATCTTTATACCTTTGACTCGACACAGGAACAACCAGCTAGCCTGGATCTCTGGTTCACTCTGCAGTTAAATTGTGATTTATGATGCGTTTCATCTGGACAGAAACTACAGGAACAATATCACATTTATATTTTAGAGAAATGTTTCATCTCTGTTCAAAACCTGAGATCTTGTTAATGAGTACTGGGCGGATCGATAAACCGTAGTCAACCAAGAAACGAGAAACGTAGCTTGTGTTTTTGTAAAAGATGACTGTTACTGCCAACCAATCATTAAGCAGGTTTGTACTAGACTAGTAAGTTTGTAGGTTTTTTCCCTTATTGTCCACGTCTGGGATCTGACTCCACTCGCACCTTGTAGTTCTTCTATTTCATGATTTCCTTCCAGCGATGCCCAAAAATGTAAATTCTGTCTGAAAGGGTAAACCTAAAAGTGAACTTAACTTTAATCCACACCAGGCTGCACTTCACCTGTTGGTGTTTTTAAAAGGTTAAGTTGGTCGTATTGAATTTGCAGTACATATTAAACACTGTTCCTCAGTGCACGGCGTCACACAGGTTCCTGAATGAAGGACCCTCTACTTTGTCTCCCTCCCTTCAGATTTCACCCTCTCGCCTTTCCTCCCCTGTCGGAGACAAACAGCACATCTTACAACAACTGCAGCCAACCAGCTGATCTTTGCGCAAACCTCTCAAATCACTCCTGATACTAATTGCTCTCCAGTCAGCAGCAGACGCATATGTAAGCAAAGCTACACTGCACTGACTCAGTGAGAAGGGGGCGATGAGGCCGGGAACACCATCAATCAGATTCTTTTAGAGGGGAAACAAAGCAGACTTGACATATTTCCATTATAAAGCAATGGATTAAATCCCCTCAGAAGATAGATTCCCAAGAAAAGATCCATTCAGTTGGGATGTGCACAGGTGGTGTACACTCATGTAAAAACTACCACCAGAGTACAATAACCGACAAAGCGTTTCCTGGCATATTAATTGGTTGGTAACAAATCATCATTTGTCAGTTGTCTTTGACTGACTACGCAGTGTCATCTGCAAGATCACAGGTTTAAAATATACATTTGATTATGTTCCTGTAATTTCTGTCCTTGTCCAGACGAAACATAGAGAGCAGGATAGGTAGTTCAAATCTATTGCAGAGCCTAGAGCTGCATACTGTGCTATAATGACATGCTCCAATGATTATCCAAGGTACAGTGAAACAGGAAAGCAGTAGGAGGAAGGGTAGTTACAATGTCATGTGGCTCCGCCGCCCATCTGTACACTGGCTGCAGTACTAAAACAGCATAGAGTCATATCACAAACCAGCTAAATGTGTGATGGTTTCCACTCTGAACTGGTCAGTTACATAATCCAAAACGGGACTTGTCTGAGTAGATTTTACCAAGAAGATTCGTTAGTAATCAAACAATCTCAGTCGAGTTAAAAGTTAAGCCAAAAACAAAGTAAAAAACGATAAGATTGAAACGTCGGTATGCTTGTTCTCCTTCCTCTGTCCCCTGCTGCTCTGCTGAAGTGTTACTGCTACAAGCTGCAGACTGCTGCAGTGCCTCACTCAATGCAGAAGCAACTCCGATATACTAAGTAGAAATGACGGAGGTCTGCCAAATAGTGCCCCAGGCTGCCAAATCACAGAGCGGGACAAAATGACTGCAGGCAGAAAGTGAACACAGCACACACATGAAGGATAGAACAGACCAGTGGTCTATATTCCTGTATGAATTATTCACCAACATAACATCTTGTCTTGTTTCTATTACGCAATGCCAAAAATGTTATTCAGGTTTCATTACACTGGAAAGCTTTGATGAGGAGTTTCTCTATGCAGTTGGGACAAAGTGTCACCTTTGAGTGAATTTCAGCTGAAATGAGGTTAAATGGCACATCGTCACCTTTTATAGTTCATGTGACCATAAACACTTTTATATATCCAGCAAACACAAAGTATTATCAGTATTTGGAATTTTGAAGTCTAAATAAAAGCCCAGTGAGAAAAAAAGTAGTTGAGTTGCTGGGTCCTTTGTCACAGTGAAACCTGCAACCAGACTTCCTTTGAGGATAGACCCAGGCGGTCTAGAATCGCCCAGCGTTCCTCTAAGGAAAGAGATCCTTCAGCAGACAGATCTGACCTCTGTCTTGATGGAGCATTCACAGCCTGACATGTTACCTCAACATTCACCTCTCTGCATTTGTTCAGGAGTTGGCTGAGATAATACAAATGGGAGTAATAGAAGAGTCACTTGCATGTGGTGTAGCCCCATAGTTCTTGTGGTGAAGAAAGATGGATCTATGCGGCTCTGTGTTGACTACCGCAGAGTGAGTGAGTGGTCGCAGGGCCTACCCCATGCTCGTGGAACAGATTGCCACCGCTCGTTTTCACAGCACTCATCAGTTTTGGACTCATGGACCAAGTGCTGCATCCACACACTACATACAGTGGGGCAAAAAAGTATTTAGTCAGCCACCGATTGTGCAAGTTCCCCCACTTAAAATGATGACAGAGGTCAGTAATTTGCACCAGAGGTACACTTCAACTGTGAGAGACAGAATGTGAAAAAAAATCCATGAATCCACATGGTAGGATTTGTAAAGAATTTATTCGTAAATCAGGGTGGAAAATAAGTATTTGGTCACCTCAAACAAGGAAAATCTCTGGCTCTCACAGACCTGTAACGTCTTCTGTAAGAAGCTTTTCTGTCCCCCACTCGTTACCTGTATGAATGGCACCTGTTTGAACTCATCATCTGTATAAAAGACACCTGTCCACAGCCTCAAACAGTCAGACTCCAAACTCCGCCATGGCCAAGACCAAAGAGCTTTCGAAGGACACCAGGAAAAGTATTGTAGACCTGCACCAGACTGGGAAGAGTGAATCTACAATAGGCAAGCAGCTTGGTGTGAAAAAATCAACTGTGGGAGCAATCATCAGAAAATGGAAGACATACAAGACCACTGATAATCTCCCTCCATCTGGGGCTCCACGCAAGATCTCATCCCGTGGGGTCAAAATGATCATGAGAACGGTGAGCAAAGATCCCAGAACCACACGGGGGGACCTGGTGAATGACCTGCAGAGAGCTGGGACCAAAGTAACAAAGGTCACCATCAGTAACACACTACAACGGCAGGGAATCAAATCCCGCAGTGCCAGACGTGTTCCGCTGCTGAAGCCAGTGCATGTCCAGGCCCGTCTGAAGTTTGCCAGAGAGCACATGGATGATACAGCAGAGGATTGGGAGAATGTCATGTGGTCAGATGAAACCAAAGTAGAACTTTTTGGTATAAACTCAACTCGTCGTGTTTGGAGGAAGAAGAATACTGAGTTGCATCCCAAGAACACCATACCTACTGTGAAGCATGGGGGTGGAAACATCATGCTATGGGGCTGTTTTTCTGCCAAGGGGACAGGACGACTGATCCGTGTTAAGGACAGAATGAATGGGGCCATGTATCGTGAGATTTTGAGCCAAAACCTCCTTCCATCAGTGAGAACTTTGAAGATGAAACGAGGCTGGGTCTTCCAACATGACAATGATCCAAAACACACCGCCCGGGCAACAAAGGAGTGGCTCCGTAAGAAGCATTTGAAAGTCCTGGAGTGGCCTAGCCAGTCTCCAGACCTCAACCCCATAGAAAATCTGTGGCGGGAGTTGAAAGTCCGTGTTGCTCGGCGACAGCCCCAAAACATCACTGCTCTCGAGAAGATCTGCATGGAGGAATGGGCCAAAATACCAGCTACTGTGTGTGCAAACCTGGTAAAGACCTATAGTAAACGTTTGACCTCTGTTATTGCCAACAAAGGTTATGTTACAAAGTATTGAGTTGTATTTTTGTTATTGACCAAATACTTATTTTCCACCCTGATTTACGAATAAATTCTTTACAAATCCTACCATGTGGATTCATGGATTTTTTTTTCACATTCTGTCTCTCACAGTTGAAGTGTACCTCTGGTGCAAATTACTGACCTCTGTCATCATTTTAGGTGGGGGAACTTGCACAATCGGTGGCTGACTAAATACTTTTTTGCCCCACTGTATGCTGCCACCTACTTGGATGATGTCATCATCCATACTGACACCTGGACGAAGCATGTGCAGCAGGTTGCCGCGGTCTTACAATGTTTAAGGTCGGCAGGGCTCACGGTTAACCCGAAGGAGTTGATGGAGGGCGGTACAGTACCTGGAGTACCACTGGGGAGGTGGGCAGGTGTGCTCTCAGATGGACAAGACAGCAGCCATCGCATCCTGCCTGCGTAAAATCTTAGGATAAAGGATTCACCCTGGTTAAGTTGGGCAACGGGGGCATGTGGGGGTGGCTCAGCTGCAGAGGAAGGATGGGGCTGCAGGTTCAGGGGGCAGTGCCTGGGTTGAATGGTCGACAGCTTGTAACCATTATTTAATCATGCCACTCCTATTCAAGGAGCATGCTGGGACTCTGAGAATGTGGATAATCAGACAGTAGAAACAGCTGGATGTGTGCTGAAAAGCTGGAACTACAAAAAACACTAAGGTGTGTGTGTGTGTGTGTGTGTGTGTGTGTGTGTGTGTGTGTGTGTGTGTGTGTGTGTGTGTGGGATGGAGACAGAGAAAGCAGAAATAACAGCATGATCCGTAGAGTTGTCGGGTCTCTTGTTCACAGTGGTGTACCACAGAACTTTCACCCATATCAGCAGGTCTTAAGATCTCATTCGCAGCCCTAACAAGCACAGTGTCAGTGCTGCGATGGGGTCTAAAACATGACTACAATTTTCCAAAGTTTTGACTTGAAGAAAGACATTGATTGGGATCATGGATTTAAGTGTGATTTTGGTCTTCTATTCATTGTAACCAAAAAGTTCATAGATTCTAGAAAGAATGGTGGACTCTTAAAATACATGCATTTATGTCTCTGGGTGTGTCCAGAGCTATGGGCCTGAGATATAAGTTATAGCTCCACTGACTGATTTAGGAACAGCACCTTAGGGACAACCAAAATGAGATCATCATAATGGAATATAGTACTATGGGGGGGGGAGAAGACACTACTGAGTCAAATATAAATACAGATATAATTCTTTTACACTATGATTACGGAACACATCTCAATGTTGTGTTCACTTTATTGTCATTGCATTATGTGCATGACTGCAACAGTGTGCACTGCCATTACTGAAGCGCTTCATATAACTGATGTCTGACATAGGACTTCTTCACATTTCCATATAGTCTCTGTTACACACACACACACACACACACACACACACACACACACACACACACACACACACACACACACACACACACACACACACACACATTCACTCAGGTGAGGCAGGTAAGCAGAAGTCAATGCACTATTTTTATTTTATTTTATTTTTGCTTAGTTTTCCTATTTATCCTGATTTCTGCAATGGTCAACAGTGCCATGATGAAATAGCCTTGGGCTCCTAGGGGGTGGGGGGTGGGGGTTCCACTTACCTCTTTCACCTTTTATGTAATTATATACTACTATTACATTGAATCATTAGTAATTATCAAACTAGATTCATTCTTGTTTAAAAGGAGATTTTTCTTCCCACTGTTGCTTGGTTCGTCTGATTGTTGGGGTAAGGCTCAACAATACAGGACAAAACCCTTACAATCAGAGCAAACTCTTGGGGATGGTGGGGAGGAAAAGACCCTTTTTAACAGGCAGAACCAGGATAAGGGAGTAGCAGCTATGTGTCAACTTGCTTGGGAATGCAGCAAGTCAGTCCCCCAGTCCATCAGTGTAAGCCTACAGGAGCAAATGTAAGTGAATCACAATTAACTGTAGCTGAGCTGTAACTTTAGCTTAACCTAACCTTAAATGTTAATGTTGGAGATTTGGTCTGTCTTTTTTGTTTGCCTTTATTAAGATGTGACTGGCTATTGTCAGATTACGTTATGACTGTAAACAACTTAAAATGTTCATGTGTCACCTATTCATTAAGTCATTTACAGACTCTTCTGCCCATATACAAAACTTTCTGTACATTGAAAATGTTCATACATCTCAACTTTGTTTCGTAGACTGACTGAAAACAAGATCAGGACACATTTCCTTAAAATAACAGAAAATTTGAGATAGTTTTGGGCAGAAAAAGCATTCACTTGGGCTTTCCAGGACTCCTACCGAGGCAGTTTTAGATTTTTCAGAGCAGTTTATTCTCAGTCACCAAAAAGCAGCTGACAGATAAACAGAAAACTGTGTTCTGTGGTTTTCAGGGAAACTACGAGTCGGGAGCTGCTTTTAAGGACATGCTGGATTTCTTTGAAAAGCAGATTGCCACAGGACATTAAAGACACACCTATAAATCGAGCAGATATTTGAAAATATCTTAAAAGTTTTGGACGAAATGCATTCGGGGATATTGCATTTCGTCATTTCGAGCTGATTGGAGACCAAAACAGCCAATCAGATTTTTTTGCATCCAAGTCTGTGATTGGCTGGTTTTGTGGCACAAATATAACGGTGTAGAGAAAGAGTTGAGCGCGCACGGACAGAAATGTTGAGAGCGCGAGCGACACATTGCGAGCGAGAGGGGCTGCTGTTGTGTGTGTGTGTGTGTGTGTGTGTGTGTGTGTGTGTGTGTGTGTGTGTGTGGATAACAGCAAACACTGAAATACATGTTTTGCACGCAGGAGTGAATTTTGTTCACTCAAAATAAATTTCTCCTCAAAATGCAACACTTGCACCTGCAAACTTTTTTTTACCTGCGCTCACATTTTTTTTATGTGCACTCAGAATAGTGGCACAAAAATAACGCCATAGTTACCGTGTCCTTGTATTGTGCTGCTGTCATTTGTTTCTATATATAGGCGTGTGTGTGTGTGCATGTGTGGGGGTGTGGCCCTGCCATCTGGATCATCACACACACCTGGAGCTGATCTAACATCGTCGGGGAGCTACACAGCAGTGTGGCTGAGAGCTCCACAACAAGGGATCGTTATGCGTGACTACCTGTTAGTTTTTCAGCAAGCCAGTAAGTGTTAGTCTGCCGCGATTGTGGAGTTTTCTGAAGGCTGCTTTTGTATGTGTTTCCAAGGAGGAACGAGGAAGCAGCGGGTGGATGGTACGCAGGGAGTGGAGACACGGAACAGGAGTCAGGAACACACAGGGATTTATTGGTTGTCTATATTTTCTGCACTGTAAATAAAACGCACTGTCATCATTACCAGAGTCCTGCATTTGGGTCCTCCTTTCCCTCATCCCCACGGGCTGCCAGAGAGCAACACTGGCTGATGATGAAATCCAGTCAGCTGGCATGGTGACACTGCCAGTATTAACCTGCAGGGCTGGACTGGGACAGAAAATTGGGCATTTTGACTACAGACCGGCCCCCCAGGTATTAAAGCCATAAAGACTTTGAATGAAAACAAATGCTGTTGTGACAGTCCCATATGGAAAAGAAATAGTAAAAACTTATATGACTTAACTCATGAAAGTGGCCACTTTCTCATTACTTTCATATATTGTTTTAGTAAGTATCCAAAACATACAAGATTCATTATATAATCTTTCAAGGGATCTTATATCTGTTTTTACTCTTGTATGCTTTTCATACAAGTTTCACACAAGACAGATACAAACTTTATAAGGTTTATATATATCTTTTCCATATGTACACTGTCTTGTTGGTATATGTATAATTTCTATACATTTTACGTCAGATAAAAACTTTGTTATACCTGGGAACACCAAGGCGTTCCCAGGCCACCTGGGAGATATAATCCCTCCAACATGTCCATGGTCTGCCCTGGGGCCTCCTCCCATTAAGTACATGCCCAGACAACCTCACCCAGGAGACGCCCAGGAGGGATCCTTGTCAGATGCCAGAACCTCCTCAACTGGCTTCTTTTGATGTGGAGAAGCAAAGGCTTTATTCTGAGCCCCTCCCGGATGGCCGAACTCCTCACCTAATCTCTAAGGGAAAAGCCACCCACCCTTCAGAGGAAGCTCATTTCTGCCACTTGTATCCGCGATGTCATTCTTTTGCTCACTACTCACACCTCGTGATCTTAGGTTGGGGTAGGGATGTAGATCGACCGGTAAATTGAGAGCTTTGCTTTTACACTCAGCTCTCTCTTCACAAAGACGAACCGGTACATTATCCGCATCAATGTACCAATCTGTCTGTCGATCTCCCTTCTCCTATCACTCAAGATAAGATAAACTCTTCCACTTGGGGCAGGAACTTGTCCCTGACCCAGGGTGGGCACTCCATCCTTTTCCGACTGAGAACCATGGCCTCAGATTTGCAGGTGCTGATTCTCATTCCCACCACTTCACACTCAGCTGTGAAGTGTTCCAGTGTGGGCTGGAGGCCATCACAGAATGAAGCCAATGGAACCACATCATATGCAAAAAGCAGAGATGAGATTCTGAGGCCACCGAAGTGAAAGATTTTTGCCACTTGTCTACACCTAGAAATTATGTCCATAAAAATTACGAACAGAATCGTTGACAAAGGGCAGCCTTGGCAGTGTCCATAACCCACTGGAAATGAGTCCGACATGCTGCTGGCTATGTGGACCAAGCTCTTGCAATGCTTGTTTAGGGATCGAATAGCCTGTAGCAATTGGCCAGACACCCCATACTCCCAAAACACCTCCCAAAGGACACTCCAAGGGACATGGTCAGATACCTTCTCAAAGTCCACAAAGCACATCTAGACTGGTTGGGCAAACTCCCATGCATCCTCAAGTATCCTCGAGAGGATAAAGAGCTGGTCCAGTGTTCCACGACCAGGACAAAAAACACATTGGTCCTCCGAGGTTCAACTAACAGATGGGCTGTCCTTTTCAGCACCCTGGCAGAGACTTTCACAGGGAGACTGAAGAGTGAAACACACCCTCTCGTTCCCCCTTGTTAAAGATGGGAACCACCACTCCGGTCTGCTAATCCAGTACCTCCCCGGATCTCCACGCAACATTGTAGAGGCGTGTCAACCAAGACAGCCCTACAACATCAAGAGCCTTCAGGAACTCAGGGCGAATGTTGAAGCACCTTTGACAGCAATTACAACTTTTTACATTCTTCTTTGCAGAACCTCTCAAGCTCAAGGTTGAATGAGGAGCTATGGTGGAAAGCCATTTTCAGATCTCTCCAGAGATGTTCAATATGGTTCAAGTCTGGGCTCTACTGAAGAACATTCACAAAGTGGTTTCAAATAAATTTCTTTCTTATTTTTGGCTGTGTGCTTAGGATTGTTGTCTAGTTGGAAGACAAACTTTACCCCCAGTCTGAAGTCCAGATCACTCCGGAGATGGTTATTGCCAGATCCAGAGTGCTCTGGACAGAGTGCTCCAGCAATGTACAGAGATATCCAGGATACTCTGTACATTGCTGCATTCATCTGACTAGTCTCCTAGTTCCTACTGCTTAAACACATCACCACATCATTATTCTGCTACCACCATGCTTCACTTAAGTTATGGTATTGGCCGGGTGATGGGGAGTGCCTGTTTCCACCAGCCATGATGCTTGAGATTCAGGCCAAAGAGTTCAATCTTTGAGTTCATTTGGTGACCAGAGAATTTTGTCCCTAATCTGAGAGTTCTTCAGGCATCTTTTGCAAACATCAGCTTATTGAGGAGTGGTGTCCATCTTGCTACTTTACCATGCAGTCCTGGCTGGTGGAGTGCTGCAGAAAAGGTTCTCCTGCCTTCATAGGCGACCGTGAGTCATGGGGTTGAGAAGTGCATCTGTAACCGGAAGGTCGCCGGTTCGATCCCCGGTCTCTCTGTCCTGGTTGTTGTGTCCTTGGGCAAGACACTTTACCCTACCGCCTACTGGTGTTGGCCAGAGGGGCCGATGGCGCGATATGGCAGCCTCGCTTCTGTCAGTCTGCCCCAGGGCAGCTGTGGCTACAACTGTAGCTGCCTCCACCAGTGTGTGAATGCAAGAGTGAATGAATAGTGGCATTGTAAAGCGCTTTGGGTGCCTTGAAAAGCGCTATATAAATCCAATCCATCATTATTATAGAACAACACTGGAGCTCTGTCAGAGTGACTGTCAGGTTCTTGGTCACAAGCGGTTGCTCATATTGGCCTGGCAGCCAGCTTTAGGTCCTGGTGGTTTCAAACTTCTTCCACTTACAGATGATGGAGGACATTGTGCTCATTGGGACTTTCAAAACTGTAGAAATTATTCTGTACCCTTCCTCAGAGCTGTGCTTTGATACAATCCTGTCTTGGAGGTCTACAGACAATTCCTTGAACTTTATGTCTTGGTTTGTGCTCTGACATAGAGAGTAAGCTATAGAACCTTATATATTGGACAGGTATGTCCAATCAACTGCATTTATCACAGGTAAACTCAAAACATGATATAGAAACATCGAACAGATCAGTGGAAACCTTTTGAGTGTTATGGCAAAGGCTGTGAATACATTTGTAAATGCTATATTTTTTATTTTTCTAGTTTTAATAAATTTGCAATAATTTTGTTACGTCCCCAAGAATAAGGGCAAGGGGTTGAGGGGAGTAACATTCACTAGTTCCTCAAAGAAAACACCAAGCTTAGTTAACACGAGCAGAATACACCACAAAAGCTAACAACCCAAGACTGGTCCAGTCACTGATTGAGCAGCTGTTCACTAGCTCATCTACTGCTGGGTGGCTGATTGTCGGATTGAGTCAGCTGACCACTGGCTCCTCTGAAGAGATGGGTGACAGTGTACAGTATCACAGAAAGGGGCAGTAGCAGGTGACAGCGTCAAGCTGGGAAGAGGTCAAGCTAATGGTGCTGATGTTGGCAAGTCCATTATTCTACAGAGCATTGAACACATGACAAATATAAGTGTCTATGAGCTGTGTCTGTACCTTACTATGTACATGTATGCAGATTATAGGGTGCTGTTATTGGTAATAGGACTGTAAGAACATAGCTTGTGTACACACAAGAGCAACATTTGTTTTGAATTACATATAAAGCAGCAAACAGTAAACAAGACAGAATTAGATGTTCAAAAACTACAGAAATATAATCATACATGTCTTTGTCCTCCAACAGAAAAATTATATTGATGGTTTGATAATGCTTCAACAATATAAAGCCCTGCCGGAAAACTGTATTCCCCACTATGTGTTTGCATATACTTACTCACACAGTTTGCACAAAAAGCCTTTTTTGTTGTCTTCAGACAGAGATGGAGAATACAGTCTGAGAACCTTTGGGTTTTTCTGAAGTTCCATCTTCTCTCAAGAATGTAAACACAACCATTTAAACAGTGAGGAAAGGATGACTGTCATGGTGATGGTTGAGTTGAGGAAAGACACAATGAAGAAGATATGGTTTAAGATATTTATCTCTCCCATGTACATTTAAACATTCAAGTCACAGAGTACTCGTATGTCACGTATGCTCACGTGTCACAGTGACGAGCGTGCCTTAGGAATTCTATATCATTACTGAAAATCACAACCATATGTTAAGCTTACAAGTGTACCTCAAAGCTGGCAGTTGTGCTTGTCTCGTGTGTGTGCTGTGTTCTGTGTGCATGTGTGAGGCTGTGTGTGTATACAGGTAGATTTGTGTGTGTTAGTTTGTCTGTCTCGGACTGAAGGTGAAAGGAACTCATCCACAGTAGATGTTAGATACTGCAGTTCACACACACACACACCATGCACAACACGTCACAACAGATCATTCTGCAGGAATCTGCTGCATGTATGGATGTACTGTATTAAATGAGCCTATGGGCTCACCGTTCCCATGCTCAGTTAGCTATTTTTGCATGTGTGTGTCTGTGTGTTTGTTCATTGGCTGTTTTATTAACTCCCTACGAGGCAAGATCACAGCGGAGATCCCTCTGTGGTTAAATGTTTTGTTTCTTGACGTGACATGAAATATAGTTTGGTCCCCCTCCCTCTCTCTCTCTCTCCCTCACAGATAGGTGGCACAGACAAAAAAAAAGTCTCTTTCACAGCATTATCCTGAAAAGCACCGAGGGGGGAGAGGGACCCTGCAGGATATATTGCCTTTACCACAGCAAACCTCCAGGGAGACATGTAGAAAGAGAGACATGGGTGGTTTATAAAAAGATGAAAGACACTGCAATGACAGAAAAGGGAAAAATGAGAACTGGAAAAATGCTGAAGCATGTGCTTGTGATTAAGTATCATCACCTGGTTGTCACTGTTTTTCTGCAGATGTACTGAGACCCTGTAGGCATTAACTGTTGTACTCCACATGGAGCTCACCTGTGAATAAAACTGGCTCAGTTATTGTTACTAGGAGAATCGACTGGGCCAGTTTCCATCCACTGACCACCCATCTCACAGATCATGTTCATTTGAAGAAGTCAACATTTTTAACACTGAGAATGATGTAAACTAATGATGATCAGTATTCTTTTTTCTTCTTATATGTAAGCCAATTTAAATGGTAGAACTTCTACTTTATCCTTCTTCGTTCATCAAAGCATTACACCTTTTCAGTACTTTTTCACTTCAGGTGATATTTTTACTGTTCTACGTTGGCATTTCAAGTATTTGGTTTTAGTAAACTTTTCTGTTTATTTATGCTTATTTATAAACTAACTTAGAAAAGTGTCATGTCATATGTCAAACATTCATGAAAGTATTTTGGCTACCATACTTTTTTTACCAAATGATTTCAAATGGGACTTCCAGTATGGCGGCGAGCTGAGCGGACATGCGTTAACCTGCTCTGCTACCCTGTTGGCAAAATCCTGCTAATATATTGTACTTGAGTAGGTGAATCACCGCTATTTCAACAAATAAACTTAGGGTTATGCCGGTGTCACAGAAGAAAGTCAGTCAAGGGCGGAACAAAACTCTCCAAGCTTAATTGTCAGACTTTACGAAGTCGAGGCCTAGCAAGGATTCATCAGCTAGCAGTGAGGCCATGGACTCCGGCGAGGCTAACGCTAGCGGGACTCCAAAGGTTAATGCGCCGGACAGAAGCAAGGATATGGCGGCAGGAGAGTCCTGCCCCACATTGGCCATCATCCTGACCGCTATCAACAACATGAAAACAGAGTTTTCCTCCAGGTTTGACGGCATAGGTCCGCTATTGAGAGTGCGAGGAAAGACATTACTGACTGTGTAGAGCGCGTCACAGAAGCAGAAACTAGGATTTTGACAATTGAGGATAACGTCGCCTCCCTCCAGACAAAAGTACTAGTCCTAGAAAATAAAAATAAAGATTTGGAGGACAAACTGCTGGACCTGGAGACAAGATCAAGGCGCTCCAATTTGAGGATGGTCAACCTACCGGAGGGAGCAGAGGGCGAGGACGCCTGTGCCTTTCTGGAGAGTTGGCTGCCGGATGCACTGGAGTTGATGCTGGGGCGTACATAACTAACGCTGGAGCTGGGCCGAGAACCCACAACAATCCTGCACCCCGTACGCTGATAATGAAATTTCTCAGCTTCAAAGATAAAGAATTGTTGATGAGAGCAGCTAAGACTAAAACAGAAGTACGATACAAGAACAAGACGGTGAGGTTTTACCAGGACGTGGCGGCAGGTGTCCACAAGAAACAGAAGGAGTTCGACGAGGCGAGGCGCCAACTCCGCACAATGGGGCTCCGCTATGGCATCATTCCCCCGGCCCGGCTGATAGTGACATATAAGGAACGGTCCCTCATCTTTAACAACCATGTTGAGGCGGAGGGCTTCATCAAACGGATCAAGTCAAAAGAGGGATCGGACTGATGGTTAGGATACGGTCTAAGTTTACAAAGCAGAAGGTAACATCTGACCTGAGAAGAAGAGGAGCAGGATCGAGCCGAGCCGGCTCGGGCAGATCAAACTATAACGTTAAATGTATGCTTGTGTCTAATAGCGCATATTACAATGCATTTTCTATCAGGGGCTCAGTGCAGGATTAACCCTCTTAAGATACCCATATCTGTCTTCTAATTTAAAATAAATAAATAAATCAAATAAAAAAAGATTAATAGGCCGAACGTATTTCTGCAACAAATGTAAATTGGTCAACTTCAAGTAAGTGGGGCTCAATCAAACCAGCAGACCACTTCTGATTAGTTTTGCTTAGAAATCTGATTTGAAATGTGAAATTGGATTTCACTTATGGCAAAGAGGGGTGTTTATGAATAGATAAGAATGTAATATCTAACCTTGGTGGCACAGGAGGGTATGGTTAATGTTATAGTTAACAGTTGGATAGTTCGGTTCTACTAGTTCAGCTATACGGTGTCATCCTTGGGTGGGACTGTTAATTGCTACCTGAAAGCTTTAAACATCTGGGGAAGGCCTGGATATGAGTGACGGTGAGGGTATTCGGGCAGTTTCTGATGTTACTAATAGTATTTATGTTAGCTTTCCGTCTTTTTCTTTTTGTTATTTTTTTGACATATATTTTCACTTGTTTGGGGAATATAACTGCACAATCTACAAGAAATGTCTAGTGAGATAAAAATCTAAATCACATCATGGAACTGCAGAGGGTTACGAAATCTGAAGAAAGTTAAACAAGTCATGAACAAAATAAAATTTTTGCAGTCTAACATTGTGTTTCTTCAGGAAACACATCTGATGCATAACGAGGACTTGAAAATTAAGAGGAGGTGGAGAGGCAAGGTCTTGTCTGCATCGTTTAACTCTCAAGCGAGAGGGGTCACCATTTTGGTGCACGAATCCATACCACTCCAGGTAAAGTCACCAAAGACAAATTTGGACGTTACCTTGTCATTCAAGGGAACTTACTAAATGAATAAATTATCTTGGCGAACATCTATGCACCTAATACAGACGACCCTATCTTTTTTCAAAACTTATTCCTCATGTTGTCCTCTTTTCCTGGTAAATGTGTGGTGGCAGGTGATTTTAACTGTGTACTAGATCCGGTGAAAGATAGGAGCTCGGGAACCGAAGAGTCTCACACCCGTAGTAGAGTAACTATACGGCACTTTATGAAGAAATTAAACTTAATAGATATCTGGAGGGAAGAAAAGAATTCAAGAATTGACTTCTTTTTGATATCTGCAGAGTTGAGACATAAAATCAAGGAATGCTCCTTTGAGGCGATCCTAATCTCAGATCATGCTCCCAACTCATTGGTATATCAGGACGCAAAGCTTGTGAAAGATGCTAGAATTAGGCGTTGCAAACAAAAATGGTCGGCGGACCCTGGTTTGGTCTCGCTTCTGGATGAACAAATTAGCCTCTATTTTGAAATGAATAAAACAGAAACTTCTGCAACCATAAGATGGAAGGTTTTAAGGCTTTTATTGAGGGCCAAATAATTAGCATCACTACCTCTAAAGCAAGATTGACTTTCCAAAAGGCAAAAGAGTTAGAGACAAAAATAAAGGAATTAGAAAATGAATACTATCAAACAAGGTCCCCTGAAATACACCAAAATGTACAGGGAGTGCAGAATTATTAGGCAAATGAGTATTTTGTCCACATCATCCTCTTCATGCATGTTGTCTTACTCCAAGCTGTATAGGCTCGAAAGCCTACTACCAATTAAGCATATTAGGTGATGTGCATCTCTGTAATGAGAAGGGGTGTGGTCTAATGACATCAACACCCTATATCAGGTGTGCATAATTATTAGGCAACTTCCTTTCCTTTGGCAAAATGGGTCAAAAGAAGGACTTGACAGGCTCAGAAAAGTCAAAAATAGTGAGATATCTTGCAGAGGGATGCAGCAGTCTCAAAATTGCAAAGCTTCTGAAGCGTGATCATCGAACAATCAAGCGTTTCATTCAAAATAGTCAACAGGGTCGCAAGAAGCGTGTGGAAAAACCAAGGCGCCAAATAACTGCCCATGAACTGAGAAAAGTCAAGCGTGCAGCTGCCAAGATGCCACTTGCCACCAGTTTGGCCATATTTCAGAGCTGCAACATCACTGGAGTGCCCAAAAGCACAAGGTGTGCAATACTCAGAGACATGGCCAAGGTAAGAAAGGCTGAAAGACGACCACCACTGAACAAGACACACAAGCTGAAACGTCAAGACTGGGCCAAGAAATATCTCAAGACTGGTTTTTTTAAGGTTTTATGGACTGATGAAATGAGAGTGAGTCTTGATGGGCCAGATGGATGGGCCCGTGGCTGGATTGGTAAAGGGCAGAGAGCTCCAGTCCCACTCAGACGCCAGCAAGGTGGAGGTGGAGTACTGGTTTGGGCTGGTATCATCAAAGATGAGCTTGTGGGGCCTTTTCGGGTTGAGGATGGAGTCAAGCTCAACTCCCAGTCCTACTGCCAGTTTCTGGAAGACACCTTCTTCAAGCAGTGGTACAGGAAGAAGTCTGCATCCTTCAAGAAAAACATGATTCTCATGCAGGACAATGCTCCATCACACGCGTCCAAGTACTCCACAGCGTGGCTGCAAGAAAGGGTATAAAAGAAGAAAAACTAATGACATGGCCTCCTTGTTCACCTGATCTGAACCCCATTGAGAACCTGTGGTCCATCATCAAATGTGAGATTTACAAGGAGGGAAAACAGTACACCTCTCTGAACAGTGTCTGGGAGGCTGTGGTTGCTGCTGCACGCAATGTTGATGGTGAACAGATCAAAACACTGACAGAATCCATGGATGGCAGGCTTTTGAGTGTCCTTGCAAAGAAAGGTGGCTATATTGGTCGCTGATTTGTTTTTGTTTTGTTTTTGAATGTCAGAAATGTATATTTGTGAATGTGGAGATGTTATATTGGTGTCACTGGTAAAAATAAATCATTGAAATGGGTATATATTTGTTTTTTGTTAAGTTGCCTAATAATTCTGCACAGTAATAGTCACCTGCACACAGATATCCCCCTAAAATAGCTCAAACTAAAAACAAACTACAAACTACTTCCAAAAACATTCAGCTTTTTTTCTAAAGAATTTTTATTCATCTTCAGTCATGAAAAGATGAAAAAAAAATACTGATTGAGGTCATCAGAATTCATGCATGACAGGGTTAAATGACACGTCATACATCTGTAGTAACATTAAATGACCAGTGGGTGGCAGAGTATGGAGGGACAGATCAGAGTGTCAAGTTTGTTCACTTTTAAATAGGAGGTTAATAAAATCTATTACTAATTACTTTTTATTGAAGATCTTCAGTGTTAACTGTAAATGGAACGACATCATAAAGAGACTATTTTTTCCTTTCCGCTGACATAACAATAACATGGAAGAACAAAACGAGCAGCTGTGGCTCAGGAGATTGTCGGAAGGTTGGTGGTTTGATCCCCGGCTCCTGCGGTCTGGATCTATCCATGAAACAGAATACTGAACCACTGAAGCATTTATCCGAGTGTGAATGTTAGACAAAAGCACTTAGGGACAGAAAAAAGTGCTTGTGTGATGTGTGTGAATAAGCTGAATGAGCCTCATAATAGAAAGTGCTTTGGGGCTTAAATACAGTAGGAAAGAGCTATAAGTACTAGGACCAAAATGACACACTGCTACAATGAACTCTGTGTGTAGCAGCCTAGCAAGTGTGTGAAAGTGAAGCTCGTGTGTGCATTTGCTTGTCTTGTTGAGAGATTGGGGGAAGAAAAAAGTAAAGAATGAAAGAAATAGGGGGGGGGGGGGGATTGCAGTGGCTCCATTCTCTTTTGCTTCTTTTTATTCTGCTGCTGAATTCACCCTCAACCAAAAACACCTCACATTCTGTAATTCCCTCCCCCTGTTTGTGCCTCTCTCTCTCTCTCCTACTCTGCAGCAGACTACAGCACAGTCAGCTACTATGGGGACTGCAGTCTTACGCTATAGCACAAGCAGAGAGCTGGGGGTGGGGGGTTGAACGAGGTGGGGGAGTGAGAGCATATTGGGTGGAGGGTTGGTGAGAAGGGACTGAATAGCAATAATAAGCAATATAGCACTCATCTCTGATTATGTAGCACAGTAATAAACCACAGTGAGCTGTCGGTGCGATGACACGAGAGAACGAGATCGGAGATGGACCATGTAGATTGTGAAGCAGAAGACAGACAGAAATGGGCAAACCTGGCACCTTTGCAAATATAATACACATACTTAAGGACAGACGCCACAGGACAACAACTCATGCCGTCCTGCTTTTCTTTGTCAAATATCTTTGTGAAAAAACATTTAAACCTTCATCCTGAAACAAGCTAATCGGCTAACAGAAGCTGGACTTTAGCTTACCTGAGTGTTGCTGCTGCGCTGACCATCTACCTTTCAACCCAACCTTTTTGTCCCAGTGCTGGCACCAAAACTATTGACTGCAACACTTTCAAAGTCACTTCCACTGTCACACTGATGCTGTCCTAACCCCCTCAACCATGACATCAGCTTGTCTTTTTTTGTACTATCACCCCTCATTATTCAGTCACTCGTTTGCTGCCATTTACATTGCAGACCTGTCCATTTTTATGGTACTTCATGCTTCCACAGGTCCTCATTCCTGTGATATCTACATATGGACGCAACACTATGGTTAAGAAAAGATCTTGGTTCGTATGAGGTTTTTGTCTGCACAAACTGGGGTCCCCTGTATAGACACGAGGACCATCTACAGCCAGACTGCCTGCTTTTCTGCATAAAGGGCATTCTGTGTCCTGCACTTACACTGAAAGTTGCAGCATCATTCTATTTGACTGTATTTTGTGAGGACACTGGGTTGGAACAAGCCTCTCTGAACTGCAACACTTGCATAAACTGAGTGAGATCCTCTTTGACCGATACAGCAGACATGCTGATAGAAATGTTCACCTATATCACTGTTGACGTCTGATTGCTGTTTCACATGTGGATGAGGTGCTGGGCCACAGCTTGGTTACAGTTTGATTAAATTAATCCAGCAGCCTTGTCTTCAGCTTGAGAAAATAACATCTGAAAATTATTTATTTACTGTAGTAATCTAACAAGTTTACTTGAGTTTTTCACAAAAACAACACCTGTGGTTTTTACAAATTAAATCTCACCCACTTTGGTTTGTGCACTGGTGCATTGCAGCATTTGTCAGAAGCTGATTTGCCTTAATTCTACTAAAAGTTCAGAGTATCAATCATCACAACGCAGCTCTCCTCGAAATGACTGTTGTTGCATTGACACTATAAAAACCAAGAGAATTCCATCAGATAGCTTTGCTGACATCTTATAGTTTTCTCTAATCAGCAGAACTTTCAGTAAACTTAAAGTGGGTAAAAAAGCAGCATATTTAAAATACCATACTCTAGATAGTAAAGCCCACTTTATGGTAAATAGCCTGGTTCTTATTCAGCATCCTTCTAGTCACCACTCTGTACAAAACGCATCATTTACCCAAACACTGTCTACATGTAAGTGCTTTCTGCCTCTGATAAATACACCACAGAGCAGACTGGGCTTCAGTATCTTGCCCAAGAATACTTTGGCATGCCGACTGGAGCAGCCAGGGATCACACGCTTAACCTTCCAATTAACATGTGACCTAATCTAGTCCTGAGCTAGTACAGTTTCTCCTCTGTGTTGAAAAGCAGACTGCAGACCAGCTGCACATAAACATCTTCAAACTGCTTTGGTGCCAGCGAAAAGGTTTAACATAGTCTCACCTTCCACAAAATATTCTCATGCAACCAAGAAGCTCGTTACATATCAAAGCCAGTTCTTGTCACCATGATGTTGTGATGCTGTACTGTCAAACAAATCACTTTTTCCAATCACTGGATCTAAGAACTGCACCAGATTCAACAGGAGGCAGTTTAGATGGAATTTAATTCAAGAATAGTGAAAACTGAAAATGAAGGTGAGCTCCTGTTCTCTCGTGGAGCCCCGTGGACTCTGTGTCCACACAAACACCAGCTGCAAGTTCAGGTTAGAAGGCCATTTGTTGTTAGTGGGCTCTTTGCGCTCCTCTTTCCTCTCTTCTCCTTCCACTTACTCCCAGCCGCAACTTGGAACAGGAACTGCCCAAAAAGACTCATTGGCTGTCCTCTGCCACCCCCCGAGGCCATCGCCACATCCTGCTGCTTCAGGGCCCAGGGCCATCCCAGGTGACCCATTGCACTCCCCCTACCACCTGTTTGACCAGCAGGTCAGCAGCTCAGGCCAATCGGGTCCCACACCACCAAGCTCACTAACAGCCTCTTCCCCTGGACCATTCAGACTGTTAACAAGCACTATCCCCCCACAGCCCACCCCTGCCCACCCACCTCACCTGAGCCATGGTCTCAGAAACCTTCATCACTCAGGCTACTCACACATGGACTCTATTTAGACCAAGTCCTTTCTCCGGACTTCTTCAAGCACTTTACAGCTATGTTGTTCTAAATGTGTGCCTTTCTCGTCTTTTTGTGTATGTCCCTCTTCATTGTAAATACTTCTCATGTTTGTTATTTATTCCTGCTGTCTGCTGTGTACATTTTATTCTGGCACCGCTGGTTTTGTTGTACATGTACAATGACCAAAAAGGGCTATTCTATTCTATTCTATTCTATTCTATTCTATTTTTGCATTCTGATATTTATCTTTCTATTAAAAGACAGCTCGGTTCTTGCTTGATTGTAAGGGCATACTTTCCTATTTTCTAGGGCCTTTGACTTCTGATTGTGATAAAACTCCTACATATACACAGCATGCTGAGATTACTGTTGTAGGTCATTGGTGTTATATAGTATAAATAAGCTACAAAGCTGATCTTCTGACTCATTATAGTCAGGACAGAACAGTTGAATCATTTTGAAGTGAGTTCCTGGGAGGCAACAACATTTAGAAACAGACAAAGCAGTTGTGAACAACATTGGAGCAAGAGCAGTACCTAACTAAAGTCTATGTAAACTACATGTACACATGTACTGAGACAAACCTCTAGGATGAAGTGTGAGGATGCACAGCTGACGTTCCTTTATTACATTTTGATCACTTTACTCATAGAGGTGACCTCTAGACTGTTGAATAATTTTCACAAAGTATGGATTGACAAGAAATAGATATGGAAAAAACATGTCTGAATTCATTTCATTAAGTGATTTTAAATCTAAACTACGAATCCTTGAGGCCAAGTCCATAACATGCAACTGTTTCAATTAGATTGATTGTCATTTTAACTGACTTTTTATTTTATTTGAATTTTATTGAATTTTATTTTTATTTTATTTGTATTCTTTCACTTATTGTTGCATGTGTGTTGTTGCTGCCTGTGTTTGAGTAATTTCTGTAACTGTGAGACATCTGCTGCTGCCTATCTTGGCCAGGTCTCCCTTGAAAAAGAGGTTTTTAATCTCAATGGGATCTTCCTGGTTAAATAAAGGTTAATAAATAAATAAATAAATGTCTGGTGTACGATAGACATTCAGGATGGATGCACACTTGTGAAACATTTGTGAGATGGATGGGCTGATGCGCACTGAAAAAAATGCCATCAGCAGGAGCCACAATCCTCCTGCAAAATGATTCATGAGAAAGATCAAACGTACACCACTGTGGCTTTTTTTTAACCCGCAGAGAACTGAACGTCCTTTCATCCTCCAACAGTATCCGGAGAACATTTACGCGCAACAATGCGCAGTGGCCAAAACAGTGCCAAACGCATGAGTTGCAGAGCGCGCACGAGAAAAAAGGGAACACAGATTGAACGTTACACTTGCCACTCACCCGGGCATATTTGGAGGAGTAGGGATCCTCAAACAGTGCCCACATCCAGGGCTGCCACACCTCCCACCGTGTCGCCCTGCGGCCGTCCTCCTGCATGCACAGACGTTTCAGGTCGCCATCCGCTCCGCCGGTGAGTGCAGGGTCGTCCTCGGGTGGATCCGGTTCGGGGGTCTCAAAGCTGTCCAGGGCTTCTTCTGCATCACGGTGCTGTCGGTAATTCATCCAGCAGCACGCCTCCACGTCCGTCTCATCGATGCCCCAGAAGGCAAGCTCTTCCTCGAAGAGCGGCCCGCAGACATCGTTGGGGCAGTGGAGCTTGCCGGTACGGTAGTAGTTGAGGATGAAGGCGAAGGTGGCCGGGTGGCGGTCAAAGAAGAACTCGTCGGACTTGGGATCGTAGTCGAAGTTGCTGTAGGCGTCGGGCTCTGTCAGCCAAGACAAACGCGTCCCCGGCAACGTCTTTAGGGTGCTCCGGTAGGTCTCGTGTCGAATTCCACCGCAGTTGATGACGATCTTCTCGCTATCTGACGCCGAGCAAGTCATGGTGCTGGAGCATCCTTCGGTCGGTACGTCCGACTGCTGCTGCTGCGGCTACTGCCTTTCCCCATCCACCGTCGGTCCCCGATCTGTATGCTTGTGTTATACTGTACCGCCAACAAGGAGACACAAGTGAGAGAAGGAAAGGAAGGAGGAGTCAGCCTCTCTGCCTCTCTAAGAGAGAGAGGGGGGATCTGCAGGCGCGTGTATATGTACGAAAGAGAGAATGTGTGGGATGCGGATTTTATGAATCAATAGGTTTCCCCGCTGATTGACTGCCTGCCCGCGCGATTGATTTACTGAGTTCGTGTGATTCAAATCCTTTGACGATGTTGAAATCGCGACCTCCACATGAATACCCGAACATGAATACATTTGCTCTTATTCTCATCCCGTGGGTCTCTGCAGCCCGTACTTGTGCAGAGAAATCAGATGTGTTGAACTAAGCAGTAGAGAGCGAGAGCATGCACGTGATCATTTGCTGCTTTTTTTTTCCTTCTGGAAATGCTGAAATACTGATGCGCATCTAGACATTAGCATCTCTATGCCTGCTGAAACAAACCTTATTCAGGAATTTCATTTATTTAGTAGGTTTCGCTTTCCTGGTGTCCAACTTTCTACCACATCCTTAAAACTGGCTGCAGGAGAATGCACTCAGTAACATTAGTGGCACTGAATTATTGTTGCATGGCTCTTGTTTTCTCTCTAATTTACAGTTCTGACTTTGAGAGGAGGGGGTAAACCTCACTCTGGCTGACGGATCACAAACCATATATTTTTTAAAAAAAAAACTTGTGTGTTTCTCTTGTTTTGGGGTTTTCCTTATTTGGAATTCTCAGCCAGGAAAATCTGAGCATCAGCCTCTTCCATACCTGAAAATCTGTTGCATTTCTATGCAGTAGGTTATATGTTTTCTGCATCCATTTACAGTAAAAGTATGTATTCATGTACAGTAAATGAAAACGTGTTGGAATATAACCCAGTTAGGATCGATGCCATTCTTTCCCACTTTGAAATAATTATTCTCAGTGGATTTAATTCAGTATTGTCCCTGCCAAGTCACACATGAAGAGTGGAACAAGATGATATGAATTCAGGCTGCTTTTGTCTCCTTTGTTTGTGAAGTAACCTAATTAAATTTGTACCAGTCACTTGTTCGTGTCAGTTTAATCACCCACGTGGGTTTCAGCAAAGGTTTGTAATGTTTAGAACTTTGCACATTCTGAATATTCACATGTTAGCAGTTTCTTTCTTTGGTGTGATGCATGAATATCCATAGACTGCATATAAAACGGAGCCTTCTGTTCCTCGTTTCAGGTTTCAGTATTGGGGTAGATCACCAATCCATCACAGAGCTTACACACAGACAATCATTCACTCTCACATTTACAGCTATGGGCAATTTGGAATCGCTGGTTGCCCTAACCCCACTGCACGTCTTTGGACTGTGGGAGGAAGCCGGATTACCTGGAGAGAACATGCAAGCGCCACACAGAAAGGCCCAAGCAGGGTGAGGCAACAGTGCTAACCACTGCACCACCATGCTCACCATTCCAATGGACATAACTTCCAACTGTGAAAAGTAAAGCCAATGCTAACGTCCCCTAACACTGAGTTCTTTCTGCCAGCAGGAGGTGACTATTCTGGTGTCAAAGACGTGTGGTTGAGTAGAAATCTGTTTGTTCCCTTGATCTATAATAATAATCATAGATTGGATTTATATAGCGCTTTTCAAGGCACCCAAAGCGCTTTACAATGCCACTATTCAGTCACTCTCACACACTGGTGGAGGAAGCTACGGTTGTAGCCACAGCTGCCCTGGGGCAGACTGACAGAAGCGAGGCTGCCATATCGCGCCATCGGCCCCTCTGGCCAACACCAGTAGGCAAGTAAGGTAAAGTGTCTTGCCCAAGGACACAACGACCAGAACAGAGAGCCCAGGGATCGAACCGGCGACCTTCCGGTTACAGATACGCTTCCCAACCCCCTGAGCCACGGTCGACCTTAGTAAACACTTTGCTGAGGATTTTGTGGGGGTAAAATGGGTATTCCTCTTCACATAAAAACTTTACTAATAACTTGTAACTGACCATATCCAGTTAAGTCATAATTCACATTTTGGGAATAAAATTAAATATTTCTGAAGGAAGGCAACAGTTGTTTATTTCAGTATATATTTTGGCCTTTTTTCATGTCGTCTGGCTTTGAGAAATGCACGTTTTCTACACGGGCAGTGGTGCAGCGATTAGCACTGTTGCCTCACAGCAAGCAGGTCCAGAGTTTTATTCCACCACCCGGCTGGGTCCTTTCTGTGTGGAGTTTGCATGTTCTCCTCGTGTTTGCGTGGGTTTCCTCGGTTCTCTGGCTTCCTCCCACAGTCCACAGAAATGCAGTTAGTGGAATTAGGTTAACTGGTCATTCTAAATTGCCCATAGGGGTAATTCTGAGTGTGAATGGTTGTTTGTCTCTATGTGTTAGCCCTGTGACAGACTGTTGGGAAAGGCTCCAGCGACCCTGAAATGGTGTTTTCTACATACTGCGATGGGCGTGTCCCTCTTAAAATCTAAGCCTGTGCATGTCTGAATATATTGATGGCAGATTTGGAAAATCTTTACAGTAATTCTATAACTATTTCTCAGCATTGAGTGACTCCATACTGGTTTCCCTCTATTTGATCTAAAAAAATCTGTATAATTAATAAAAGTAATATTTTTGAGGGATGTTTCGTGTTCAATTAATAAACAAAAATAGTTGCTACAAAAATGTTTGATACGAAATAAATAAGTTGAATGAACATTCTCCAAATGTGGTGATTCCATAGTTTTTGACTGGGTTGTAGAACTCAGTGTGATGTGACATCGCGTCCTATAGGTGGGGCCATGCTGTGGACGTTTGAGGCACCGAGTATGTTTGCTGAAGACTCTGTGAACGATCGTTCTAGCGCTTTTACGTTCCAGGGAGTTTTATGGTCACGATAGTTTTTAAATACTTTAGCGATGCTGTAACTAACATATTAACATTAAATCTGTTCAATGTAAAATTCTGAATTATTTGTTGCAGTTTTATTAAGGTCGCAAGTGATAATGCTCTCATCGTCTTTCTCTGTCTCAGCTTCATCCACACTTTTTTAATCTACTAAAACACTTGGCTCAATTAGGAAGAGCAGGAGGGACATGGTGCTGCCTCACGCCCACTTCCCTCTCTCTCTCTATCGCTGTTACTCTCCAAGACTGTCCCCCCACCACCAACGAGAGGGAGAGGGAGAGAGACAGGCCAGAAGCAGAACAAGTATTTGCTGAGATCCACAGAATGTGGAGGGAAAAGACTGCAGACCATCAGATCATTAGTGCTCTCCCATTTTCTCTCTCTCTCTTTCTCTCACACCGAGTATTCTTTCCATTCCTCTCTCCACCTTTCCTTATCATCTCCACTGCCTGTCGGCCCTCCCTCCTCTCTCCCTCAGTGCAGAGCTAATGTGCTGCGTTGGCCTGTTGAGAACAGTCTGCAGCACTGTGCTTCATTTTCCACTAATACGTCATGGAAACACACGCGTCTACAGAGCTATGCCCTCAAAATATGAAATACAGTAAACCACCCAAATACACCAGACCTAAGGTTCAAGCTCTTATCACAATCTGACCACCTCTACACAGGATGTGTTAAGGTTTTAGTTCATGGACTGATATTTGATTGGTCGTGCAAACTAAACAAATGGGTTTCCTTTGCCTTACAGAAACCTGGGTACAGCAGGATGATTGTGTTCGTTTTAAACGTTCACCATCCCTGAGTCAGACTAACTGTCAGAATCCTCTAAGCACAGGCTGAGGAGGGGGTGAAGGAGCAATCTTCCGATCCAGCTTATTAATCAACCAAAGATCCAGACAGACTTTTAATTCATTTGAAAGCCTGATTCTTAGCCTTGTTCACCCCAGCTGGAAAACCAAAAAACAGTTTTATTTGTAGTTCTCTATCATTCACGTAGGCCTTACTCTGAGTTTCTGTCTAATTTCTTAGATTTTTTATCTGGTTTAGTGCTCAGCTCAGATTAAATAATTATTGTGGGTGATTTTAACATTCATGTAGATGCTAAAAATGCTGCAAGCATTCTGCAACTGAACATTTAACGTCTCCTGTCTGATCATTTCCTGATAACATTAAATTTACAATAATTGATTACACAGCGGTGGAGAGTAGACTTTATCACAGTAGATGTCTTTCTGAAAGTGCTGTAACTAAGTTTAAGAATATAATCCACCCACTGTTATCATCTCCAATGCCCTGTACCAACACAGAGCAGAGCAGCTATCTGAACGCTGCTCCAACAGAGGTCGATCATCTTGTTAATAATTTCACCTCCTCACTACGTACAACTCTGGATACTGTAGCTCCTGTGAAAACTAAGGTCTCTAATCACAAGTACCTGACTCCGTGGTATAATTCTCAAACACGTAGCCTAAAGCAGATGACTCGTAATCTGGAGTGTCACAAATTTAGAGGATCATCATTTAGCCTGGAGAAATAGTTTGCTGCTTTATAAGAAAGCCCTCCGCAAAGCCAGAACATCTTACTATTCATCACTGATTGAAGAAAATAAGAACAACCCCAGGTTTCTCTTCAGCTCTGTAGCCAGGCTGACAAACAGTCAGAGCTCTGTTGAGCCAACCATCCCTTTAACGTTAACTAGTAATGACTTCATGAACTTCTTCACAAATAAAATTTTTATCATTAGAGAAAAAATTACCAGTAATCATCCCACAGATGTAATATTATCTACAGCTACTCTTAGTACCATTGATGTTAAGTTAGACTCTTTTTCTCCAATTGATCTTTCTGAGTTAACTTCAATAATTACTTCCTCCAAACCATCAACCTGTCTTTTAGACCCCATTCCTACAAAACTGCTCAAAGAAGTCCTGCCATTAATTAATGCTTCGATCTTAAATATGATCAACCTATCTCTAATAATCAGCTATGTACCACAGGCCTTCAAGCTAGCTGTAGTTAAACCTTTATTCAAAAAGCATCTCTAGACCCAGCAGTCTTAGCTAATTATAGGCCAATCTCCAACCTTCCTTTATATCAAACATCCTTGAAAGAGTAGTTGTCAAACAGCTAACAGATCATCTGCAGAGGTTTATTTGAAGAGTTTCAGTCAGGTTTCAGAGCTCATCACAGCACAGAAACAGCTTTAGTGAAGGTTACAAATGATCTTCTTATGGCCTCTGACAGTGGACTCATCTCTGTGCTTGTCCTGCTAGACCTCAGTGCAGCGTTCGATACTGTCGACCATAATATCCTATTAGAGCGATTAGAACATGCTGTAGGTATTACAGGTACTGTGCTGCAGTGGTTTGTATCATATCTATCTAATAGACTCCAGTTTGTGCATGTAAATGGAGAGTCCTCTTCACACACTGAGGTTAATTATGGAGTTCCACAGGGTTCAGTGCTAGGACCAATTCTGTTTACATTATACATGCTTCCCTTAGGCAGCATCATTAGAAGACATAGCATACATTTACACTGCTATGCAGATGACACCCAGCTCTATCTGTCCATGAAGCCAGATAACACACACCAATTAGTTAAACTGCAGGAATGTCTTAAAGACATAAAGACCTGGATTGTCATGATCCTGGGCCATGTTGGCCCTGTATTCTTAGTTTTCATGTATTTTTGTATTTTGTTCTTTATTTAGGCCATGGTTCCTGGGTTGCTCTGTTAAGTTGTTTCTTATTTGATTTCCTCTTGTGACTTTTACCCCCTGTGTGCCCCTCTGTATCTGTGAGCCCTCGTCTCCCCTCCTTGTGTTTTATTCCATGTTTCCCCAGCCCGCTATGCCTGTGCTCTCCTGTCTCTCTCTCTCCTCCTGTCTGCACCTCTGTGTACTTCCTGTTTTACTTTGACAGTCTCCCGTCAGTGTTGTGTTACTCCTGCCCTGTTGTTATGATTATCTGTGTCAGCTGTGTTTCCCGTGTGCTCCCACTTCCCTCGTTAACCCTCTGTGTATTTATGTGCATGTCTCCCTCAGTTCGGTGTCGCGTTGTCAATGTCTCCTCCCCGAACTTGTGTGCTTTTCTGTGTTCCCTCGGTCCCCAGTTAGCATTCCCAGTTTAGTTCTGTTTCTGTGTGAAGCCTGCAATAAAGCAATGATTTTGAGTTCAGCTTTTTGTGTCCGTGAGTTTTGCATTTGGGTCCTCATCTGCCTCCACACAGCCAGTTCATGACATGGATGGCCACTAACTTTCTGCTTCTTAATTCAGATCAAACTGAGGTTATTGTACTCGGCCCTGAAAATCTTAGAAATATGGTATCTAAGCAGATTCTTACTCTGGATGGCATTACCTTGGCCTCCAGTAACACTGTTGGAGTCATTTTTTACCAGGACATGTCCTTCAACGCACATATTAAACAAATATGTAAGACTGCTTTCTTCCATTTGCGCAACATCTGAACCTGTGACTGAGGTTTACATTGGTGCCGAAACCCAGGCTCGCCATATCAGACTTGCAACACACACAGCCGCTCCAACTGCTCCCCCAAATGCTTGCAGAGATGGCAGAGAGCAAGCTCCAGCACAGATGGGGACCAGACAAGCATCTACCACCCCAAACTGAAGGGTTGATGGAGCAGCTCAATAAGACTTTAAACTCCATGATTCATAATTTCATTCACGGGGATAAATGCAATTGGGATCACTGGTTAGACCCTCTGTTGTTTGCAGTGCGGGAGGCACTCCGCACTTACAACAGTTTTCCCCCTTTCACTTGCTGTTCGGCAGGAAGTCGCGGGGTTGTTGGACCTGATTAAAGAACACTGAGAGGACCGTCCAGGCCCAGCTAAAAACAAGATTCGGTATGTCCTGGACCTGAGCCCAA
This sequence comes from Aulonocara sp. 'chitande type north' Nkhata Bay, assembly GCF_057382095.1. Classification (NCBI taxonomy): domain Eukaryota; kingdom Metazoa; phylum Chordata; class Actinopteri; order Cichliformes; family Cichlidae; genus Aulonocara; species Aulonocara sp. 'chitande type north' Nkhata Bay. Next base: position 7,421,620 of record NC_141347.1, read on the forward strand.
AGCTGCACACAGATTGTCACAGGAAAATTAGCTCTAGGCCCGGGAACGTCAACAGTGCCTATACAACAGAGGGACTAGACTCGGGCAATTTTCACCAGGGGCCAAAGTGCCTGTATTACTCCCTTCTTCAAGCTCAAAGTCACTCGCCAAGTGGCATGAACACTTTGTGGTTCTTTCATGATGGATGGGAGTGACATGGCAGCCAGGATGTTGCAGTCTGCTGCCACACAGAATGGTTGGTGAACATGGTGGTCCTGGAGGGGTTTTGTTGATCCTGGCAGAGGATCAGCTGGCAGTGGGGCCAGGAACTCCATGAGAACGCTTGCAACTGGCGGTGGGGAGCCAACCAGTCATGGCCCAGAGGAGGACGCTCTGTGGCATGTCTCCATCCTGGTCAGTGGCGGAGGAGCAGGGCATATTGGCATTGATTTCATTTTCCACTGCGATCTCTCTGCAGGTCCCGGCGGCTACAGGTCCTGCATCCCACTCACCAGGAGCTGCATGAGTGTTGGGGCAGGAGTGCTGGAGGTGCAAGTGGCTAGGGCACCTTCGCCGAAAGCGGAACAGCTGTTGTGTGTGGTTGGCCCTATGATGCTCTCTCCTGTTCTTAGAGAGACATACAGCATATTGGTAAGGTTCCACAGGGGTCCCCACCACTTTCCAGTGCCTCATGGACCGGGTGCTGCAGCCACATGCTGCACATGCTGCCACTTACCTGGATGATGTCATCATCCACGGTGACACTTGGGCAAAGCAGGTGGCCACGGTCCGTGCAGTCCCTGAGGCTGTCAGGACTCACAGCCAACCCAAAAAAGTGTGCAGTTGAACAAAGGGAGGTAGAGTATCTGGATTACCTTGGCAGGTGCGCCCACAGGGAGAGAAAACGACGGCCATTGCATCCTGGCCGCAACCCAGGCCAATCTGTTCCCAAAATGAAGGGGTGTATCAGGCATAAGCTAATCAACGTGTTTTGCCCATTTACTTAATGTCTAATGGCACTACAAGATATTTATGAACATCCCCATGCACACATCTAACCTCCACCCACTTTGCCTGCACCACTGACCCTGGCTGAACCAGGGTTTTTGTTGCAGCCCAAGTCCACCAAAGCCTGGTGCATACCCCCTTGGCACCTTACTGGAACACCTTACATCCCTCCCAGGATAGTGTTACGGGGCCGGCGAAATGAAGTGCCCCGGTCACCTGCACCTTAAACACGAAAGTCACAGGAAAAGAAGACAGGAAAGAATGGGTTAGTGGGCCTTATCGGAGGGGGTCAGGAGGTCTCCTTGTAGCTGGGACTGGTGGATTTTCTTGGTTTGCTTGATGTGTTCTCTTTATTTACAGTGCAGTTTCTCCGACAGGGCATCTTTCCAGCCACTCTCTGTCGTCTCCACACACGTTACTGCAGCACAGCTTCACTGTCCGTTCTTCCCCTGCAGGTCTCAGCGCCCTACTGAAATAGGAGGATTAGATGATTGCTGCCAGCTACACCAACCTTTCTTCCAACACCACAACCAAACCCTCTACTCCATGTCAGACCCTAAAGCAGAAAAAGTGCTGACTTTGTCTTTGCATATAGGTATATTCCACAGGAGTTCACTGGCTTTTCACCTATTGAGTTGCTATATGAGCGCGAAGTGAGAAGGCTTCAACCTTTCCAAGATGGCGGCGCGTGAACAACGCGAGGCTCAGTGTCTCTCCAAAATCTGCTATTTAGCGGTTTTTATCTACTTTTAACCGGATTATTCGTCCAGAATTGCTGTGCGTTGCTGACCTACAGCAAACAAGAGCTTCTGGACATCTGGACTCATAACTCCAACAGTTTTATCGCCGATCTCCGACTCATCCCAGAGATCTCCAGAACACCGGAGGCTGCCCACTCTCCCCGGCTGGGCGGAAGTGCACGCAGACAGCACCGAGATCGTAAACAAAGGTGAGGTAGGCGTGGAGGGCTACGGGCTAAGCTAAAGCTAACACCACACCAGCTGCCTTTACCCAGTATTTTCCTCACCAATGTCCGTTCTCTGGCAAACAAAATGGATGAGATACAGCTCTCCATCACTAACAACAGACGGATTATGGACTCAAATGTCATGTTTTTCACCGAAACATGGCTGAACAAAAGCTGTCCGGACAATGCTATCGAGTTAGCAGGACGCCACACACACCGAGCCGACAGGCTAGCAGATGACTCCGGCAAGACCAGAGGTGGAGGTTTGTGCATTTATATTAACAATGCTTGGTGCATGAACTCCACTACTACCGAGAGTCACTGCTCACCTAATGCGGAGTTTTTAATGGTCAAATGCAGACCTTATTATCTCCCCAGAGAACTCACCTCTATCATACTCACTGCCGTGTATATACCCCCCGATGCTAATGCTAGGTTAGCCATGAAAGAACTTTCTGCAGCCATTAACAAACACCAGAATAAACACCCCGAGGCTGCTTTTATTGTTGCTGGCGACTTCAACCACACCAACTTAAAGACAGTCCTCCCCAGATTCCACCAACATGTCTCCTGCCACACCAGAGGGGACAAGACTTTAGACCATGTGTATTCCAACCTGGCTGGAGCCTACAAAGCCACACCCCTCCCCCACATTGGACAATCGGACCATCTCTCTCTGTTCCTCACACCTCGGTATTCACCACTCATCCAACATGTGAAACCTGCTGTGAGGACAATTAAAGTGTGGCCAGAGGGGACAGACGCAGTGCTCCAGGACAGATTTAAAAACACAGACTGGAATATGTTCACCCACACAGACCTGGACCAGTACGCCTCATCTGTACTGGATTACATCTCCAAAACCACAGACAGTGTCACCACCCAGAAACGGATCACCATGTACCCCAACCAGAAGCCTTGGATGAACCGGGATGTTCGTCTCCTCCTGAAGGCCCGCAACACCGCCTTTAGGTCAGGAGATGCACACGCCTACAGTACAGCCAGGGCTAATCTAAAGAAGGGCATCAAAAAAGCCAAACACCATTACAAAAAGAAGGTAGAAGAACACTTCTCCAACTCCAACCCCCGACGCATGTGGCAAGGACTCCAGACCATTACAGACTACAGGACCACCAAACCCTCCCCCGCATCCTCTGATGTCTCCTTCCTCAACGAGCTCAACAACTTTTATGCTCGTTTTGAGCGAGGGAACCCCACAACCACAACCAAAGCAGACATGACGCCAGACCACCAACCTATGACTCTCTCCCCCACCGATGTAGGAGCGGTGCTGAGCAGGATCAATGTCCACAAGGCTGCAGGTCCCGATGGCATCCCCGGGTGTGTTCTCAGAGCGTGTTCTGGGGAGCTTGCAGGAGTGCTCAGAGACATATTCAACCTGTCCTTGGCCCACGCTGTGGTACCGGCCTGCTTCAAATCCACCTCCATCGTCCCGATACCCAAAAACTCCAACCCATCTAGCCTCAATGACTACCGCCCAGTAGCCCTCACCCCCATCATCACTAAGTGCTTAGAGCAGCTGGTCCTAGCACACTTCAAATCCTGTCTCCCCCCCACCCTGGACCCCCACCAATTCGCATACCGCCAGAACAGGAGCACAGAGGATGCAGTCTCCATCGCACTGCACTCTGTCCTCTCACACCTGGACAACAACAACACCTACGCCAGAATGCTGTTTATAGACTTCAGTTCAGCATTCAATACAATCCACCCCTCACAACTCATCAGGAAACTGACAGACCTGGGCATCAGTTCCCTCATCTGCAAATGGTTACTGGACTTCCTGACCAACCGCCCCCAACATGTCCGGCTGGATAACCGCTGCTCATCTACCATCACAATGAACACCGGTGTACCACAAGGCTGTGTGATGAGCCCTTTCCTCTACTCCCTCTTCACCCACGACTGCAGACCTGCTGATGGTTCCAACACCATCATTAAGTTTGCAGATGACACCACGGTGATTGGCCTCATCAGTGACAACGATGAGGCCGCCTACAGGGAGGAGGTGGATCGTCTGGCTGAGTGGTGCGACACAAACAACCTGCTGCTTAACACCGAGAAGACCAAGGAGCTCATCGTGGACTACAGGAGGAATGCTGACCCACACCCACCCATCCACATTAAGGGGACGGCTGTGGAGCGTGTGAGCAGCTTCAAGTTCCTGGGAGTCCACATCTCCGAGGATCTCACCTGGACGACCAACTGCTCCAAGCTGGTCAAGAAGGCTCACCAGCGCCTCTTCTTCTTGAGGACTCTGAGGAAGAACCACCTGTCCTCAGACATCCTGGTGAACTTCTATCGCTGCACCATCGAGAGCATCCTGACCAACTGTATAACAGTCTGGTACGGGAACTGCTCTGCCTCGGACCGGAAGGCGTTGCAGAGGGTCGTGAAAACTGCCCAGCGCATCGCCGGAGCACCACTTCCTGCCATAAAAGACATCTACAGGAAGCGGTGTCTGAAAAGGGCTGGGAAAATCATCAAAGACCCCAGTCACCCATGTGACATGGACTCACATGGACTCTTCACCCTCCTGCCCTCTGGGAGGCGCTACAGGAGCCTCCGGACTAAGACCACCAGGTACCGGAACAGCTTCTTCCCCACAGCTGTCAGACTCCTGAACTCTGCCTCCTGACATCTGACCCACGTTAACACATGGACTGAACATACACACACCCACAATGGACAACTGTACCCTCAAACACACAATAATAACATGGACTGAACCACCACTCACAACCACCAGCACTTTATATAGCCTCTGTAGAAATTATATCTCACTTATCTTAACTGCACTGCTGTATAGCTCTGTGTAAATAATCATTCTGTACATACGATAATTTTTAACCCTACAACTGTTTACAACTTGCATAGTTCCCATTTCTGTATAGCTGTATATCTCAGATTCTGTAAAGTTATTTATTTCATATTCTGTATAGTTTTTCATATTTATATCCTGTTCATAGCCTGTACATAGCTTGTACTCACTACAGCCTGTACATACTTATAGTTATAGAATATTCACAACATACTTCATACCGTGTACATTATAACATACCATAATAGACCCATTTCTGTAATATACTTACATATCTATATTATTGCTAATATATATTGTAATATATCTATATCACTAAAGCACTTCTGGATGGATGCAAACTGCATTTCGTTGCCCTGTACCTGTGCATGTGCAATGACAATAAAGTCAAATTCTATTTTATTCTATTCTATTCTTCTGGATCTCTTAAGAGATTACTGGGAGAATCCCCAGCTAGGAGAGAACATAGTGGGAGAAGCTGGTGGAGATGGCAGCATTTGCACAGGACAACATAAGGTCAGCCCAAGACCATCAGACGATTTGGTATGACAAGAAGGCAGAGTCTTTAACCTGGGCCAAAAGACACTGTTATTTTATTCCACCAGTGATCATTTGACAGAAAAGATACAAGATTGTACGATGGGGATCTGTAGTTAGAGGATTACAGATCTATATTTAAATGCTGTCGCCTAAGAGACAATATTAGATAAAAATGACAGAGATTATTTGATTTAGGAAAGTGTGGCTAAGTGCAATTATTGTGTATATGGGTGCTGATTATAGCACAGCCTGGCTCATGAGCTACTTTTTCTTTAATATTACACATCTGTTACTTACCATTTAGTCCCAAAGAGTTTAAATTTAAATTTTAGTCCCAAAAGTTTGAAAAATAAGAGTAAAACATGACAGTTTTGCTTTTCACATTCTTCACAGTTGTGTGTGCAATTTGCCATTGCAAAGAACATGCTGCATTTTTTGGGCCATGTTGGCGCTCTCCATGGTCCTCACAGTACAGAATTCCAGCTTTCAGCACACCGGACAGTGACACTACTGCTAAGCTGTCTTGATGCATGCTCAATCATCCAGACAAGTCAATTCTGTTCATTTTATCCCACTGAAGACAATATGTCCAGATGAATAGAATCAACTTCTTGGAATTTCCTTACCTGGTGTTTAGGCAAGACATTTCAGCCCATTTTGGCTAGCATGAATAGGAGTAAACGGTGCGTAAGAAGGCTGACTACAACCACCTGAGATTCAGCCTCAGATGCAGACACAACAGGATTACTCCTACAAGTCTGCAAATAAGCTCTTCAGCTAAGAGCCTCCGAGCAACTAAAATGCCCCAGAAGGCACAGCATCAGCTGCTCAATGAGTGGGTGAGACAAACAAATTTTACCACCAATGTGCTAAAATCAAAATGGAAAAGGACCCAACACAGACTTATTATGGATTTAGTTGAGAATACTGAGAAGGCTCATCTAGCACAGCACGAAACGTCTAAGACCAGGCAACAAAGGAAGTTGGACCTACTTGTTGTGCATCAGAAACCACAGCAAAATACGGAGAGTGTCCTCAGTGGCCAGGAGAGAGAACGATGCCATATCGAGGATGTGAACAAGTGGGTGAAAAATCTGTCTGAAACTCACCCAAAAACATCCTTGCAAACAGATTGAACTTTGCTGTGATGCAGAGACAAATCCCGCTAGTGAAACTGAATACAGCCACAAGAAGAGCAATTCAAAACAACAACATTGCAAATGTAGATGCAGAGCAACGTCCCCCAGCAAAGTCCCCAGCATCCAACATCGGGAGGAGAGGAGGGCACTCGCATCACTTAGTAATGACAACATCCTTCCGGCAGACAAGAGCAGGTGCACAGTTATACTAAACCAGAAAGACTATCACAAGTATTTTTGTCACTACTCAGTGCCGATCCAGGAGAGAAGGACAACCGCTGCCCAAGAGAAAACCTGTAGTGATCCCGTGTCAGGAGTATCAGAGCAGCTGAGACGCATTTTTTCTAAACACTGTGTCTCTGTGGCTTTTAAAATTAAAATTAAAATTGGTCCACCCCAAGGATCGGGTCCTCCGACAAAGAGTAACATAGTGTACGCTGTTAAGTGCAGGAGGATTCAATTCAATATTATTCAATTCAATTTTATTTATACAGCGCCATATGACAACAACAGTCGACTCAAGGCGCTTTATATTGTAAGGTCGACCCTACAATAATACATACAGAGAAAAACAACAACAATCATATGACCCCCTATGAGCAGCACTTTGGCGACAGTGGGAAGGAAAAACTCCCTTTTAACAGGAAGAAACCTCCGGCAGAACCAGGCTCAGGGAGGGGCGGGGCCATCTGCTGTGATTGGTTGGGGTGAGAGAATGATTGCCATGAGTTATACATCGGGGAAACCAAACAACCTCTGGCTAAGTGGATAACACAGAAGAATTAATTCATCAGGCCCCTCACACCTACAGGCCAGGGAACGTTCTGGCTCCGTTCCTCTTCACAGTAACAGTAGCACTCAGTCTTTTCTGAAGACCAAAACATGGTAGACAGGTGGCACAGAGGAGAGATCAGGCGGATCAGGCAACGATCCCCCCACCCAGACACCCAAATCTTATAAAGTTTATTTTCTTCAATAAAAGTTTCCAAAACTTTGCACGTCACAGTTGCTGGTTGTTATACGACACCGTCAGCTGTCAGCGCAGTGCTAACCTGCGGGGGCTCTGGAGCCTATCCCAGCTGTCGTAGGACAGAAAAACTATTTTGAATTAATCTAATTATCACAAATGTTCCACATAAACACACAGCTGCTTCAGTGTTTACAAATGACAGTAAATGGTAAAATGTCTGTTTGGCAGCGTTTTTCTTATTGCTGGTGTTTCTTAAGTCACAGTGCATTTGGCCTCACAGGGCCATAGTGTTTTATCTGTTTTTGCTCTTAACTGGTTCTGTGAAGCACTTTGGCGTACCTCTGGTTTTTAAATGTGCTGTATAAATAAAATTGCATTTTATTGTATTGTCTGTATATGTTCTAAGTCACCCAGAGTGACTGGACTTCTTTAAAATTAACTGAAGATGTTTCACCTCTCATCTAATACCAAAGGGTGGAGAGTCCCAGATTTGAAGCCCCAGTGTGTGTCCTCCCGTTGTTGACCTACTATTCATCATGTGTCTCGTTACATGAGCCAAAGTGGGAAAAAGGCGTGGTCATTGTCAGCAGAGGTTTTGGATGAAACCATTGTGACACCTTGGCTCACCCTATCATGTGACCTGCTGAGATCACCTGATGCAAGATGCAAGTGGGGTATCGGGGGGGGGGGGGATCTCAAAACTGCATTATAGCTTGATAGTTGGTGTCATAAGCCACCCATCTGTTTAAAGATGGCCGTTCACCTTTTTCTCATTGCAGTAGTCACACCCTTTTTGCACGTGCTGAGTCAAATGTCAGTCATATATATTCCACGTCTGTTATATTCTTGTCGATATTCTTTACATTTATAATTGAGTGATTTGTTTATATTAGTGCTATTCATTAACTTTGTAAACTCTGTAACATATTGTATTGTTTAAGTAGCCAGCTTAAGATGGCGCCAAGTATGGCAGCCTTGTCGCGACAGGCAACCGCTGGTTTTTGTGTTTATTTGACTTTTCCTTTATTTTTTCCCAAGTAGAGTGTGTTAGGATGCCTGGGTCGTTGGCCCAGAGTTTTGAGTTTATTATATTATTTATCATTTCTAGTCTTTGGTTTCTTTGTTAGAGTTCTGTCTTATGGTTTACGTCTCTGTTCCCTCTGCAGTGCCTGCCTGTGAGTCTGTCTTTAAGTTCAGTCTGTGTTATGTTTCCTGTTTTACTTTGGAGGTGCATGTCTGATGTTAATGTGTCTGGTTTTGCTTCCTTTGTCTCGTTAGGCCTGATTTGCCCCAGCTGTGTTTCCCTCCTGTTGCCCCTGATTGCTCCCTCTGTGTATTTAAGGCCTGTGTTTCAGTTTGTCGGTGTTGTGATCTACGCGTGTCTTGCTGTGTGTGCCGTCTGCCTAAGTTTACCTCGGAGTCTCAGTTTTGTTCCTTTTTGGAGTTCAGCGTTAAAGCTGTATTTAAGTTCACCTTTTGTCTCCGACTGTCTGCACTCTGGCTCAAACTGCTGCCGTCAGGGCAGCGCTGTGTGGAGGCACAGGTAGGACCCAAATGCAGACTCAAGATGGCCTGAAAGAGGCTGCTTTTATTGCTGTAGGAAACTCAAACACAACAGACAACAAAATAAACTGGAAACTAGGAGCAGGAAGTAGCAAGAAAAACAAGCAATGTGGGACAATGCACGATACACAGTCCTCTGTCGGGATGAGAAACAGGAGGGAAACACAGCTGGAACAGATCTGTGATAATGAGACTGGGAGGAAGCAAAAAATACACTGAACACAGGACAAGCGACTTTCAAAATAAAACAGGAAACAGATTTGTACACAATGAAAAGGCTGGTAATGGACAGATGCAAGGTTATTGATGGTTACACTCTCATGTGTGTATGATGTGATCAGTTTGTTTTATCAAGTTATCTACACAAGGCATTTTGTAGAGGGTAGCAGTTTGTCTTCAAATAACTGCTACCTGCACATTTTGTCTGTTTCTCAAAACAGAATTATGACTTTACTCTTGAAATTTCAACTCTAAGAAAAAGTGAATATTATATGTGGCCCTAATATGACTTTGTAATATAAATAATTTTAGAAAAAACACACAAAAGGACTATATACTAACTAGCTACAGATACAGTTATAGAACACCAGTAGCACTTTCCAAAAAGCTCGGTAATAAAGTGGTAATAGTCGTGTGATCATCTCTAAGTTATTAGCACTTAAGTACCTTTGGTAGTTTCTGTGTAACGAGCAGGAAACAGAGCTGCAACTGCAAACTAGGTTAGTCTAGTTGTCTTGAAATAAACTGACCATTATGTTAGGAGCTGGGATGTTGGGTGTTCTGTTCAGGTGGGCGTGGCCGTGATCCTCAGAGTTCCCCCAACACACCTGCGGTGTATCAGACGCCATCAGCCCGGCTACTTAAGGAGCGGCGTGGCAGATTTCTGCTGTCAGATTATTGATTTAAACTCAAGTAGTAATGAGTCGGGCGTCTTTCATGTACGACTACGATAATCGAAGTTCGCTTTGCACAGAAAAGGAAAAAACTAATTAATGATTATATCTTTTTCTGACAAAGTTGTATTTTTACTCAGTTGTATAAAGCATTTGTATTCTATTTTATCCTATTGTATATTTTATTCTATTTCTTCTACTGTATATAGTATTTTATTTTATTCTATTCTGTACAGTTGTGTACTGTATTTATTCTTATTATATTCTAATTTTTGCCTCATAACTTTTGCACTGTCCACTTCCTGCTGTGACAAAACAAATTTCCCACGTGTGGGACTAATAAAGCTTATCTTATCTTATCTTTGTACACAAATTATAATGGTGCATTTTTTAATAGGACAGCTTTGTTGCTCAATGAACTGACAATCACATGCTTGCTTTAACATGGTTTTTATTTATTTTTTTCAAAACTTTAAATCATTCAGTATGCAAGTGTTCAGCTCGGTGCTACTTGCTGCAGGAGAGGCTGGATCTTTGGATGGTTAGGGGTCAATCATTAAGGCGGAGCAGGGTGGTGGTGTTGTGCCCCCACCAACCCTGAACTGGACAAGCGAGAGAACATGGGTGGCATCTTATTTTTATGTACTGGACTTTGGAAACATGTGTTCCACTTTCTTTGCTACCTGAAATATTTTTATCATATTATGTATCCAGATATAACTTATGCTGCTATAGAGGGTCCTTGTCAGGGTTTCCTGTGTTTTGCATTTGGGAAAGCAATCCATCAAAGCACAAAGCTGAACTTGTGCTACACCCATAGCCAATGCACAAGAAGCCTCAGTGCCAGTCTCCTCATAGCGACAGCAGCTAAGCTACACACAGTTGGTGAACAGCTGTGCCTGTTAGCCAAAGAGTTCACAGGCATCACATGTGAGGAGAAGGCTGCCAAACAGCTTGGTGACGCTTACCAACGACACAGGTTGGTGATGAACAGGATCCATGACAGATGATAAAAGCGCACACTGAGACTACAGATGTTGCAGATATGGCCAATTTGCTTGTTTATATTGGATATGAACATCAAAGTGCAGCTCGAGAGGACTTTGTTCTGTAAGTCACTTCAGACAAGAACTACAGCTGAACACGTTTCCCAGCTCCTGAGTGCATCCGTTCAAGAGAATTGGCTGGATTGGAAAAGGTGCACTGGAGTCTACATGGATGGTGCTAAAGCCATGACAGGTCGCCACAGCGGAGTAAGCTGAATTTGGCGCCAGAAATGCAGTGGACTCACTGCAGTATCCATGGTGAGGCCCTCGCAGTGAAAAAGACACCTGGAGAACTTAAGGCTGTACTAGACTCAGCTGTGGAAACTGTCAGCTTCATAAAGAGCAGGCCGATGCACTGTTTCACGTGCTCTGATGGGCATGTCCAGCTTCTGCTCCATGCAGAAGAGGGAAGGCCTGTTCTAGGCTTTTTTGAATTGCACAGAGATGATCTTACAGCACACAAGCTTCCCTTATCAGATGTCTTTGAAGACACTGTGTGGCTCAGTCAGCTTACATACTGGTCGGACGTGTCTCTGGTTTAAACGAGCGGTCATAAGGGTGGTAAGATGAAGCTGGGGAGGAGCTCTAACCGTCCATGCTGCTCCCTGTGAAGGTGTGCTTGCCAAGACGGCCCTGTGGCCAAACACTCACCTGTTATCAGTAACTAAATGTGTGCACTTGTAACTGATTGGGTTAGAATTGACTGGCCTGGACAGGTAGGCCTCAAAGACTGGAGCAAAAACCTGTTTGAGTGATGTTATAAAAATATGCAGGTTTTTACATCTTACAAAAGGTTTAAACGTCCACAATTTAGACTTTTTAATTGCAGGACTGAAGTGATGTAGCAGGAGCAAAAGCCAAATCAAATTACTGTAATTATTAGGTTACTTTATCACTGCATGTTCCTCTTGTGTTGTCCTCTTACATTGACTCCATCACATAAGAACATTCAGTCACGAGTTTACTTTCCTCGATGCTTCGTTCACTTTATGCTGTTTAACAGGATTTATCATTAGACTCTTTGTGGTTCCACCATCATCTCTTTTTAATTCAAAGAAATACTTCATAACTCTGTTCATCACAATATAACTACATGTTAAAGTCAGATTGTCTGAGGTTAGTGCAGCCTCAGTGTCTCCTGCTCTTCCCACGCAGCACCAACACTGAGGCCTGTTACAATCATTTCATACGTTTTCTGATTTATGTTTGTTACATTTATTCTATTCAGCAGAATTAACTATTTGCAAAATCACATATATTCTGATTCTCAGTTATGAATTACAACATACTTAATCCATTCATCCATTTGCTTTTTTTGCTTTTTCTTTTTCTTTTTTTTAGGGTCACAGGGGGGCGGAGCCTATCCCAGCTGTCTTAGCTGTCTCCGGAGTACCCGGAGGGAACCCACACAAACATGGGGAGAACATGCCAACTCCACACAAGGATGGTGGACTTGAACTCAGGACGTTCTAGCTGTGAGGCGACAGTGCTGACCGCTGTGCAGCAAAAATGCTACTGTTATTTCTCTTATTTAAATCATGCATAACAGGCCAGACATGCATTTCTTATGGATGTTAAGTACTTTTACCTTTCTCGGGTGTAATGAGAGCCAATCCCACCTCTTTCAACAGGCTGCCAATAGTTTGCCTTTTTCCCTTTTTTATTTATTTTACAGTGACTTTTACTAAAGGTATTGTTTGTTTCTGTGTTTTCTCTTTGTTTGCTCCTGGTCTGTGGTAGTGTTTGGATTTGTATGTGTATTTGCTGAAACTTATGACTGCACCACTGTACGTCTCGGCCAGCACACTCTTGAAAAAGAGATTAATCTCAAGAGTTTTTCCTTAATAAAGGTTAAATTTAGAGAAAACGTTATGACAGATTGAGCTGTTTCATCTTTAAACCACAAAGTATTTGATTATATGTCATTATAGCATATAGTATTATCAGTGTGTCAGTGTAGTTGGATAGAGCTTTTTTTTAAATAACAACAGAAATAGTAATCTTTATGATTATTTACAGTTACATATATAATTTGGCGTCTGTATGAAAATCAAACCCGTCTTGCTCAGCGCCTCTCAGGTGACTGAAATATTAACTTTAATATATTATGTTGTGTATTTTGACATTTTTCTTCATAGAGTTTGTGTCCAATAAGACAACTGTGTGCAAATATTTCTCATAAACTGCATCAAGCGCCTGTAGATTCTTACAGGGTATTTTTCTGGAGCACTCAGTGCTTTCTGAAACATGCCTAAAAGCTTTCTGCCTAACATCCACAGCAGAGCGTGGTGAACAGAGCATGAGCACATTTAAACACAGTCACTCAGTTAATTAGGTTAGCTCACTGAGTAGCACTGCTCACAGTATGGAAATTACAGAGGATGATATATGTGCACACTTACTCTACATGTACAGTATGCGTGTGGACAGGATCCTTGGATGAGGCATGCATGTGTGTATTACTGTTGTGAGGATGTGTAGCAGCTGACAGTTGCTGGGAGTCCCTCCTCTACTGCTTTCCCCTGTAAACAGGCCTTTCATTCAATTACAGCGTGTCACCAGCAGATGGCGCTTTCTTCACAAAAATCTTCCTCGGTATTATCAGACGACTGCTGATTTAGCACTATAGGAGTGAAACAGAATTTACTTGAATGTCACATTATTTTGACAGCTTTTGTTCTTAAACCTCTGTTAAAACATAAAAAAGATGAAGGTTTACAGTTTGATCATTTACACATTTTGTACCACAAACCACCAAAACTGTTTCCAGCAAACAGTTCTTCATTCATTTCAATCTAATGTCATAAACACATTGAATGTTACTTGTTCTTTGTGAATTATGAGCACATCCTTCATTTTTTCTGTTAGTTACAATATTTGTATGTATCTGTGGAACTTCTTTAACCTCTGCTATTGTGCAGAGGTTAAAGTTTGAAGCCAGGAATCTCCCAGCAGTGTGATCTGGACCAGCAGCTTTCCATGTGTTAACTCTGCAGAGAGTTTTCCTCACATCAGCGGAGGTCAGACACAGAACCCGGATGTGTGAGGGGGTTGGACTTCCTCATCACCACGTCATTCTGAGCTTCAAACCGTGCATAGAAGTTGTTCCGTGCGTCTGGTAGGGAGGCGTCACCGCGGCAGGCAAGGTGTTGATGGCCTGGATGCCCTGCCACATGCACCACATGTCGCCGCTGCTCTGATGGCTCGAGACAGTTTGTATATAAACCAATGATGTTAGTCCCCCTCAGCACACACACACACACACCAGAAATTGGTTTGTTGCCTCAGGACAATAAAGTGTTTTAAGTGTAACAAAATGTCAGTAAATTTATGAGAAAACAACTAATTGGTTCAAAATGTTTATTTTAACAAACAAGCTGGTTTTCATATAAGTGTTTAGTAACAATGAAATAATAGACTGCTTTTTATAGCACTTCCTACATTCACACTCCAGTGAAGCAAACTGGGTTCAGGAATACTTTGGCACACAGACCACCAAACACTAACTTTCCCATCAGCAGATGATTTGTTTATGAATGACTTGGCTGTGGCTCAGGTCTGTGCCTGGGCTAATACACCTGTGTGACACCACGCATGACGCATACATCCGTATCTGCAGTTGTACAAGTTTCTGTGTGTCTGTGTCTGACGGCTCTGCGTGGAACGACATCCTGGCTCCTTACATCACAGTGTCCTCTAAAGACACACACAGACACACACGATCTCCTAACTGTTCTTTAGACATCATTCTGGGATCTTCTCTTACTCGCTGTCACTCTCATCCATTTGACATTCCTCACCAAGGGAGTGACCCGAACTATATCAAACTCTTTCCTCCCTTAAACTGTTCTTGTGCCCATTTTCTGTTTCCACATGAAGCCAACAGCATTCTTGCTTATGTATTCTTGTTGTCCAGGTGTGAGAGTACACAGTGAAGCGCTGTGGGTACAGCATCCTGTGGGTACAGCATCCTGTGGGTACAGCATCCTGTGGGTACAGCATTGGTGAGGATCCAGTGTGGGGGAAGCATGTCTTGAGGCTTCTCGGATGAGAGGTGAAACGTCTTCAAGCAACTTAAAGAAGCCCAGACGCTTTTCTTTCCAAGCTCCTTAGACTACGATGACCTGGATGACTGAGAACCTTCACAGACATATTAGTTCACTAAGCCACTAAGTTAAGCTTAGCGAACAGAAAGTTCGGATTGGTCCCAGTAGAAACTAGAAACAACCACAGCCACAAACCACTTCAAAATTATTCTTCTGTAGGGGAAACCAATCTAAAGTCAGCTTGGCCATCGTAGCTGTGAGAGAAAGATGGCAGATATGTCTGAACATATAGTACATGTTTGAAAAAGGATAACTAAGGATAAAAATGTATGCATCAGTTGATCTGAATACCTTTTAGTTTTATATAGATGATCACTTCTATGGGCATTTTAACCCAGGAAGCACTCTCAGTCAGTCTTTCTTTCAGCTCTGAAATGTCAGTTACAAATGACAAACACATCTGTTTGAAAAACAAAAAAACACTAATCTTCCCCGATTAGTCCTGATGTCAGCAGCCTGCTCACTGAGACAGGCTCCACACATGAGAAACTGCTTTACCTTTAAATCAAAGTATTATTATAATAATGTAAATGAGTAAAACTAATGTATAACCCGTCAGAAATGTATCCTGGTTTTCTACATTTAAACTAAACTCAGATATGAAAGATTTGAATACATGTGCAAGCTTCTGTTTCCACCACCAGTCACTGTGCTTGGAGGCTAAGTTCTGACTCCAGCTCTATACCTCCCTGATACAGAGCTCTGTATTTTTCTTCTTCCTGTTCTCCCAGAAACAAAACATGAAAGCCTCCCTTTAACTACACAGGAGAAAGAAAGCAGGGAGGAAGTAGGAAGAGGAATATGTAGAGAAGAGAGGATGGATGCTCCTGATTACCTCTCCATCTGTCCCACACTTTCCCTCTGTGCAGCACAGCGTCTGTATCTGAGCTTTTACTGCAGTGTGGGGAAGTCTGCCTGCAGGGGAGTAAAACATGGGAGCGTCCCTCCCCTCCACGTCTCCTTTAACACCTGTAAGTTGTCTCTGTGCCCCCACCAGTCTCCACTGTTAGAGGCTACAAACAGTGGTGAAACATCCAAAATGTTGTTTCCTTGCTGTTTCCAAAGTCGGTACATGGATATCTGTCATTTCTCCAGTTTACCAAAAGAATCCAGCTCTCAACCCCCCAGTCACAAGTTCACTGAACTCGAGAAGATGCACCTCTCGTTTGTACACGTGTAGACCGTTGTTATGGTGACACTTATACAGACGTTGAAATGCATTACAGTTGTAACGCACTCACTCTTTCTTTTGCCACGATGGTCTTTATGTCTCTGTGTGTGATTATGGATTAAACACACCTTGTATTTTAGAGGTGGTCCGTCTCCTGCTCCCAGCTCTTGCAGATGATTACCTCATACCTGTGTGATCAGCAGCTTCCTACTTAAGCTGGAGGACGGCACCTAATAAATACCTCATTGGGTGTTCAGCACATGCACAGTGGCAGTAATGTCTGTTCTGTGCAGGAAACTGGACCCTGTGAGTAAGACACAACGGCTCCACGTTAAGTGCCTGTCTGTTTACAGGTTTCTGTACATGAACCACAGAAGAAACACTGTAGAATCAGAATCAGAATCAGAATCAGATTCTGATTCTGATCAGAAGAAACACTGTAGACAAACAGCTTTGCAGTTTAACTAACATCTAACCTTAGTAGAGCTTGACTGTTAGAAAAGCACTTTCTGCTAAGCGATCGTCGTTCTCACTCGGATTCATTCGTCTTGAAAAGGTGTTTTATTTTTTTCCTGCTTTACCCGCCTTTGACTTCAACACTGTGAATGACCTTCACAAAGCCTGACTAACTATTGCTCACTTAAATGGCACAGTCTGGCACCTTTGGATCCTCTTGGAGCGATTCACGACTGTGTTTTCTATGGAAACTTGTTTATTAAATCCGCGGACATCCCGACCATCAGTCCGCCTGCTCTCTCTGAAAATAACCTTGAAACAAATGTGCCATCAAGATCACAGCGAGGTGTATGAATGTGAATGCGAGACGTGACGGAGGCAGGTGAGCCTCGCAGGTGATGCTAATCCCCCAAGAAGAGTGAATGCAAACGTCCCCTCGCTCTTACATAAAATCTCAGCGCACTCCACAGGACTTCACTGTGACCTCCTCCCGACTCAACTCTCAGGACGAGGAATGTCGCCGCATTGACGCTGCGTCACGTCCAGTTTGACCAACTGTCAGGCGTGGGTTGCGTAACGGCGTGGAAAACGCCAAGCGGAAGTTCTTAAGCCAGATATGGATTGGTGGGTGGCGCCACTACGCCAGAGCCGTTGGATGGGAGGGCTCCGCACTAAACACGTGACTAATTTGATGCTGCATTCAGGTGGTTGTCATAAAACAATACAAATGTAGCTTCATTCTCTCAAACTAAATGCAGCAGGCGGAAGCTAAAGAGAAGAAGCATCGTCTGTGTGTAACGACAGCACACAGGTAGTCCGGTAGTATACAGACTCTATGGACTGCAGTAGTGAATATAACGTCTGACTCACATGATCACAGGCCGGATTATAAACTACTGCCGTGACGGAGCATCGTGCCGTGGTCGCTTTTGTTTGGTTTCTTATTTCAACTTATCGCCGTTTCTTTGGGTGCTCAACTTAACTTAACTTGTATCCGACGTCAGTGAAGGCAACACAGCTTCCAAAGGCCACCGTGAGACGGCGTCACCCCGAGCGAGAGAGGCCGGTGTTTGTTTGTGGTGCCAGGACAAAATGCTGAATCCGCAGAGGTCTCTGTCGGAGCTCCCGAAGACGTCGACGGCCAGTCAGGTGGAGCGCGTTGTGCTGGTAAGCTGCTCAGCCGTCGCGTATATCGCACCATTGCACTAGCAAACAGCGCTGTGACTGAAAGGCTGCTGGTGCTTCGCACTGACTCGTCTGTTATTGCACAGAGCTGCCCACGGTAGCTGTTAGCCCCGCGCGCTGTCATGTTACTGTGACATTGTGGTTGACGGTCAGTGGGCCCATGGCAACGGCTCACTGACCGTCACCGTGAGAGCGACAGCTGAGCCCGAGCCTTCTGTTTGCTGCTGACTACCGAGGACAAACTGGACCTAAACGTTTTCCCTGCAGGGCGGGGGTCGTACTGTTAAACACGGCATCAACACGCGTGTAAATGTCACAGAGTGTATCTCTACGACAGCAGGAGGGAATGATCTAATATGGCTGTGAACAGATTCAGCCATGTACTGGTAAAACCGTCTGCTTGCCAGTAACAACCAATCACAAGTAAGCTCCCACTGTCACAGCTGGCTGACGGTCCACAGCTGGCTGACGGTCCACAGCTGGCCTGTCCTTCAGTAATGAGACGCGCACAGGAACAAAGTCTGAGCTGGACACACGGGGCAGTAACATCACAGCTAATAATGTCAACACTTTTGTGAAAGAACATTAGCAGTGTGGTTTTAATGCTTTCATACAAACCAGTAGGGTGTAAGGTCTACTGTAGCGAGCCTCTGCACTGAGCCCCACTGTGGACACGCGGCACATTACCACTGCTGCTTAGTTCCACGTCACAGCCTGTTGGAGTCATTAGTGTCCAGGATCAGACCGTTTTAAGTGGCTGAACCTGGACCATGAAACAGTGGTCTGTGTGGGGACGTTAAAGAAACAACGGCTCGTTGGCAGAACGGCTTGTCCCCTTGTAGACCGGTGCTCCCCCCAGTGGGCCACACCCCACAGTTTGTTCTAGGGTTCCCTGTGTTCATGTGGATGTTACACCGACATTAATGACTAGGGATGGGTATCGTTTAGGTTTTATCCGATACCGGTGCCAAATCGGTACTTTTGAAACGGTGCCGGTGCTTAAACGGTGCTTAAACGGTGCTCAAACCGGTGCTTAAAGAATGAAGAACTCAAACTTTGTCCAAAAACCTCTCATGTTCAGCTGTTTCCCTCTTTTTCTTTGGTCATTTTAGCCTTTTTGGCCAGGGTGAAGGGAGTACCTGCCATCAAACAAGAAGACAGCCGCATGTAGCTATGATGATGTTTGCTAGTTCACCTTACATGCATTAATGTAATAACGTGGTTAGCCTACTCAACGTAAATTACACACGTGCAACATTAAGCTACTCACGCAGAGAAGAACGGCTGCTGCTGCATCATCATCCTCATCATTTCTGCTACACTGGCAGGGCTAGGGGCCAGGACTCTCCTCTTCGGGTTTTTGGGGGATGTTGCTCCGGGTCCGATAACTGGCAACCCACCCGACGTGCACAGTGTGAGGTCTCGCAGCAAGCTATCAAATACGGCGCATTTCTGGGCTTTTAAAAAAACGCTATGCGTCGCCAGGTGTTTCATCGGATTCTTGGTGTTACCTCCTTTGACAGTATCACAGTATCAGCTTAAAGCACTTGTTGCTGCTGAGTTTGCATCTTTTGCTGTGAAGTACAGACAGACTTTTGACCGCTTCGCCTTGGGCATTTTGAATCTGTAGCTCTGCTCTAACAGAACGTACGTACCTGGCCCCGCCTACTATCCTCGGAAACGTAAAATGATTGACTAGAAGTGTATCACAGCTCAGGAAAAAAAAGCACCGAAATAAAGCAGCGAAATGTGCGCTGCTTTTCGGTCTGGTTACTACTGTTTATGTCAGAACCGGTGCCATCATGGCACCGGACACCGGTACCCATCCCTATTAATGACACTGCTAGCCAGTTAGCTTTTTAAAACGGGCGTAAATATTCCATTCAAACCCTTCAAGTGCTCAATTTCAGTCTCACATTAGTTGAATTATTTGAAAGAGGCGAGACTACAAAAGGTCAGATAACAGACCTGACCTGACGGCTGCCTGTGTTGCAGCAGAAATCTTCCATAGAGTCAATCAGTCTAATCAGATGAAGTCAAAATACACCTTTATGGGTATTGGACACAATGTTGCAGATTATTAGGTAATCATGTAAATTACTGACATATGAGTAATTTGAAGTCTCGTATAGTTATTGATATGTATTATTGATCAATAATGGGTGGTGGCTGTAGCTCAGGAGGTAGAGCAGGTCACCTACTGATCAGAAGGTTGGAGGTTCGATCCCAGGCTCCTCCACTCTGCATGCCAAATATCCTTGGGCAAGATACTAACCCCAATTTGCTCTCCGATGTATGAATGTGTGTGAGTGTAGTTAGAAAGCACTCAGTACAGAGGTAGTGCTTGTGAGAATGGGAGTGACTGGGTGAATGAGGCATGTTGTATAGAGCGCTTTGAGTACTCCGGGAGAGTAGAAAAGTGCTGTATAAGAATCAGCCCATTTACCATCAATAATAGTAATTGTGTACGCGTGCAGGGCGAGCTGTTATCTTTGTCTCTCACTAACAGGAAACTGGTTCACTGTGTTTGGCAGGAGGAGGAGTTCAACTGGCTGCTTAAAGAAGAAGTGCACGCTGTCTTAAAGCAGCTCCAAGATGTTCTCAAGGTAAACGATGAGCTTTCATGTGTTAGAAATAGTTGCATAATTACGTGGCTGAAATGATACATGAGCTTTACCCATGGAGCTCTTTGCTGGTCACGGTAAGTCTTTGCCAGGCTGACAGCATCTGGCAGGTCACTATGACAGAGCGCTGCTGTTTTAACTGAAAGGCTGGGCAAACACAAGTGTCCTCAGCACCATAAATACACAGTCCTCTAACAGGACTCCACAGCAGAGCAGGAAGAAGCTCTCAGGTCGTTTCAGCACATGAAGAAGTCTCTGCTGTGTTCTTGTCACCAGGAGGCATCCAGACGTTTCTCCATGCCGACACCAGGCTTTGAAAATCAGCTGAAGCAGGAGAACTTCATCCTTGGCAGCTCAACGTAAATGCAGCTCACACTGCCGTACTGTTACCGTGGTAATCATTTGTGACATCACGTTACATGTAGCGCTGTCGGCATTATACGTGATAGGGTCACCTTTCACATCCACTTCCTTCTGTGTTTGTTGTCCTGTGATGATTCCAAAGGTTAAAATGTGACTTTTTCCAGCAGCATGGATCAGGTGAAGGGCGTGCTGACTCTGCAGGGGGAGGTGCTGACTCAGGCTGTGAGTGTATGACGTTCTCACCAAGGCTTTTAACGACACTGCTTTAGGCTGAGCATCTTTAATGTTTGACTCTGTCTCAACAGGATATCAACCTGAAGGTTGCAAAGAGCAGCCAAGTGTTGCACTTCCAGTTTAGAGAAGACAAACAGTGGAAACTGCAACAGGTATAGAAAACAGCGCTGCACTTAATACAACACGTAGCTGCTTCTCTGACTTTACAGCTACAGAAGTTTGAGGATGAAACCTTAGAAAACAACGAGAGAGAAGGCAGCTCCTCAGCTCCCCGGTATAACGCTCACCATGAAGCAGCTAACGTGCACGACGTGGTTCACACAGAGCAAAGCAGCAATCTCTTACTGTTTGTCAGAGTGCAGCCAGGCTGAGGCAGAGCGATGTTAGGTCAGATATTAACTACCAATGAAACCAGTCTCACGGCGTTAACGGTCACTGTAACGTTTGTGTGGGCCCTCTGCTAGCACGCGTGTAGTGTGACATCACAGAAGTATTACCTGATGCATCCATGTAACTATAAGACTGTCAGCATGTGTCTGTTCAGAGTTTAATGACAAACGTGAGCAGGACTGTGGTCAGAGGGGCGGGGCCTCTGACCAGGGAGGCCTGACCACATCACAACCAGCGAGCTTCTAACATGACTTTGAATTGAATCAACACTTTGCATTAATTATACCAAACACAGTTTGACATTCAGAGCATTATGAAAATATCACTGAGCCCAAAGCAGCCGAGCTGTGGGCAGGTGTGGGTGGAGGCAGACGCCTCGGTCTACTTTGGAAACGTGACACTGGTCACATGTTGTTCTCATGTTAGGGACATGTTATGCCACGAGCTGAAAACAAAGCAGCAGATTCTTTCACATGTCTGATGTTTGGTAACATCCAGGAGGGGACAGTGGATCCAGTTCTCCTCTCTACATGTTGGTCCCACAGCCAAAGCACTACGTTTGTCTTAATGTCTGAGCTCTGCAGTGATGGAAAGACCCCAAGCAGCACATTGTTTGTAGTTAGGAATAATATCTTTGTCATTGTGAGGCCGTGTTTATTTATTGAAGTTCTCTGTACAGACTTTACCAGTTATTCAGGTCCTGCTTTCATTTGCATGATTATGTTGTCAAACAGAAGATTGCTCCTCTCTGTAGCAGCTCATGGAAAAACCAAGCTGTTAAACATGTTCACAGTTAAAGCTTTACTTATTATCCGTATGAGTAGCTGCACCTGATGACTTACAGGCGACGGTCTGTAAGTCATCAGCTAGTCTATGGCGTTATTTATGTGCCACTATTCTGAGCGCACGTAAAAAAGGTTTGCAGGTGTAAGTGTTGCATTTTGAGGAGTGAAGAAAATTCATTCCTGCGTGCAGAAAATATATTTCAGTGTTTGCTGTTATCCACACACACACAACAGCAGCCCCTCTCGCTCGCTCAGTTTTTGCACTTGCGCTTGTTCGCAATGTGTTGCTCGCGCTCTCAACATTTCAAACTCCGCCCCTCTGTGTTCCTCCGCCACTGCCTTGTTTGAGTTTTGGACGAAATGGATTCTGGGATATTGCATTTCGTCATTTCGAGCTGATTGGAGACCAAAACAGCCAATCAGATATTTTTGCATCCAAGTCTGTGATTGGCTGGTTTTGTGGCACAAATATAACGGTGTACAGAAAGAGTTGAACGCACACGGGCAGAAATGTTGAGAGCGCGAGCGACACATTGCGAGCGCAAATACAAAAACTGAGCGAGCGAGAGGGGCTGCTGTTGTGTGTGTGTGTGTGTGTGTGTGTGTGTGTGTGTGTGTGTGTGTGTGTGTGTGTGTGTGTGTGTGTGTGTGTGTGTGTATATAACAGCAAACGCTGAAATACATTTTCTGCACGCAGCAATGAATTTTGTTCACTCAAAATAAATTTCTCCTCAAAATGCAACACTTACACCTGCAAACCTTTTTTACGTGCGCTCAGAATAGTGGCACAAAAATAACGGCATACTAGTCTAGCTTTTAAAAGTGAATGCAATGAAGCCGAGAGGTGATGCTGGACAGTTTTCTTCAGGAACTTGTGTTAACATATGACCCCCACCCTTCACTGGTCCTCGTTTCTGTGGCCCATCAGATCCAAGATGCCAGGAACCACGTGAACCAGGCTCTGCAGCTGCTGAGCAGCCGTGACGAGAGCTACCACTTCAAGTCTGGGGCTGAGGTCAACAAGGTGTGTCCCTGTTAGCACAGAGCTGCCACTCTGCTGATGCTGCTGATACTAACATCACGTTTGTGTTCATGCTGCAGCTCATGGATGGAGTGATGCTGCAGCTTACACGAGCTCGAAACCGCCTCACTACCCCGGCCTCCATGACGCTGCCTGAGCTGGCTGCCAGCGGTTTGATGGTATACACGCTGCACTCAATGATCTTACTGAAGAATAACTGTGTAAAGATGCAGGTTTTAAAGAAAACATGACAGCAAGTTTAGTCAAATCAGGTTCCTCGTGAGAGCAGGGTTTCTCAGGAAGCTGTCCTCCTGTAGGTCAGTGCAGTGTAAACTGTTCCAGCCCTCTGACTCTGGGGGGAGGCTCCCGCTGACAGACGAGGGCGATCTATGGCATCAAAAGCAGTGCTGAAGTGGAACAGTCGCAGTGAGTCATAGTTAGGTCCTGTAAAAAGCCCAGTCTCAGTGCTGGGCTCTGAATCCACAACTGTTCTGTGAAACCAGCGCCCGCAGTCTGGGTTGGCGTTGACGGTCGACACTCACAGGATCAGAGATTAACTTCAGGTAACCTGTAGGAGCTATTTACACCTTTGCTGTCCACACTTTAGACCTGTGTAATGCAGGATATGTTATTAGAGCCACGTGGCAGTAGCCACATCAAATATTACTCGTTAGATCGTTACCCAATGAACCTGCTCGTAGCCCATGCTGCTCTGATGTTAGAGGAGAAAGGTTGGAGAAGCACTCATGGAGGTGGTGTGGGTGGAAATAAACTCCACCAGGGCAGAAATACACCAAAGCAATCTGCAGGTTGTTCCTGGCTCTGATGATGAATTTTAAAGCAGGACTTGATGAGCTCTGAGTGCTGGCTCAGTGAAGTCACTGCAGAGTAATACTGCTGAAGGTTAAACCTTCCTGTGATGTTTCAGCCTGACTGCCTCACACCGGCCTCTCTTGTTTGATCACCAGAAAATGTTCTCTCCTCCCATACCCGGGGATGTCATGGTCAACTTTTACATCAACTTAAGCAAACTGTGTCTGACTGTGTACCAGCTCCACGTGCTGCCTGCTAACACCACCAAGGTTAGACTCTGTGACACCGTGCACCCGTCTGTGGAGCCGCCCTCTGTCATGTGACCAGTGTTTGTGATCCTTCTCATATCTGCAGAATTTCAAGCCTGCTGGGAGCTCAGTGCTGCACAGCCCTGGAGCGATGTTGTAAGTCCTTCAGTCCTCTGATGAAGCTTGAACATGTTGTAGGAGGTGAAACGTTTACACAAAGAGCCATCAGTGTCATTGCAACTATTCCTGTACATGCTTATTATTAGAAAACGACATATTTCCATTACCAGATGATGCAGCCTTATTCTGTTGTGTAATATTACTGAAACCTGGCTCTATGAGTAATATTTAAATATGACTGTGGCCAAATGGCCTCTTACTCAACAGCTGGGCTCCTGCCCCATGATGCTGGCTTGGATGGAAACTGATTTACTATCTAGTTACTGGTAACACACAGTAGTGCTAAAGTGTACATGGTGGACAGTATCTAAGCTCTCTTTACATTTTGCTAACACAGTGAGCTCAACAACAACCGGTTTGAGGTGAGCCATGTTCACAAAGTGGAGTGTGTGGTGCCTTGGCTGAGCGACACGCTGGTGTTCTTCACCATATCCCTGCAGCTCTGTCAGCAGCTGAAGGACAAGGTCAGTCCCTCAAACACTCGCACATTATTAATCATGACGTGAGAGACGTGGAGGAGATGGAGCATTCATTCTGGGAGCACGTGCTGTCTGTTCGGCAGTGTTTGGAAGGTTACTTTTAAAATGAACTGTTACTCGCCACACCAACACCAGCTAGATGTTAAAATCTTCATATAAATGAGTAACAGTAGGTGGACATTAGGTAAGGCTGCACTTTTTGCAGCGATCTCATATAGAAAACTATCCCACGCGTATATAAAACAGGTCCGCGGCTCCGAACCGTAGTAAAGGGACCTCTGGCTGATACGTCGGGTTCGTGTCGGGCTCGTAGCTGGAAACTAGCTTTACTTTGTTGTCTGGGTCAAGTTTGCTAGCGAGAGACAGAGAGAGGCGTTGAAAGGCTGCTGCAACAGAACTTATTGTTTCAGAGGAAAACAGGAACACAGCGTACAGTCGAGTCTTAACAGCTTACTTACAGCTGGGCTCGTCAGGCTCTCTGTTTGGCTGCAGTGGTTATTATTATATTTACATGCTTCCAGCTCCCGTTTCTGCTCCGTGACAGCTCGTACTGTAACACCTGTACTGATTTTTCTGTGCCAGCATGACACAAATGTGACTAAAAATGTTCAAACATGTAAATGAAATATGAACATTTACTCTGAAAACTGAATTAAAAGCTAAAAGTGAAATAAAAACAGAAACTAATTAGAAAATATGAACTTTTAGTAACACCACCATTCAGTGTAGCGAGGCTTAGCCTAACCCCTGATGCTGATGGTTCTGGAGCTTTCATGGGGGGCGGGGGGTCTTTTTGTCACGCTTAAGTGTTTCGGATCAAACATACAAAAAGTCAGTTATGATGAAGGGCACGAACACGTCTCCACACCACTGTAACTAACCTGGGGTGAACCGAGACGTTAGCCAGGGTCACGTGACAGCTGTATGAGCAACGTTGGATAACAAAGACTTTGGGTTTGTTTCATTTACTTTAGAGAAGCAGCCTGAGTCTTTACTGTGGGAACAGATCGGGATCAAAGAGCTCTGGCTTAAATGATCACAGCACGGTTTGCCTAAACGTGTTTCTACAGTGGCGTGAAGTATTTGACCGTTTGGCAGTTTGTTTCATAAAGTGACCTTTCCTTTTGGTCTAGACAGTTCTTTGTTTTTCACCATTAAATCTGTTACTGTGAGCAGAAAGTGAAAGGAAGTGAAAACTGTTTCATCTTTGACTGAATCCCAGCTGCTTCCTTCCCTGCAGATCTCGGTTTTCTCCAGTTTCTGGAACTACAGACCTTTTTAATCCTGCAGCCCGTCATCCTCCAGGCTCCGCTCGGACTCGCACTTAGCACTCTGTTGTAAAGGAAGTGTTCATTATTTTAGCTATTTGAAATGCAGTGTGATGTCAGAGCGCTAAAGCTCCGCCCCCAGTGATGTTAGCCCAGATAGCAGACAGTCCCGTCAGTGCGTCTCAGTACTGCCGTGTGGATTCATGTCATTTGGTTCCCTTTAATAGAATTATTTATTACCCACACTCACATTCCTGATTGTGTTTGAGTTGTTTTGTAGAACACTAATTTTGTACTAAAAGTACGTTTCTTGTACTTGTTCTGTCCCAGCATGGTGATCGCTTTGAAAGCTTCCTCGTAGTAAAGTCCTGCCCTACTACTGTGGTACTGGTACTGTAGTACTGGTACCGTAGTACTGTAGTACTGGTACTGTGGTACTGTAGTACTGGTACTGTAGTACTGGTACACAGGTGGACACCACAAGCCTGTGACTGTGTAAAATGCTCAGAGTCAAACAGTCTGCTGCCACTAACAGCATCATCTATTCACTCTGCTGCATAGCATTAACCTCACATGCAGCAGCAGTGCTGCGTGACAGTGCCTGTGCATTACTGTTATGATGCACATGGAAAAGGCAGTTTCAGTGGCTGCCAAGCGCATCATGTTGGAGTGGGAACAGGAGGACGAATCTGTGATGAAGGTAACAGTTTTCTGTATTTTTGATGGGACCAAGAACGTAAACAAAGGAGGAAGGTCTTTGAAGAAGCTCCTGTTCCGTTTCTCCTGCCGTAGCACCTTTCTAATCTTCCCACAGGAAACAAACCTGCTCCACAGTACGTGGAGGACGGGGCTCTGCTGGAGGCTGTCATCACTGTACCAGGTCGTTTGGGGTGTAATGAGTGGCAGTTTGGACATAGATGTCAGCTGCTCAGCTCATTTTACCTGTCACTAGCTGATTGGCTGACCTGTGTATGTAGATACTGAGATGCTTCTTCACAGAGCTGAGCTCTAATTGATCCTGTTTCCAGTTTTATAAGGTGCACAATCAACAGAGGAAGTGTTGCTCTAGCTCAGCCTCTTCCTCCGAATTATTCCCTCATTCAGTATGTGGGTGTGTGGGACACAGTAAGAATCAAACGTTGTTGTAATGGGTAAAACATCTGTTAGGAGTGATATCACGAACATGCCACAGTCTCCCCCTGTGGTCTGCTTTACAGAGAACCACGCACGGCGTATATTTACACTTGTCATGGCTCCTCCAGTCTGCTTTGGTTCAGACTGTCGCGCAGTCCTGATGTGCTGTGTTTGTCTGCTTCTGCACACCGGCCTGAGCTCAGTACAGATGGCAGCACGTTTGTTTCAGAACAGCAGAAGCTGTAAGAAAACCCGACGAGCAGGATGAGCAGAAACACATTTGTGCAAACTGATGAACACAAACGTGGCTGGAGCAGGGCCCTTCATCCCTCGACCTCACATTCCCTCTTTGTTACTACATGGATTTATTTAAATAAGCTACCTGTGACATCATCTGTTGCTGTTTGTATTCGTCTCGTGTTGATTTTCTTTGAACCAAATACTATTGTAGACATGAACAAATGACTTCTTTCCACTAAGTATTAATGTATTTAAAGATGCCTGTCATGTAAAATGTGGAATGTGTGCAATTAAACTTTCGTCCTGATGAACTCTCTTTGGTGATCTTAAGATGCATGTAATAAAAAAGTCATCACTGAACTTCATTTGTATTATTGGAAATGCAGTGCCACATTGTATTTGTCACATTTAATATTAGACAAAGATTCATGCAAAATTCATTTTTGTAATGATGTCATACATTAGGGGGGGAAAGAGATCCAAACCTACCCGACCCGGTTTGTTTGTTTGTGGTAACACCAGCTGCACCTGATTTGCAATCAGAATTCTGAAACATCCATCAGTTTGTTCCATGAAGCTCAAGTTCATGTACTTGGTTATACAGCAGCACAGTGAGATGAAACACCAGGACCTTTACTTCTGAAAGGCTCAAAACAGACAAAATGATATTGGAGTTGTGCAGTCAAAATCCAGTTGTGATGCCTTGTCATTGCCAAGAATAAATGCTGAGGGAAGCAACAATGGTTGCTGACTGAAGTAGTCGCACTCGAACGTCAAGGAAGGTGGAAGGAAAGCAGATTACGCAGACATGTCAGGTTTCCAGAGGTGAGCAATTTATTTACAGTGAGCTTAATTTAATGTAGTGATGGCCCGCTTGAAGCTGACGCTCCGGAGCGTGTGTCGAAAAAAACAACACACTGGTTCAGAAGCACTGTGTCGAGGCTTGCTTCGTTTGGCAAAAGTCACGTGACCAGTGACGTCCGAAGCTTCATTACGCACGTAACTGCTTCGGTACCTGATTCAAACAGATATAAGGAAGTGAATCATCCACGGGATTCGTGGAGTGTGTTGATGGTGACAGAGAGCGACGAGGTGATCATTCCACTGACAGATATGGAGCCAGCGAGGAAGAGAGGACGTTCTGGCGTGTGGGAATATTTTGAGTTGATTTTGCTCAATTCATTTTATCTGCCGAAGTGAAAAACTTGAAATGTCCAAAATCATGTTTTCATAATGTAAATATCATTACAGCATATGACTTTAGGAACACTTCCATGTGAATTAAAGCTGATGAAGACTACAAAAATGTATTTGACACTATACGTACATTACATTGCTACAGTTTAGAAAATCATTTTGTTTATTGTTGTTAGGTGATAGTCTGCAGGACCCAGGAATACCTGCATATCTACCAGCTTGCAGTGTGGTTCCTGCACTCCACAGCCTCTTCTGTTCCATGCAAGTGGATTTTCTCCAGGGCAGGAGAAACTATTTCTAAGAAAAGAAACAGACTCAGCCAGCGCACAGTAACACTAATCCTCTTTTTAAATGTAAATAACAAAAGGGCTACCTGACATAGATCATGTTTTTACTTTGCAAGTTCTTGATTAGGGGTGGGTTTTGATTATCGCTTTTCTGATTACAATCCATGCTAAACTGAATAAAGTGATATTGATTCATTACAATCCCGTGTCGATTTGTAAATTAACGTTATTATGCCTGAAACGCCAGCATCTCAGGTTAAACCTCACAACATGTCGTCAAACACCATGCAGCTAAAACAGTAACTGGGAGCAGGTTTACGGATTCTGCATACAAACGTGAACACACAGCGCGGACCCGACGCGTCAGAGTCAGATTTTGATGTGTCGTCGGGTCCGCGCTGTGTTTGCCTCTTTTTTGCCGCTGGCTTCTGCAGCTGCAGGTTTCATAACTCTCTGTTTACATCTCTAATTAAGTCTCACATGTGTCAGCTTTCTTTTAATAGATACGAAATTATGGATATATACTGTTAAATGATCAGACTTGTAATATTTCTGACTGAGGCAAAACTTTCCAGATTCCAATCAAATTGAATCGGATCCTGTATCGAATCAAAATGATTCTACAAATCAGTGACGATGCAGCCGTACTCAGCTTCCTAAGCATTTTCCCTTTCCAGTTCACAATCAATCCCACCCCTAGGTCAAAAATATGTATAGGACAATTGGCCTCATCTAATATTTTGTATGAACCTGTCCAGCTGTCCAGTGATTAAACGACAAGTAGATGGAGGCAGGACTTCACAGCAGGGGCATACTCCATAATGTGCTGTGCGTTATCATATGTATATTATATATATTGCTCACTTATTGTATTTACCAACATCAAGGAGTTATGAGCAAAGAAAGGCCACCATAGTGCATGTTTAAATAGGGAAAGTTTATTGATCAAAATGTATTACGCAGATACGCATTACATTTTTTTCAGCCCCCCAATCGAGAAAACAAAACCAATTACATGTTCAAAGCAACGGAACGGTGGCCCAATATCAGAGAGAACTCCACTCTTGAGTGAGCAGTGATGATTGAGCAGTCCGTTTTATTTTGCAGATTCAAGCTGCTCTTCAAAATATTCGCCACCAGATGTCACCGGAGAGGACTGTGTTGAAAAGCTTCGAGTAATGAACCGTTTTTCAATACAAGCTTCAGTGCTTCGGAAAGCTTCATTTGGCCATCACTATCTGAAAGGCTCAAAACAGACAAAATGATATTGGAGTTGTGCAGTCAAAATCCAGTTGTGATGCCTTGTCATTGCCAAGAATAAATGCTGAGGGAAGCAACAATGGTTGCTGACTGAAGTAGTCGCACTCGAACGTCAAGGAAGGTGGAAGGAAAGCAGATTACGCAGACATGTCAGGTTTCCAGAGGTGAGCAATTTATTTACAGTGAGCTTAATTTAATGTGTAACTTAACAAAACTTCCCCCCAAATCAAGTCACTTAACAAACCTCACCATGGCTCTGGTGACACAGCTCACCTCTGCTCTCTGCTGCATCTGGTAGAGACTGGCTTTAAATAGGGCCATCAATTTCCCTCCAATTGCCCAGCCAGTACCACTCACTCAACTGAGGGATCTAAAACTCTACACAGATGATCTGAAAACACAAAACCTCTACACACTTCTAACATGCACATTTACACAACTAAATGGCAGTATTAACGAAAAGAAAAACATTCAACAAATCCCTTTAAACCTTAACACAAACAAAAGGAAGCATCTCTGTGGACAAAGAAACCCCTCCACTTGGTTTGACCTGCTGATGTCATGTGTGACATCATCAGGACTTTAAAATGAGGAAATGCCAGGTGGGCGTTTCCCCCCACCTCACCCTCATGAAGAGTGAAAAGACAAACAGAGTAAGTATGAACGAATTACTTAATGTGTAACATAATAAAATATAAAGAAACATGTACTTGAGTATTTGTCTTAATTTGCAGAATGTTTGATTTGCCGGCAACAAAACGCTTCCACAAACAAACCCGGGACAGTGAGTGAAGCAACGTTACATGACAAACAGCAAATCATAGCAAATACATAGAAACAGAATAATGTGCAAAAAAAAAAAAGGTAAACACATGTGGGACAAATGGAGAGCATTGCAACTGCTCCTCCACTTTGTCACACTGACCAGGAAAAAACAAAGCGAGCAACTTGTGTAAATCAAGGTAAAAAAAACGGTTTCCCCTCCTCGTCAACACTGACGAACCATCGAGGTCTGCAGAATGATCTGACCAATGGCTCAGACGGTTCAGAGTCTCTGAGGTCATAGTGCTGCCGGGACTGCCCTTGACCACCAGCACTGTCGGTGTCAGCACTGGAACACGACCATGAGGAAGACCTTGATATAGTTTGGCGCACCATCTTTCTCACTAGAAGAAACAAGACTTGTCATCACTGCAGTCTCAATACTGAGAGATATTGAGATGAGATACTGCAACCACTGGCACTCCCATATTTTCATATTCTGAGACCGAACTCTATATTGTTCGTTCCCATAGAGCAGGGTTTATCAGAGCTTACCTCCAAAATATGGGAATGGACTGTCTGCAGTCCTCACACTTGCTTCAGATGTTATCAGTCCATTCATTGGACATTATTGGTTGTAATCAGCCCCACAGATAGGAGCCAGGAGAGGCCCTCTACCCCTGCTAATCGCTCAGGTTTGTTATCCATTCACACAGAGGGCCACAAAGAAAAGGACAGGAACAGCCCAGAATCCATTTTCCTGACTTCATGCAAATAAGGCAGTGCTACCAGGTAAAAGGATTGAAATGGACAGCAGTGATTTTAATGAGTGAGTTAATGTGGTGTTGATATACCAGCTTTGACATGTATTTGTAGACGTTATGTTTTCCACTGTCTTTGTGATGCTAGCTTAAAGTTACTGTGAAAGGTTCATGTATACTGTGGTTGGTACGTCTTCGTCTTGGCTGTAGCGTTCTATTGTTTCTATTTCTGTTTTCTCTAACTGTTATTACTGTAATGAGGGTCTAACAAACAATTGATCTAATTGATCTCATTATCATTTGTTTATTTACAATTAAGTGCTTCCAACTTCTAGTCACAGTTTATAGGTTGCTCCTAGTTTTTAGCTTCTACTCGTGCTTATTATGGCTTCATTTTGTGCTTATGTCATTGCCTAATTTACACAGTTAAATGGTTCTGTATAAGAAATATTCTTGACAAATCCAGAAAACAAAAGGCTCGGTGATGTCAGACATGACATCATCAGCACTTTAAAAGTCAGGAAATGCTGGATGTCTCCTACACCTGACCTCCGTTTAGTAGGATGAAGGACGAGCTCAGAGCAAAGTAATAATAGTAAGCTTAACCCTTAAACAAGAAGCAAACATTTAAACCTGAAACATAATAAAACAAGATATGACTGTGTACTGCTTTAATCTGCTGTTTTTTATTTAACTGCAACATAACACTAAAGCATCCCATGTCCCAATTGCCAGTCTTGGTAGCCGGGGTTCGGTCCACGTGGGTGGCTGGCCTCTCCCTTGGAGATAGGGTGAGAAGTTCGGCCATTCGGGAGGGGCTCAGAGTAGTAGTATCCTTGGGCAAGATACTAACCCTAAG
Source organism: Aulonocara sp. 'chitande type north' Nkhata Bay (assembly GCF_057382095.1). NCBI lineage: Eukaryota > Metazoa > Chordata > Actinopteri > Cichliformes > Cichlidae > Aulonocara > Aulonocara sp. 'chitande type north' Nkhata Bay. Next base: position 7,454,390 of record NC_141347.1, read on the forward strand.
TTGTTCTTCGATGCATCCATTGGAGTGTGAATGTAGTTAGAAAGCACTATGTATGGAGAAAGTGCTTGTGAGAATGGGTGAATGTTGTATGGAGAGTAGAAAAGCGCTAAATAAGAATCAGAGTCTATAACTGCTCACAGACTGGCTGTCAGGAAGCCGTTCGAACGCAAGCAAAACCGGGACACAATACAGAGCTATGCACAAGACGTAGACTACAAATTTATTTATTGAGCACTGTTCATAGATTAAAATCACAAAGTGTTGCACAATAAAACCAAAAATATTAATAAAATATTGACATGAAACAATGAAAACATTAATTAAAGCTTGTTTGTATAGAAATGGTGCCTGAGAGACCAATCCCCACGGGGACCAACAGTAGCCTCGGACACGAAGACCTGAGTGCTCGGGATGAAGCACGAGGTTTCAGGGATAAACTGACCAGAGCTTCACCATGTAGAGCTCAACAAGTTCAAACTGAAATTTTAAAATGAAACCTAAAATTTACTGGCAACCAATGAAGAGAAGCCAAAACTGGAGTAATATGTGGCCTCCTATTGGTGCTGCAGTGTTCTGTCTGAAGGCTCCAACGCTGATTTGTAGAAACCAGTAAAAAGACCACTGGAGTAATCCAAACGAGAAGAAATAACAGCATGAAGAATCATCCCCGGCTCAGCCTTTGACACCAGCAGCCTGACCTTAGAAATGTTTCTCATGTGATTAAAACACTTCTGAACCAGTTTGGAGACATTGAACTGTCGCTATGACGCCCAAATTTCTGAGACTCGATTGAACGGACGAGTCTAAAACACTGATGCGCTGCTTGATAACTCCAAATGATCATCATCATCATGTATGGAGGTGATTATGACAGTGAGTATCTGTTGTGTGCCCACCTTATTACTAAATTAGGCAGATCACTCTGAATTGAATCAGGACATAAAGCACGGTCTTTATGTTGCTTTATTGAACACTCTTCATCTTACAACTAGCCACTTAACGAGGCTTCCTTCGGACAACAACATCCGGTTCAAAGGTCATCACCTTAAGACATAGCCATATCAGTACATATCTTCAACCATCTTTAAAAATGGTAGAGGGATGGTTTGGGCTGCGTGTCAGGCAGTGCTGGTGGGAATCTTGTGAAGGGAAAAAGATGCCATCTAAAAGCATGCAGTGGGAACTATGGAAGAAATTACAAGAAAGCTTGATTAGGAGAGTTCAGGCTGCACTGAACTCTGGTGATATCAGCAACTTTCAAGCTTGTTAGAACTGTAAAAACTCAGCTTTCATACTGTATGTCTCTGTGTCAGAGATGTCAATAAATCACTGCACCTATTTCCATGTTTCCTGTCAAAACATAAAGAAAAGAAGACTTTTGCTCTGTACTCTGCTTTATTTGAAATGAATGGAAGAACAAAACAAAATGCTTCCAGTGGAAGGATGGCTTTGACACTGGGAAAGTATTTATGGTCTGTATCGGGCTTGCCTGTCCATATGGAGCAAAAACAGCTCTGCATCATACACTCAGGCTCCTGACATCTTTCTGCATTAGGAAACCTAATCACAGTTTATAGACAAGTCAGTGTCATTTTAGTGACAGTACCAGGTTGTTTCACAGCAGAAGTCAGCCATGTTTAGGGAAGGTCTCGTCCCTTCAGACCTCCACATTTTTATTTTCAGTACATCCAAATAAATGCAGTAGGACAGTAGTTTATCACTGAAGTCAATCAAAAGCCAACAGATAGTTGGCCTGCTCGAGGAAACCTTACTTTCTGGGTTACGTTTCATGCTGGTACTGTGGAGATCTGACTGTGGACCTATTTCACATATGCAGTGTCCAGGTACGTTTAAAAAGAGAGTAACAGTGAGACGAAGCCAAAGAAAGTGAATATAACAACCCACAAATAGTGTTTAGGTCGTTATATCTTTACAGAACTATTTTTTACTGAAGAAGTACCAAAACCCTGCATCATTTATTCCACCGTCGCTGGAAATCTAGTCAGCATGTAGAGGAACCTGTTTGTTTTCTATCAGACTAAATGTGTCTCTGTGTTTATGATACACTGGACGCTTTCTTATGATAAATAATGGATTTCTGTGTCCAACTAAAGAGAGACCCTTCACTGATGACGATGACGTAAACAGACAGACGTTCACAGCGCTATATACTGCCCCCTCATGGTCATCTTACAAGCAGCGTACACTATGGTTTTATATCTTCACAAATATTTTATATTTTTTATTAAGATTTGTATGTTGTGTTGTTGTTTTTTGAAACTATGGACGTAACGTCTGTCAATAAAGATAGATAGATAGATAGATAGATAGATAGATAGATAGATAGATAGATAGATAGATAGATAGATAGATAGATTGATTGATTGATTGATTGATTGATTGCTGACAGCAGCATCTTCAAACATCACCACACATCATACTGAAGTCATTCATGCAGTTTGTAGGAAACAGGCCGCTGTGTTCATTTCACAGGCGGAGGTCACGTGTTTACCTGTACATAGAGTCGCCATTGTTGTTGTTGTTTATTTGTTTGCTGTTTCTACGACGGCGTGCGCACACTGCTGCACTCGGCCTGTCATGAGTGTGTTTTAAACGTCACACAGTGATATCTGATCATGTGTAAACGGCTGGTTAGTGTGTGTTAAACTCATAATGCGCACACACACATAAGATGAGCGAACTCGGGGATGTTTCGGTTGGTTCACGGGACAGCGACGCCCACGGAAATGACAGCAGCGTGACCAGTTCCGCTGCTGTCGCTTACGTGGAGACAGGAAGTGTCTTCCGTTGGTTTCCGGATCGGAGTCTCGGTTGATGTTGTTGTGTGTCTACCATGGCCCAGGACGCGCTTTCTCTCCGGGTGTCGGAGATCAGCGACCCGGCGCTTCTCTTTGAGTGCTATAACACTGAGGAGATCCGCGGAATCGAGCGCAAAGTCCGCGGGGAGATCGAGCAGAAGAGGGAGGAGCTGAGGCAGATGGTGGGCGAGCGGTACCGGGACCTGATCGACGCCGCCGACACGATCGGGGAGATGAAGCAGTGCTCGGAGAGCGTCGTGCAGTCCATCCAGGACATGCAGCAGTACTGCCACAGGCTGAAGCAGGGCAGAGCCAGCGTGGCCAGCTGCAGAGTGGAGGTGAGCCAAACGCCGTGTGTCGACGCATGCGCCTTAGTAGTACTTTACAACGTCATGAAGATCTACCGTAACCTCACCTACAAAGCGGCAGACTCGCAGCTGCTCAGGAAAGGTGAGGCTGCTGGACCACCTGAACACAGCTTCGTCACAGAGCAGTGTGTGGTTCATTCCAGCCTGTTCAACACCGCTGCTACATGCAGCACACAAGCACCATCAGGCAGAACAGAAGGATGCAGACACACAACAGTGCAGAAGTGACCTGGTGTGTGTGTGTGTGTGTGTGTGTGTGTGTGTCCAGTCACTGAGTGTTCAGGAGTGTGATGGCCTGGGGGAAGAAACTATTCTGTAGTCTGGCAGTGAGTGTGTGTCTGTGGGGTGTGTGGTCCTCCACGATGCTGGTGGCTTTGCAGTGTGATAAGTGTCTGTGATGGAGGGAAGAGCGGCTCCAGTGATCTTCCCAGCTGTTCTCACGATCCACTGTACTGCGGTGCAGTTACCATACAGACAGTGAGGCAGCTGCTCAGGAGAAAAGGCTTCAGAGACTTCCAGCTGTTTATTGTCATTGTGCAGTTTCTGGACCACAAAGGTGCTGAAGTAAGAAGAAGAGAAACCAATATACAACGAAAGTGGAAAATAAATAAACAAATAGAATAAAATAAAAAGCAGTGTGTATGTATAGATATGTGAGTGGAACTATATACATGGTGTATGTGTAGGAAACACTGAAACAGACTGGGACCAGAATAAGTGCACAGAACATGGAGAGACTGAGATATTGCACACAGATGATCAGCAGCAGTGTCGGGGTGGATGTGTTGGGGAAGTCCTTACACACTCTTCTGGACTTCATCAGTCAAAGTTCAACACTTGGTTGAAATGACGTCTAAACTGCGTGTTTCCTTCTAAAGCTTCTCCTGAGTTAAGAGAACGAACGCTTTCACATGTGCACAAACTGCTTTTGCAGCAACTGTTTGAAGCTGATGACGTTGTGACGGAGACGCACTGTGTGTCCTGTTGCAGAGCCAGACACCGTGGCAGCTAAAGTTCTACACCATGGCCTCCCAGATCAAGCTGCTTTTGGAGATCCCGGAGCGGATTTGGAGTGCCATGGAGGCATCTCACTACCTCCGAGCCACGCAGCTCTACCTGATGTGCTGCCACCTGCACCATCTGCTGCAGCTGGAGGCCACTGCAGCAGGCCTCTACAGCTCCGTCCTTGTCCGATTTCCCATCCTAATCCGACAGGTTGCCACCACCGAACACTTCAGGTTTGTGTCACAATTCCTGCTTAACGGAAACTTGAAATCGAAACTCCGTGGCTGGAAACTAAAATAGTGCACTTGTAGTAGCTGAGAGTAAGCGTCTTCTTGCAGGGCAGCCATTCTGCTGGACAGCAGGGCTCTGCTGAGGGGCCGTGCAGTGTCGGACCAGGCCATCGCTGAAGCCTTGGTGTCCATCATGCTGCTTGAAGACAGCTCTCCTCGGCAGGCTCTGGCTGACTTCTTGTTGGCCCGGAAATCATCCATACATCAGCTGCTGAACCAACCGCAGCATGGTATGCTCTATAGTTTCCTTCTGTGGTAAAGCGTGACAAATGTTTGATTTGATAAAGAAAAAGCCTTCGAGGCTTCTGTTAGTCCATGAACCTGTGCTTTTCTGCAGGTGCAGGGATCAAGTCCCAGGTGTGCAGCCTCGTGGAGCTGCTGGTCACCACTCTGTTTCAGGCCTATGCCATCTTCTACCTCCCCCCAGAGGGCAGCCCCAGGCCAGGGGATGAAGCTTTGAGCTGTGGCATGCTCTTCTCTGTCCTGGACAACGTCACATCTACGAGTCCTGCAGGTAAACAGCTGAGACAGGACACGTCGGGGTCTTTGTGTTCAGGTTAATAAGAATAAGCTTTGCTTCAGAGCAAGAATTTGCTGGCTTTCATCTCCTGGGTGAGCATGGCCATGTCTCCCCGTGCCTCACAGGAGCAGCTGACTCTAAACTGTCTGTGGATGTGATGCAGATGCTGAATACAACACTGTGCGTGTAGTCTGAGCTGCTGTGAGTGTGCAGTAAGAGCACTGCTCTGAAACACTCAGTCTGAGAAACTAACAGCCCCCTTTTTCCAATGTTCCCCATCTGTGTCCTCAGCTAAGGACAGAAGGGTGTTGCAGGAAGATGTGAGTACAGGCAGCTGGTTAAAGTATCTGCCTGCGTCCATCTCAGAGTTTCAACCTGTCCTTCGCACCCTGGCTCAGCCAATCCAGAGGGAGCACCTGCAAGACACTCTTCAACAGTGGATCGATACGTAAGGCCACTGAATGTCTGCTGTTTCCTTTCTTTCAGTTTCAGTGTTGTTTGCATAGAAAAATGTGCTAATAGTAGCATTCCAGCTCTGCCTCTGTGCTGTCAGGAGTGACTTGTGATCACTTTGAGCTGATAGAAGGGAGCGATCACCCCGAGGCGGAGTCCAGCTCACAGAAGTGGCGGCGGGAGTCCTCGGGGTAGCATACGTGATCCAGCACAGCCTTGCAGACTTCCTTAAAGCTGCCTCCTCGAGCAGCAGAGGGAGCCGACGCGCTGCATTTTATCCTCGGCCACTTACACACCGCTGCAGTGGCCTTAAACATGTCCGGAGATGACTGTGGGTCCTCCACCTGGGGACCAGTGAGGGTGGAGCCATGAACACCGTCATGATCGTTGGCTCAAGGACAAAGTTTTAGGTTTAGACACGAGGAGCAGGAGGGTCAGTGTTTAACGTGGTTCATTACAGGATCATTATCTGCTGATCTTCATTTTAGTTTCAGTTTGTGAGACGATGAGTGGAAGACCAGATGAAGTTTACTGGTTTGGAGTCGTCGACGTGAAAACTGGATCTATCTGTGACCGTGTGATGACTGGCGTCCAGGCAGGTGGTGCTCAGCAGCCGTGTAGGAGAGAACTGCTGACTTACATTCGATCCACTGCAGATGTGTGCACCTCGACTGCTGTGGGACACAATGAAGACCAGTGTCTGTGGTCCAATCATGTCTTACACTGCAGGACAACAAACATGAAGCTCCGACCAGAGACGGAACAAACAACACAAAGATGAGGGAGCGTCTCATCCCACCACCTGTCACATGTGCTCACCACTCGCACATCTATTTATTCACTACTCCTTATTGTTATCGTTATTATTCTCATGTCATGGTCCAGTGTAATTAAATTACTTTTCCACTGAAAAAGTAGAGTAACTGATTACTGTTCATTTTTAGGTATTTTAATCACAGTTACTTACAATGTGCTTGCGTTACATTGTAAAATAATTAAACTGGCTGAACATCGTTATTTAATTTCAATCATTTATCTTCTAAAGGTAGAAGTAAACTCTGCTCTGTAACATGGCTGAGGTGCAGCTGCGCGTCATTCCACACCAGTTTGCTGCACGGTCGTTTTCTACAGCGGAAGCTGTCGGACTGAAGCAGTGGCTGTTTCATGACGTGGACATGTTCCCGCCTCTTCACTTTTCTGAAACAAGCAGACAAGAACATTACAGTGATATGTAAAAACTATGGGCTGCTGTTAACAGCAGCAGTAACCTGCTGAAGCGCCTGACACAGAGCATAGACGAAGACTTCTGAGCGATCCTTCATCATCCATGGATAACACTGCTGAGCAGGACCTGGTTTTACTTCAGCAGCACCGACGGTGACTGCAGGCGACACTGGAAGAGATGCCGCTGCTGCAGAGTCTGCGTCTTTAAAATAATTTATTATTTAAAGAGTTTAATTTCTATTGTTTGCCACTCAAGGTTTTATTGGGATTTTAAGAAGTATTTAGTTAAATTACTTATTGAGTAATTAAGTTACTTTTCAGACACAGTAATTAGATAAGTATTTTAAATACACTGTTGGTTAAGTAATTGGTAATTAATTACTTAAAGTAACTTACCCACACTGGTTATTTCTGGCCTGTTTGCAAAGCTCACCTTGATGTTATCGAGTGCAGGGCGTGTGTTTCATGAAGGCTACATGATCATTTCCAGTCTCTCCAAATGTGTTGTTTCCAGCTGTAAGGAGGACATCTGCCATGGTGTTGGAAGCCTTTTGGTCTACGTCAAGAGCCTGAAGGGGCTGGCAGCCATCAGAGACGCTGTTTGGGACCTTCTGTCAGCAGACTCCATCAGTCAGCACTGGAGCACCGTCTGTCAGCGTCTGCTGGAGCACCCCCTCACCGTCTGGGAGGACATCTTGCAGCAGCTTTTCCTCCAGCGGCTGCAGGTTGCTGTTCTTCTATCTTTAGCTTTATAGGTTCATTTTCAGGGCCCACTTAGTCTGTATACTTGCTAATGACGGGGGATAAACATGCAGTTATTGTAACACTTTTATTGTTTCTTTCGACTCTTCAAGGTCATCACTAAAGAGGAAACTGAAGCCATCTCAGTGCTGTCTATCCAGCTCCTTACATCCGCCGTCAGGGATCTGCAGACCCAGAGCGTCCATTCGTCTTCAGGTGCCCACAGCAGCCATGGGGCCCAGTATGAGGTAGATGTCTCCTCCTTCTTGTGGTTGGAGTCTCCAGGGGACCTGCTGAACGACGCAGGCTGGTTCAGTGTGAGCCAGCGGGGCCAGCAGCAGCACAGGAGTGGCCTGGCCATGAAGACGCAGGCGCTCACACCTTGTGTTCAGAACTTCTGCTCTTCCATTGATGCAAAGCTGAAAGCCAGACTGGATGATCTCCAGCACTACCTCCCGTCCCAGGACGTGGGTAGGTCCACTGGGAGTGTTGTGGGGGTTTCCTTGTGTTTCAGCTGACAGATTGATGGTGTATTTATCCTGATTTAATGTGATATTGAGAAAGACCAGTGAAAAGCTCAGGCTTTTATCTTTGTTGAAGTTTTGGAACCAACTCTAGATTCTTTCATTTCTCGTGGAATAACAGGAAGTGACATCACCTGACCATGAAACTGGGTGATGTCAGCTATCCGATCCCTTTTGAATGTCTGAAACTGTACTTGGCAGGACTGATGGAGCACATCTGTCTGCACTTCAGTCACGTCTTTGATCTGATGCAGTGCTGAAAACCACAGAAGCGTTTGGAGCTAAATCTGAGGGTTTCATACTCTTTGGATTGTATAAACATACGAATGGCAACTATTGGACCACTGAAATATTGAAAGTACTGACAGTTGTTAATGTGTCGTGCTTTGCAGGCTCTGACTCTACTTTGGCCACTGTCCCTTCCTCTGCTGATCAGCCATCGTCATCCTCATTTAACCGCTTCATCGACTCCGCAGCAGTGGAGGCGGCGCTGCGTGACGGCTGTTTGGCCTGTGTTCACCACATTCTGTCCTTCATCCGATCACAGCTGGCTGCGGCCTCGCCAGACTCCAGGCCCACCTGCCTCAGTTCAGTTCTATTCATGGCCAGGCTGAGCCAGTCTATGGGCAAACTGTGCCCCAACCTGAAGCATTGCATCCTGGGAAAGCAGTGTGGTTTTGACAGCACAGCCAAAGGGACCCCCAGGCAAGGCAAGAAGCTGGGCAAAGCCACGGCCGCTGCAGAGGTCAGGCCTTCCCAGGACAAGTGGGAGGAGCTGAAGGAGGAGCTTCTTGGCTGCAGTATGGAGGCCTACCGCATCTGGAGCGCCGCTCTTTCTAAAGTCAGACACAGTCACAAGTGTACATGTAAACTTGACATGTGGTTAGTGTCGGTTTATGGGGAGGTTTGTAGAAATCTGATAGAGCAGTAGAATCACATCACGTCACATAGCATCCAGCTGTGGTTAAACTGGTTTATAAAGGTTGAGTGAAAGTGTATTATCTGACTGAACTGTTGAGCAGACGGGTGGAGGGACACTGACTAAACCAGTGATCATGCTGCTGTTGGCTGTGAAACCTGTCTGTTTGCTAATGTTTTAGTTTCAACAGACGTATGTGGGAGGGTCAAAGGTCTACAGCTATGACTCTGGTGTTGTCTGAAGACCTGCTCGGCTCTGTGTTGCAGGGGCTGTTGGAGAAGTTTGGCATGGTGCTTCATGCTGAGTCTGCAGGCACCATCTTAGCTACAGCAACTAACTGGGAGGATCTGGAAATCCAGGAGGAGGCTGAGTCTGGAAGCAGCGTTACATCCAAAATCCGTCTTCCAGTACAGGTCAGGAGGACATCTGATACAAACTGGAAGGACCCAGAATCCATCCTGAGGTCTGATGGCAACCTTTTGTTTCTGGTGTCTTCTGTAGCCAACGTGGTTTGTGCAGTCCCTGCTGTTCCAGCTGTGTGTGGAAATAAACAGGGTGGGAGGCCACGCCCTTCCTCGCTCCACCCTCCAGGAGTTTCTGCAGACCTGTTTGACTGAAGTCCTGCACCATTACCACAGCCTGACACAGACCAGCAGCACGGTAACTGGGACCTGTCTGGTAGATAGTTGGATTATTCCTCGACCTGATGATTTCCTGTGTTCTGAGAAAAGTCTGAGAATAATCTTCATGATGATCACAGACGAGCAGAGCGTCACGGCTCTGTAGGAGGAAAAGAAGGGAATCATGCTAGCAGGACCTGGTGTATGGCTACAGACAGCCAGAAATATTCAATGAGAGACTAATGAAGAGCTAAGTACACACATACTTACGTAGAAGTACAGATACTAGTGTTCAGAAATACTCCAGTAAAAACTGAAGCACTGATTCTACTTCTTTACTTGATTAAAGGTGAAAAGTACAGGTTGTGAAATGTGCTCACAGTAAGAAAGTAAAAGGTTTGTATTGTTGTACAAAGCTGACGGAGCTGTGCTGCATCAGTTCAGTAACAGTGTAAGAAAGTAGATTGGAAACAAGCTTTTAGTCAACAGTTAAATTGTAATAAATGTACTCAGCTTGGTTAGGTAGAGTCTGAGTGGGAAAGGACAAATGCTGAGAGGGTGACTTTCCCCCACATCGGTGGGATCAGCACATGAACCCTGAGATTCGCTGTAAGGACTCAGCGTGGGGAGAGCTCACACAGGTCTCTGCTGTGGGCTCTATTTTCTTAGTGTTCAGGCTGTGATCAGCTGATCTGAGGTTTACGGCTCTTTGTAGATTTACAGAAGCAGCTGTTTCATCAGCTGTACGGACGTGTGCTGCTCATGCTGCCTTTATACTGGCTGGTGTCAAGTTGGAGTGAATCCAGTGAGTGGATCTCAGCATCATGAGCTTAACTCTGACCGTGATCATCAGTCACACACTGTTCTTTACTTTAAATCATCACAGCAAACTAACCTGTTTATCCTGCTTTGAACTGCACCTTCCTTCATGCAGTACCACAGTCAGCCTACCTTACCATGGACATGAATGAACCTACTATCACGTGTACAGAATGATGTTTGATTAACAACGAGAGGAGTTTCATGGCTCTGCTCGTGGTCAGGGCGTCAGTGCAAACTACCATTATAATGTCTTTAATGTTGTTAATACAAAAAAGGAAGTAGGAAGTGTTACGACACAAAGAAACTAGTGCTGTCAGCGTCACCGGGTTAACGCGTCATAACTGGCAAATCCCTGTTAACGAGTTAACACAGATTAGTCCGGGTTACTTGGTGTCAACGCCACATTAACGCGTTAATGCGCTAAAAGAAACCTTATTTGAACCGAAGAGATCAGAGGTCCAATGTTATATTAGAATCACACCCTATAGGCCTGTTCACCACTCAGGCATAACTCATGACCACTGACAGGTGAAGTGAATGTCACTGACCATCTCTTCATCATGGCGTCTTTTACTGGGTGTGACATGTTAGGGAGCAAGTCGACGTTTGGGCCTCGAAGTTGGTGTTTTAGCAGGAAAATGGGCAGACATAGAGTCCAGGTAGTGATGCTAGATAACTGAGTCAGAGCATCCTGTGGGGGCTCCAGTCTGCAGTGGTCAGAACAATGGTGGACAGGCTAACTGGAGAGCGTGGTCTGATCAAATAGACAAGCTCTGTAGGTCACATTGGCAAAGGTGTAATGCTTGCTCTGATAGGAACTGTGTTTTTAATGGGGCTGCAGATCTGTCAGGGTGCCCATGCTGGACCACGGTGCAGTGGAGGAAGATCGCCTGGTCTGATCAGTCGTGTTCTCTCTTACATGACGTGGCTGCTCGGGTGTTTGCGTGGCAAGCTTGCAGATGCAGTATAATCCTTTAGGTCAGTGGTTCCCAAACTTCTTTTGCTTCTTTTGTTTTTACAGCAAAAATCTAGTCTTTGGCTTAGAATGAAGTTGGTTTGGAAACATATTCAGCGATGCTTCATCTCCTGCTTTGTGTTTGTGTGGGAGCCCGTGCTAGCAGTGTCCAAGCGTTGTTGTTGTTGTTGTTTTTTTCCTGTTTCATACCGCGCACCCCCCCCCCCCCCCACAATGGCTCTGCGCCCCCCACTTTGGGAAGGTCTGCTTTCGGTAATGTCCTGCTGGGTCCTGCATGTGGATGCGTGCCACCTACCAGTTGTTACAGACCATGTTTCATGGTGTATGCCATGATTGCTGTGGCCTCTTTCAGCAGGAACATGCAACATCAGACAGAGCAGGAATGGTTTGAGGAAAACAATATAGCTTTGAGGGGTTGACTGGACCTCCATATTCCTTAGATCTCAGTCCAGTCTATGTGAGAGAGAATCTCTTGGTTCCAAAGCACACCTTCAGGGCTCTACTGGAGCACAATGCAGCAACAAAAGGGAACTACACAATATTAGGCAGGTGGTCATAAGGTTATGACTGATTAGTGTATTTTGTCAATGCAACTGTCAAAACGATGGCAGTGAGAAACTGATCTGATGGCAAAGGAGCACAGAAGCATAAGGGCGTGGTTAGCACTTTAAATGTATTTTCTATGGTTGTGCCTCCCTTCTCCTTCAGGATGCTGTATTCCCCATGACGCAGAACAGAGCCCTGCAGTTCCTGTTTGACCTCCGTTACCTGAGCGCTACTCTGGGGAGCAGACTGGAAGAACTGAAGAACTCCCGACCACAGCAAGACCCAAGGTATCAATTCACATCCAAAATATGTGTCATGGGCTGTTTGTGCACAGTCTGCAAACACCCGAGGAAGCTTGGAAACTGTAATCCTGTAATACTGTAGTGCAGCACGAGCCAGAGGTGTTCACGGGTTCATATGGTTGTGTCCAGAATCAGGGACTGAATCCTGCGACGTGAGTGGCTGTTCAATTGGTAGGTCTCGCCCAGGGGTGTCAAACTCAATCGCACAGGGGGCCAAAACTGAAGGCACACTTTAGGTCGCAGGCCAAACAAGATAAAGATTTATTGAACACTCAAACAATGTTTTTTAAACATAAATATGAATAAAAACAGACAGGAATATGATTCCAGATTAAATAAACTTAAAAAAAGAAACTTTAAATATTTTGCTCTTCATAAAAATATATCCTGTCAAAATGATGCAAGTTAGAAATATGAACATGCTGCCAAAACCTCAGGAAAAGTAAATGAGAGCAAACACAAGGTTGGAGCCGCATGTAGACGAGCTGGGCGCTGCTGCAGGAGTGGAGCTAATAAACTGTGCGGGCCATTCAGTGTCTTTCCCTGAGTGCATCGTTACACTGCAGCTGCATCTGAATCTGCACAGGTGCAGCTCAGCAAAGTGCGCTGACTTGGTTCAACATTACTGCAACAGGGAAAGTGAGGCAGGCTGCACTGGTGCATTAGTGACAGCTTCACTTGAAACGCCTTCACTGCATCACACATGTTCATGAACTGACAGGTTTCCTTGCTGAGCTCAAAAACTCTGAACTTTTATCCCAACTCAGCCAGCGGAGCTCTGCATGAAGGAATGTGGGCAAACACTGAATCTATTTCCCACATAAAAGACTGAAACTGATGGTGATTTAAACTTTTAGCTCAGGTAAAATGTACGGTCTGCGTCACGGTGACCATTACATGCTCCATTTTTAGGACTTCACCACACAGCCTTTCCTGGTGTGTGATGCAGTGATGTGCTGTTAACTCACCGGTACATTTCTCCTGCATCTTTACTCGCATCCTGCTGACTACTCCACTTTTTTTGGACACAACCCCCTGACGTTGGACACAGCCCCCTAACTTTGGACACAGCCCCCACACCCCCTGACTTTAGACACAGCCCCCTGACTTTGGACACAGCCCCCACACCCCCCTGACTTTAGACACAGCCCCCTGACGTTGGACACAGCCCCCTGACGTTGGACACACCCCCCTGACTTTAGACACAGCCCCCTGACGTTAGACACAGCCCCCTGACGTTGGACACAGCCCCCTGACGTTGGACACACCCCCCTGACTTTAGACACAGCCCCCTGACGTTAGACACAGCCCCCTGACTTTGGACACACCCCCCTGACGTTGGACACAGCCCCCTGACGTTGGACACAGCCCCCTGACTTTGGACACAGCCCCCACAGCCCCCTGACGTTAGACACAGCCCCCTGACTTTAGAAAAAGCCCCCTGACGTTAGACACAGCCCCCTGACGTTGGACACAGCCCCCACAGCCCCCACAGCCCCCTGACGTTAGACACAGCCCCCTGACGTTAGACACAGCCCCCTGACTTTAGAAAAAGCCCCCTGACGTTGGACACAGCCCCCACACCCCCCTGACGTTGGACACAGCCCCCTGACGTTGGACACAGCCCCCACAGCCCCCACAGCCCCCTGACGTTAGACACAGCCCCCTGACGTTGGACACAGCCCCCACAGCCCCCTGACGTTGGACACAGCCCCCTGACGTTGGACACAGCCCCCACAGCCCCCTGACGTTAGACACACCTCCCTGACGTTAGACACACCCCCCTGACGTTGGACACAGCCCCCTGACTTTGGACAAAGCCCCCACACCCCCCTGACGTTGGACACAGCCCCCTGACTTTGGACAAAGCCCCCACACCCCCCTGACTTTGGACACAGCCCCCACACCCCCCTGACGTTAGACACAGCCCCCTGACGTTGGACACAGCCCCCACAGCCCCCTGACGTTGGACACAGCCCCCTGACGTTGGACACAGCCCCCACAGCCCCCTGACGTTAGACACACCTCCCTGACGTTAGACACACCCCCCTGACGTTGGACACAGCCCCCACACCCCCCTGACGTTGGACACAGCCCCCTGACTTTGGACAAAGCCCCCACACCCCCCTGACGTTGGACACAGCCCCCTGACTTTGGACAAAGCCCCCACACCCCCCTGACGTTGGACACACCCCCCTGACGTTGGACACAGCCCCCTGACGTTGGACACAGCCCCCACAGCCCCCTGACGTTAGACACACCTCCCTGACGTTAGACACACCCCCCTGACGTTGGACACAGCCCCCACACCCCCCTGACGTTGGACACAGCCCCTGACGTTGGACACAGCCCCCACACCCCCCTGACGTTGGACACAGCCCCCTGACGTTGGACACAGCCCCCACACCCCCCTGACTTTAGACACACCCCCCTGACGTTGGACACAGCCCCCACACCCCCCTGACTTTAGACACACACCCCTGACGTTGGACACAGCCCCCTGACGTTGGACACAGCCCCCACACCCCCCTGACGTTGGACACAGCCCCCTGACGTTGGACACAGCCCCCTGACGTTGGACACAGCCCCCACACCCCCCTGACTTTAGACACACCCCCCTGACGTTGGACACAGCCCCCTGACGTTGGACACAGCCCCCACACCCCCCTGACTTTAGACACACACCCCTGACCTTGGACACAGCCCCCTGACTTTGGACACACATCCCTGACCTTGGACACAGCCCCCTGACTTTGGACACACATCCCTGACCTTGGACACAGCCCCCTGACTTTAGACACAGCCCCCTGACTTTGGACACACATCCCTGACCTTGGACACAGCCCCCTGACCTTGGACACAGCCCCCTGACTTTGGACACACATCCCTGACCTTGGACACAGCCCCCTGACTTTGGACACACATCCCTGACCTTGGACACACCCCCCTGACTTTAGACACAGCCCCCTGACTGCCTTCGGTGGTCAGTAAGATTAGAAGGAGTCCATTTGCATTTATCGACAGTGGAGTGTTAAATAACTGCAAACGTTGTGCTGTATGTCTTACAGATTCCATGAAACCTGTGATTGGCTGGAGAGCTTCATTGACCCCTTTGACCTGGACGTGTTTACACCTCACCTGAACGCCAGCCTCAACCGACTGTCTCAAAGGACCTTGGTACTTCCAGCTATGCTTAAATGAGTCAAAGATAAACAATGCTATTTTTGTAACAGGCAGTTCATTTGGACAACACATTTATATCGGACACATACATTAAGAGACACACATTCTCATTTAATGGTCAAAGGAGCTTGCAAAGAAAAGCGTCTGGACTTCTTTAAGTTACTTGAAGACGTTTCACCTCTCAGCCGAGAAGCTTCTTCAGTTCTAAGGTCAAATGGTGGAGAGTCCCAGATATAAACCTAGTGGGAGTGACCCCCCCACAGAGGGACAAAAGGACCCCCTGATGATCCTCTAATCGCCTGAGCCAAGGTGGGAAACTGGGCGTGGGTCCCAAACAGCCAGAGTTTCGGGTGAGCTCATTGTGAAACCTGGCCCCACCTTATCATGTGAATTCCTGAGGTCAGATGGCCCAGGATGTGAGTGGGCGTTAAGGCGTCTGGGAAGGATCTCAAAACTGGATTATAGATGGCAGAGAGTTGGTGTCGTAAACCCCGCCTCTGTTCAAAGATGGTCGCTCACAGTGGACATAGATGGCTTCTTTCACTCCTCTTTCAAACCATCTGTCCTCTCTGTCCAAAATGTGAACATTGGCATCCTCAAAGAGTGTCCTTTGTCCTTAAGATGCAGATGGACTGCTGAGTCTTGTCCTGTGGAGGTGGCTCTTCTGTGTTGTGCCATGCGCTTGTGAAGTGGCTGTTTGGTCTCTCCAATGTAGAGGTCTGAGCATTCCTCGCTGCACTGTACAGCAAACACCACATTGTTAAGTCTGTGTTTTGCAGTTTTGTCTTTCGGGTGAACCAGTTTGTGTCTGAGTGTGTTGCTGGGTCTGAAATACACTGGGATGTCATGCTTGGAGAAAACCCTCCTGAGTTTCTCTGATACACCGGCTACATAGGGGATGACAATGTTGTTGCGTCTGTCCTTCTTATCAACTTAAAGAAGTCCAGACGCTTTTCTTTGCAAGCTCCTTTGACTACGATGACCTGGATGACTGAGAACCTTCACAGACATACTCATTTAATGGTTTTTCTACTATTTCCATTGTAGGTTCTCACTGAAGCCATCAAAACTCTGAATAAACACAACATAAAATTATGTATTAAACAAAAAAGTGTGAAATAACTCAGATTCTTCCAAACAGCCCCTTTGCTTTGATTCCTGCTTTGCTCTCTCGGCGTCTCCATGAGCTTCATGAGGTCGTCTCCTGAAATGGTTTCCAACAGTCTTGAAGGAGTTCAGAGATGCTGAGCACTTGTTGGTCCTTTGCCTTACCTTTGCGCTGCATCTCATCCCAAACCATCTCCACTGGGTTTAGGTCAGGTGACTGTGGAGGCAGCAGGATTCCTGAGAGTAATGAGATGAATGTATCCTTAGCAGCAGAGGTGACTCCTGGTCTTCTTTTCCTGGGCTGGTGCTCATAGAGCAGGGCGATATGCCCAAAAATATTTATCACGATATGCATTTGAAAATTTGCAATAACGATATAACTGACGATATAATTGACATGAGACAAAATACTTTACAACTCCTCAACTTTATTAGTGCAAAAAACCATCAATGTATTTTCACTGAAACAAGCAGCTGTTTTTTATGTGCATTAATGTTATATAAAAATGTAACAGAGAAAATTCCTCACTGACAGTTTAACCAAAAAGCATTTCCAGTGGAAACTGGCCGACACATCCTCAGCATAACCATGTATAACATCCACAGAACTTAAAAAGAGGTCATACACACACAATACAGTAATATTATGTTGAAGCACAGTACGTATCACTCCGCGAGGCTCCGCCTACGATAGCCGTAACGCTCCGACAATCCATCAAGCGGTGCGGCTTCGTAGCTCAGCAAAGTCGCACTGAAACATTTGACAGATTTTCGAGCGCCGTGCACATAAAATCGTTTCGAGGTCATAAACACAACCAGAGTTCATACATAAGGCACACAGGATTATAAGGGGCTCTGTCGACTTTCAGAAAAATCAAAGGATTGATTTTAAGTGCGCCGTATTTTCCAAACAACACTGTAATAACGACGGCCCGCTAGCATGCTCTACCAAAAATAGTGCTTTGTTGTGTATCTGACGGACGAAAGCTAAACCAGTTCCACACCAGTGAAGCTGCAGCATTTTTACAAACCAGTTCAGGTTCATCGTTTCATTCAATGATCCACTTTCGCTCTTCTCATTCTGCGTCGCCGCCATGTGCGTATGTAAACAAAGGCACTGCGCGTTTTACCCATATTCTATCGCGATATTTCATTTTCCTATCATTGCCCAACATTACACCGGTATTACCGTGAACAGTATGATATAGCCCAGCCCTAGGTCGTCATGTGAGACAGTTTCATCATCAACTATCAGTACTTGATAGTTTTTGTGACTGCACTTGGAGACACTTTCAAAGTTTTAGCAATGTTCTGGACTGACTGACCTTCAGTTCATAAAGTAATGATGGACTGTTGTTTCTCTTTACTGAGATGATTGCTTCTTTCCATAATATGAATTCTGACAGTTGTCTTCAAAGGCTGATTCGGTTCATGTGGACGTTTTCAGTGGGAGAAACGTTTCGTCATCATCCAGGTGACTTCTTCAGTTCAGCTGACTGCAGGTTGACTGCAGCTGACCTGCCAGCCCATTGTTCCTTCACTGGGCTGCTTTAGTCATTATATGTCCTGTTTATAAGACTGGAAACCTGCAGTCAGCTGAGACTGAAGAAGTCACCTGGATGATGACGAAACGTTTCTCCCACTGAAAACATCCAGATGAACTGAATCAGCCTTTGGAGATTTACTTACCTGGATTGTTGAGCATCAAGAGGTTTAACAGTTGTCAAACAGAGCTGTCAGCTGTGCACCAACCTGACGTCTGAACAACACAACTGATGGTCCCAACCCCATCAAGAAGGCAACAAATTCCCCCAATGAACCCTGACAGGCTCACCTGTGAGGTGAAACAATGTCACGTGACTACATCATGAAGCTCAGTGAGAGCAGGCCGAGGGTTTGCAGAGCTGTCAACAAAGCAAAGGATGGCTACTCTAAAATATAAATTATTATATAAAAATTTTTCTTTGTTACATGCGTCCATATATGCTGCTTCATATATTTGATGTCTTCAGTTTGTATCTACAATGTAGAAAGAAGTAAAAATAAAGACAAACCATTAAATGAGAAGGTGTGTCCACACTTTCACTGGTAGCGTATACAAAGACAACACTTAGTCACTGCAAGTACACAAGTGCATGGAAGACTGTGCAAAGGAACCGAGTGACATGAACACATCCATCGTCACATCCAAACAGAAAAGCTTCACGCAAGTCGAGTTGCTCGAGATTCACAGAATTTACAGAAAATGTTACATTTTTGTGATTTATATCATTGTCAGGATGATAAATGTCTTATATCAGGATATGAGAGTGTCACGATATCTCCTGATGTACTTCTGAAGATTATTGTCCACAGTCAGTGAACATGTCTTCTGTGTTGTGTTTGCTGTCTGAATGGATCCTATGAGCCACTCATCTAATGCTGTCCTAATTATTTCCTTGTCAGTTTATAAGGAGTCTTTTTGTTTTTCCTCCAGGTCCTGCTGGGGCTCCTGACAGGCTCAGAGAAGCAGTTTGCTTTGCGAAGCAGCAGTTTGAACTCCCAGGATCCTTACAACATACTGCCGCTAGCCAGCAGCCAGATCAGGTCAGAATTTAGTTACTAATAGTTACTAAATGAAAAAGAAAGTAATGGGTAAGTAAAATCTGATGGTATAGTTTCACTTTCATCTCTTTAATGATCAATAAGATGGGATCGTCACGTGACATAGGTGTGAGAATAAACATGGCGGAAGGCTCTGTAAGCTGTGTCAAGCAGAGGCCAGGGCAGCCTGATCCTCAGCTATCGAAGCTATCTGGTGAGGAAAGAGCCTGAGCCAGTGCGTGAGGTTGAGCGATACCAGTTAGACTTCCTTGTGCTCACCCTAATGCACAGCTTGGGCTCTGCAACCAGTCTCCTGCAGAGGAGCTGGAATCTGTTCCAGTTTGAATTGCCAGGAGGGTATTCCTGTACCCGCCGGTTTGCTGCCTGTACATTTGGGTTTTTACCTGTGGACAGGAAGGCTGCTTCCCTGCCTCCAGGTTGGGGAGTGGGTCTTAACCGTTGTTTGTGTTTGTGCGGTTAATAATTCAGTTCAGAACACTTAGCCTTCTTGAATGCACTGGATGGAGTGCTGGAGGGTACTACGTCTGGCGTCTCCATCGTCCCACTACAAGACCTCAGTGCACATGTGGGCAATGACAGTCAGGGGTGTGACTGGGAGGAGTGGCCGGCATGATCTGAAGCCAAGCGGTCATCAATTATTCCACACTGAACACCATGTTCAAGAATAAAGATGTCCGTCAGCGCATGTGGCACCAACGCACCCTAGGCTACAGTTCAGTGATCAGTTTTGTAGTTGTGTCATCATGTCTGTGGCTGTGAACATATGTTCTGGTGAAGAAAGGAGTTGATCCGTCAGCTTCTCACCAGCTGGTGGTGGACAGGCCTGGCACACCTGAAAGTATAGTGAGGATGCACTGGGAGCACCTGGCAGAGGCCCTGGTCCACAAAACCTTCAACTCCTGTGTGCAGAAGTACTTTGGCAGCTTTCCGAGGGAGGCTGGGGACACTGAATCTGAGTGGACTATGTTCTGATGAAGCTGCTGGACGGTGCTGAGGCTACAACATCATCGGTGACTGTTGTGCTGGTAATCCCTGCGAAGGGAGGCAAAAAGAATGATTCCTGTCAGGCTTGGTTAGCCTAGAGTTGGGTGGCAGCTGAGGGGTGCTAACAGGCCGAGCAGAACACAGCCTGAGTAGTAACTGAAGCAAAGACTCACTGGTAGGAGTTCAGTGAGTCTTTGGAAACAAAAATCAGTCTGCCTCAGAGTGATTCTGGGAAAGCTTCAGCTGACTCAGGGAAGCAGTGTTGACTCATACATGTAGTGAGTGTGGCCTTCGCTGCTGAATTTACCTGAGGGTATAGTTGGGGGATGGAAGGAATATTTTGAGGACCTCCTTAATCTCATGGTATCTGGCCAGGAGCAGGTCAGTCTCTGTACAGCCGTTGGGAGTGTTTGGTGCAGTATGTGACTGATACTGTTGATAACCGTTATGGACAGAAGTTAGGTGTGGTGCAGGGGAGGCCTCAGAAGCTTATCTCTAATGTCTGTGGGTCTGTTGGCTTGGCAGGTGGTGCTGACATTCAGATAGTGGGCTGCAGAGAGCCAGCAACACCACCAGGATGATGAACACAGAGAGGAAAAGAAACAGATGTTGACAAAAGCAGCTTTTCAACTGGTCTGCTGGTTTTACACAATTATGACTTCAGCGGTTCAACTGTTAGTTTAGATTTCCTTGTTTTCCCCAATAGCAGAAAAATGTGGTGCTGGTGACCAACGTACCACTGCACTGTTCAACTGGCCAAACTGGAAATACTCTGTTTGTGTGTCTGACAGGTTCGGGCTGCTGCCTCTCAGCGTGTCAAATGTGCAGAAATCCAAGGCAGCTTCCAGAAGCTCTGAAGCTCCTCAGCAGCTGGTGGTGAGTTCAGAGTCTGTCAGAGTTCTTGTTTGGGACATTTCCCCTCTGTGATGTTATTTACTGGCAGCCACACGATGACTTTACGTCTCTGTTTTACTGTGCTTATCTAAATGTCCTGTGTCACGCCCTTTGCCTTCCCAGCATTTCTAAGTTCAAGCAAACCAGTGTCAAACCAGTGTGTTCATCACTGTGTGTTTGGATTCTGCTGGTGAACAGCCACGTTACAACAGAATACTGCCACCAACAACCTAAAGTAAAGTTAAAGTACAAGCGCTACATGTGAAATAACAGCCAGTTTATTAAATAGAGTAAAACATCACCCAAAACATTTTTACCACTGAGCTGTGAAAGGGTGATGTCATCACTGCGCCCGCTGTGGACAGCCTGCACACCCAAGTTTGTCAAAGCTGAGAGTGAGATGACTCAGGATTTTCATACTGTAGCTGTAATCATTGAAAGTCTTGGACAAATTAGAATTTCAGTAACTTACTGAAATTCTCACTTACTCATCAGGGGGTCCTTTTGTCCCTCTGTGGGGGGAAACTCCCACAGGGCTTAAATCTGGGACTCTCCACCATTTGACCTTAGAACTGAAGAAGCTTTTCTGATGAGAGGTGAAACGTCTTCAAGCAACTCAAAGAAGTCCAGACGCTTTTCTTTCCAAGCTCCTTAGACTACCATGACCTGGATGACTGAGAACCTTCACAGGCATTTCATATGACTGTATTATCTTTAACATTTCCAGTGTTGGAATCATTCATGGCCAGAAATAATTCCAGGTCTGGACTCTCTTCCATTCTCCTCATTCATAAAGTTGCTTCGTGGTAAAACGTTAGGAGCTTTCAGATGGCAGCCCTTCTCTGACTCTGCTGAAGGTCTGAGCAGAGTCGGGCTCCTGTTTCAGAGCAGCTCTTTTGCCAGGTGCTTGTCTTCAGATGTCCCGTGACCTGTTTCTCCTTCCTCCTCCAGGCTCCTCAGTCCTTCACAGCAGGCAGTGATGACAGCTTCCGGCCAGGCAGCCTTTTCAGGCAGCTCGCTGATCAGGATGAAGACACAGCAGCGACTTCTTTATTTAAGCTTAACTGGCTCTCTGGGATGGGCAAATAATTCTCAGCTGGCTGCTTTGTTACAGTGACATGTACAGTAAATACTCCTTTTGTGTGTTGACAAAATGCCTCCTGTGTGATGTGTAAATGTTGTGTAAGCACTGACGTGTGTTGGCTGACTGGTGATCAGAGCAGCGATACTCTGGTTGAATGTGTGCATACACAAGCAGCATCGTTCAGGCACTCTGTGTTCCTGAAAGGAAACTGTGTGTGACAGGGTGGATGCTTCCTCTGTAGTGCTTTTCTACTCTTCACACTTTCTTTATGCTCCTTCTACCAAAGTGCTTTTCACATTCACACACACTCATACTCTGATGGATGCATCGGAGAGCAGCTTAGGCTGTGGCTGGTTGGTGGGGTAGGCTGTCCTTTTCACTCTGGACTGAAACATGTTTAACACACTGTGGTTTGTGACATACAGACTGATGCAGTCAGCTTCTATCACAGGATGTCTCCACAGCTACATTTGTATGAGTATGTGAACATGCTGACACGAAGCATTATCCCTGCAAACACTCCAGCGATCAGCTGACACATTCTGTACTGGGTTCTACATTTTCTTTGGGTGTTAATATGTCAGGTTGTATTTTATGTATGTATTCAGTTCAGATAGAGATGGCTGGTTGCCATGATGGCAGAAAGCAGGTTGACTTTATCATTATTGCCTCAGAGTAATCACCAGTGTGAAACACATTCTGGTGTTTGTGCAGCACTGTGGTGATTAGTGCTGTCACCTCACATCAAACAGGTTGTGGGTTTGAATCCGTGCCTGCATGGACTCTGAACGTGTGTTAATCATGAGTTCTTATTGGTTGTTGGGTAAGTATTGTAATGCTAAATGTGTCTTGTGGTTAAATGTTGCTTGTGTCTCTCACCAAAATAAACTCAGCCAAACCTTCTGACGGTGACGTTGTTGATTGGCGAGTTTCTAGTTTGCAAAGCTGCTGGATGACGTTGGGACCACACTGCAAAAGTAGCACATGAAGCAAAACCCTCAGACAGGTCCGTGTCGCAGGAACAGCGTGGTGCAGATACTTGGTGTCAAAGAAAGTGTCACCAACACCGGCCCCCACCGTTCAGTTAATAGTTTTTCCATCGATCCTTTTCACAGTTATAAGATGGATCTGTGCTGCTCACCTTTGGCTGGATAACAAGGAGGGCGCTGAACACACTGCAGGCTGTGATTCGGTGCATCTGCAGGGTATTCACAGCACCTCACTCATGTTTACAACCTTATTTCAAATACATTAACTCCACATTGTACACTCAGTACCTCGTAATGATGACATGAAAAAAGTTGTTGCATGAAATAGAACAGTGAGTAGTGTTTGAGTATTCATAGCCTTCACCATGACACGAGCTCAGGTGTGTCGGTCAGGGCTGGTGCCAGGGGAGTGCTAGCTGCCACAGATGATACCTGTCTGATTGTTCGGCCCCTGTTTCAGTGGTGTGCTGGGACGTTACACACACTCCTGTCTAAGATCTCATAGACAGTGCATGTCAGAGCACAAACCACTCCAGGGAGTATAAGGATCTGTCTCCAGGCCGAAGAGGAAGGATTGTTTCGAGGGACATATCTGGGGAAGGGTCCAGAAAATGTTCTTGAAGGTCTCATGACCACAGTGTCCACTATCATTCCTAAATGGGAGCACCAGGACTCTTCCCAGAGCTGAACCAATCTGGACAACTGAAGGTCCTTAGTTAGTGAGCAGACCCAACTGAAGCTAGAAGGCAGCCAAAGTCTGGTCTGAAGAAGCTAATGTTGAACCTTTGGCCTGAAAGCCAAAGTTCACGTCTGCAGTAAACGGGCAACACTCAGCACCTGACCAGTACCGTCACTGCAGTGAAGTGTGGTGGGGCAGTATCAGCTGTGGGGGTGTTTGACAGCAGGAACTGGGAGACTAGTCAGGTTTAAGGGAAAGATGAATGCAGGACCTGCTCCAGAGGGCTCTGCTCAGACAAAGGTTCATGTTGGTGTTTGAGTTTACCTTGATTCACAACAGGGATGCTGCGACCGCCCTTCTCACTGTGATAGACCTCAGCGACCAGGCAGATGCACTGCTTCCAAAGGTTACAATAGGGGATGCAAAACCCAAGGTGATGGAGGTGGGGGTGGGGGTGACCTTTTACTAGTTCTGAAAAGCTAAAACTAGTGCAGCAAGTACACTCTGGACACCAGGGAGGGCGGTGCTTGGCAAAAGTAGTTCATCCTGGCTTCTAACATGAGTTAGTTTCAGCATAACTGCTTCAGCGTGCCCCGGTGGTGTCGACAGCGTGGCAGGTCGATAACTTCTAACTTCTTCTTCTGGTCCTCCTGTTATTCACTACATACCTGTTGTTTACTGTCACACTGTGGGTTCTGCTAACCAGGGATTCAATCACCTTTATTTATTTATTTAGTACATTTGGACCTTTGGTTTAAAAAGATGCTGAAAGTGTTGATTGATATGAAGTGTTTCTCAGGTTAGCGACTTATCATGAAAATACTTGTTGACTACAGCTGTGCACTTCTTAAGCACAAACAGAGCTGACACATATAGAGCCTTTTCTTACCTAAAACTCAAACATTAATACACGTTTAGCGCACATCACTTCTTTGTACTTCATCTCGCTCACACTCATCCACCCACAGATGGCTCAGGATTATCACTGCAGCATACAGAGCACTGGAAGGTCGGTCTCCACAATTCTCATCCAAACTATTTGTATCTCACGTAAAACTGAGATGGACAGAGTCTTTCCGTCTTTGGCTCCAAGGCTTTAAAACAGTTCACACTTAAGCTCTGTGGAGTCTTTAAAAACAGTTAAAAACCTTTTAAGAAAAAACCAGCAGATTAAACCATTCTCCTTTTGTTTGAACATGGTTCTCTTTGGTATTTATTGTGCTTTAATTGTTGTAAATAATCTTATTTATAAACGTACCCAGTGTTACAACCTACTGTAGCATCTGAGCCACAGACACCATTAATAAATGATCGCAAGCGTGTTTTTGCACAGCTGTGTTAAAATAAACTCTTTTTGATTTGAATACAAACACAGTATATATGCCAATATTGATGTATCCTTGATATATCTTGGGGTGGCTGTAGCTCAGGTGGCAGAGCAGGTCAGCCACTAACCAGAAGGTCGGTGGTTCGATCCCAGGCTGCCTCCTGGCTGCATGCCAAATATCCTTGGGCAAGATACTAACCCCATGTTTGCCTACTGGTGGTGGTCAGAGGGCCCGGTGGCGCCAGTGTCCGGCAGCCTCGCCTCTGTCAGTGTGCTCCAGGGCGGCTGTGGCTACAATGTAGCTGCCATCACAAAGGTGTGAATGACTGAATGTAGTGTAAAGTGCTTTGGGACTGAGTAAAGCGCTACACAAATGCAGGCCATTTACCATGTATCAGTAGGGACTGTTGGCTGTTTAAAAGAAACATCAGTGAAAGTTAAAAAAAATCAGCCGTGACATTCAAAGTCTTCTACATATTGAGCTTATTTATTAGAATTCATTTATTTGTATTTTTGGGACATGGGCCACACTTGGATGCTACACAGATACTCTTTCATTGACATGCACTGAAATACTATTTTGCACGATTGTGACACATTTAATCTAATAAGACCAAAACAAAACCCTGTAATGACAGCAGTGTATATGTGCAACTGCAGTTCTACAGGGTGGACCATTTATATGGATACACCGTAACAACACGGGAATGGTTGGTGATATTAAAGTCCTGTTTGGGGCACATTAGTATATGTGAGGGGGCAAACTCCTCAAGATGGGCGGTGACCATGGTGGCTATTTAGAAGTCGGCCATCTTGGATACAACTTTTGTTTTTTCAATAGGAAGAGGGTCATGTGACACATCAAACTTATTGGTAATGTCACAAGAAAAACAATGGTGTGCTTGGTTTCAACGTAACTTTACAGTAGCTTTTCAACAACAACTTCCTATTGAAAAAAACAAAAGTTGTATCCAAGATGGCCGACTTCTAAATAGCCACCATGGTCACCACCCATCTTGAGGAGTTTGCCCCCTCACATATACTAATGTGCCACAAACAGGACTTTAATATCACCAACCATTCCCGTGTTGTTACCATGTATCCATATAAATGGTCCACCCTGTAGACTCACAACAGTAAGAGTGTTATTAACAAACTGTGCTAACACAATATACATGAAATATGATCTGCTGACTAGTAGAAACTGTAGAAACAGCTTTAAGTACATCAGAAAATGTAAATGATCGTTTGTAACTTGTCTTTAGGATTATTTCACTCAAATAAGCAAATGAAATGTAATCTGTGCACAGACAGAAGAAAAGCTTTTGATGGCTCAGCCCATGTTTCTCCAGATCTTGGCCCTGAAAGCCCAAGTTTTTCCTTCCAATTTAAAATAACTCACAGTTACTAAAACAGGAGACCATTAATAAGTAAAGTGAGACCTTTCATGTATCCAGCTACAAAGAGGACTGCTTTAAACGAACCTGCGTGCATACAAACACACCTGCACTATACTTTTCTACTTCTTCCTGTCGATCTTGCTCATCATGGCTTTGACATCCACTGGAGCGGAGGCAGCGGCAGCCTTGGCTTTTTCCTCCTCTTCTTGCTGCCAGAGGATGATGGGGTGGATGCCCGGGCTCCGGTTGAGAGCATTCTGCTCCAGGTTGGCAGGACTTGGATGGAAATACAAACATTAATGACAAAAAAGCCTCTTTCACCAGAGTAAAGTTGTGAAACACACATTGCTTATCGATTGTAGAATGTTATGCTCTTTACTTGTCCTGTCCCTGGTTTGGGTGATTAGACGGTAAACCTGTTTAACCACTATACGCACAGAAGGAGCAACTGGTGACACACAACGCAGAAAATAATATTTGAATGTGATGCCAATCCAAATGGTGTGAAGGGAGGGCTTTTAAAAACACATCAGATCTCAGTGGGTCTGTGGACCAGACTTAAACATGTAAACATCCCTCATGCTGTCTCATCTTAAATGTTCTTATCTTCAATTTGAAAATGGCGCTATCATTACAGGAGCTTCTATCCCATGAATGCTGGAGAAGTTTTATTTACTTTGTTTTCCCATTGCAGTGACGCAGTGCTTCTCCTCTTTCTGTCTTCTTTTTCTTTTAGTCTTCGTCTTTTTCATATAAACTTAAATTCCAAGCATTTTTTACTTGAGCCACAGTGACGGTCTCAGAGGAACTGATTTCTTCCCCTGCGGACTTCAGACACTATTCAGTTTCATACAGTCATCCTTTCTTATTAACTGCAGGCCTCTCTTACAACACTGTCACCACTTCCTGTTTCAGCCTGGATTTAAACATGTCTCCTTATATAGAGATCTGTATGGAAAAGTTTGTGATTCCAAAAGTTTGTGATGTAGTCGGATTACTATTATGAAGGATCCAGGCAAAAAGTACTGCCTGTGTGTACGTCAGTACTTGTGGTAATATATCCCAATATAGTAAGAGGTTCCCTTCCCTGTTTTTCCTGTTTGGATCATTTTAAATTGGAATAAGTGGTACCTGAAATTCAGCTTCTGTGTCTACATTATGTAGAATACTAACCTGAAGTTGTGCGGTTCAGGGTTCAGTGCCTTCTTCTGGATGTCCTTGTATGTAGGTGACTTGAGGTAACGGAAGAACGTGTCCTGTGCCAATCAAAAACATGAGCATGCTAGCAACCTCCACGTGTTGGTATGAACAGATCATTTTTGACCCTCACACCAATCATGAATCTGGACACACCTTTTTCATGAGCAGGAAGACGTGCGTCTGTGCTGCTTCCAGCACATAGCGGTGAGGATGTTCCAGACCTTTCACTGTCAGACCCATTGTCCTGCCATCAATGTTGATCCAGCGGGGGGCGCCAGGGGCCAGGAAGGTCCTGCATACACACACATTCTACATCAATCTCCTCCATGGCTGAAAGTTATAGGAGTGAAGATTTAGAAAACCTGAAATCAATTTAAAATGACCCCGTCTTCCTCCCCTCACCGCAGCAGATGGCCCCGCCCCTCCCTGAGCCTGGTTCTACCGGAGGTTTCTTCCTGTTCAAAGGGAGTTTTTCCTTCCCACTGTCGTCAAAGTGCTTGCTCATAGGGTTCATATGATTGTTGGGTTTTCTCTGTATGTATTATTGGACGACCTACTGTACAACATAAAGCACCTTGAGGTGACTGTTGTTGTGATTTGGCGCTGTCTAAGTGAATTGAATCAAAAGCTATTGTAAAGTGTGAAACTGAATCTCATGTGAAACAAAGATGTATTGTGCAACCAGGATGGCTGGACGGGTCTCAAGAAAACACAAAATGTGGAATTTAAATGTAAAAATGTGGAATGTAAAATAAAGTAAAATAGAAATCAAAGAAAGAAGAATGAGGTTAGATTATTTGTCTTACTTGAAGATGGTCTCAGCTTTTGTTGACATAGACGATGAGGTTCCCCACTTCAGTTCTTCTGCTGCTTCCCAAAAAGCCAAGTTCTCACCTGATGTGCACACACCATATACCACATTAGATCCTAATAAGTATGACAGTTTTCTGACTTATGGAGTTGTCATTGTACATATACAACAAAATCAACAACAGGGCGGTGCACTGTTGGACGGACCAATCGGAGTCTGCGCTGCGGGACTGTTTTGATCACGCGGACTGGGAAATGTTTCACGTGGCCGCCAGAGACATTGATGAGTACACAGAGTCAGTCTGTGGATTTATCAGGAAATGCGTGGAAGATGTCGTCCCATCCAGAACAGTTAAATCCTTCCCAAATCAAAAACCCTGGATTAACGGAGATGTTCGCGCGGCACTGGCAGCACGGAACACCGCCTTTGCCTCCGCGAACACATCGGACTACAAACACGCACATTACCAACTCCGGAAGATGATCAAAGCAGCCAAACGTGAGTACAGGGACAGGGTGGAGCAACAGTTTGACAACCCTCGGAGTATGTGGCAGGGACTAAACACGATCGCAGACTTTAGAGGGAAACCCAGCACACCGCAGACCACGGCCTCTCTGTGTGAGGATCTAAACGTATTCTACGCTAGATTCGACACAGCGAACACCACGAGACCGGACAGTGTGCGCACCGCGGATGACGTCAGTGCGCACACTGTGTCTGAGGAGGATGTGCGGAGGTGCTTCAGGAAGGTGAACGGACGCAAAGCTACTGGTCCGGACGGGATTCCCGGCCGCGTCCTCAGGTCATGCGCGGCTCAGCTGGCTGGAGTGTTCACGCACATCTTCAACCTTTCCCTCTCTCTGTCTGTAGTCCCAGCCTGCTTCAAAATGGCCACCATCGTCCCTGTACCCAAATCCTCCACCATCTCCTCATTGAACGACTGGCGACCTGTAGCCCTGACCCCCATCGTAAGCAAATGCTTCGAGAAGCTGGTCAGGGACTTCATCTGCTCTGCACTACCCGACTCACTGGACCCTCTACAGTTCGCATACCGCCACAACAGGTCCACTGATGATGCCATAGCCCTGACACTACACACTGCCCTGTCACACCTGGAGAAGAGAGACACGTATGTGAGAATGCTGTTTGTAGATTACAGCTCAGCATTCAATACCATCGTTCCCTCGAAGCTGGACAGGAAACTGCAGGATCTAGGACTGAGCAGCTCCCTCTGCAGCTGGATCCTTAGCTTCCTGTCTGACAGACGCCAGGTGGTCAGACTGGGCAGCATCACCTCATCCCCCGTCACACTGAACACTGGTGCTCCACAGGGGTGTGTACTGAGCCCTCTCCTGTACTCACTCTACACCTACGACTGCACAGCCACTAACAACTCCAACATCATTGTGAAGTTTGCAGACGACACTACAGTGGTGGGTCTTATCACCAACGGTGATGAGACGGCTTACAGGGAGGAGGTCAGCGCCCTGACCCACTGGTG
The DNA here is from genome assembly GCF_057382095.1 of Aulonocara sp. 'chitande type north' Nkhata Bay. Taxonomy (NCBI): domain Eukaryota; kingdom Metazoa; phylum Chordata; class Actinopteri; order Cichliformes; family Cichlidae; genus Aulonocara; species Aulonocara sp. 'chitande type north' Nkhata Bay. The sequence goes on from NC_141347.1 coordinate 7,484,282, forward strand.
TCAAGACAACCATCTCACCCTCAACGTCGCAAAGACAAAGGAGTTGATAGTGGACTTCCGGAGGTGCAGAGAAGTACACACCCCCATCACCATCAACGGCGCTGCTGTGGAGAGAGTGAGCAGCTTCCGGTTCCTTGGTGTACATCTGGCTGAGGATCTTACGTGGTCAGTACACACAAACAAAACAGTGAAGAAGGCGCAGCAGCGCCTCTTCTTTCTCAGGAGACTGAAAAGATTCGGCATGAACCCCCGCATCCTCAGGACCTTCTATCACTGTGCCATTGAGAGCATCCTCACTGGATGCATCACCACCTGGTATGGCAACAGCACCGCCTACAACCGCAAAGCTCTCCAGCGAGTAGTGCGGTGCTCTGAACGGATAATTGGAGGTGAGCTTCCCTCCCTCCAAGACATCTACAGGAAGCGGTGCCTGAGGAAAGCGGGGAGGATCATCAAGGACTCCAGTCACCCCAGCCAGAAACTGTTCAGACTGCTTCCATCAGGAAGGAGGTTCTGCAGCATCCGGTCCCGTACCAGCAGACTGAGAGACAGCTTCTTCCATCAGGCCATCAGACTGCTGAACACGTCATAGACACCTCAGCTTCACTACTGGAACTTCAACATTATGCACTCCACACTGTATATAAATGCCACTTGTTTTGCACATATTCAACTCTGTATATTTTATATATTTTATTATTATTATTATTATTTTTTATTTTTTTATTTTTATTTTTTTACTATTTAATTTGTAAAAATGTGTATACACACACACACACACACACACACACACACACACACACACGTAGGAAAATATTTAGTATACACATCCAGAAATGCATACACTATTATATATTGTACATATATTTATTAGTTTCAGGTTGGCCATTCTTGTATTTTGCTCGTTTGTGTTGTTGTGTTTGCACATCTCTGTTGCTTGTGGGGCTCGCACACAAGAATTTCACTCGCATGTGCTGTGCCAGTGTGCCTGCACATGTGATGTGACAATAAAAAGTGATTTGATTTGATTTGAAATCATGGGGGCTCCACGCCAAATGTGCAGGGATAAAATATAAATAGTAAGACACTATAAGACACTGGTGGTTCATCTAACCCCACCAGTGGAGCCAAAGTGTAACATTTTTGTCAAATTATGGAAACCTCTCCACAATCGTTGGCACGAAGATCTGACAAAACTAAAATAAACTGAAGACTGAATAAATACAAATGAGCTCTATGTTGAATAATAAGGGTCCTGATGTTTATTGTGAAAGAAATATGGCTGACGTGGGTGTTTCACAGTTTAGTTGAAACATCCATGTTCCCTTTGTTTTATCTACCACCCATCACCATGATAAAGCATAAATGTGTCCTAATCTTCACTGTATTTAGCTAAACATGGATAAAACTCCATGCTTGTAGTTGTTTAGTCATGCAGAACTCTCAACTCTACCAAGAAGAGAAACTGTGATGAACGACATTTGTTGACGTACCACTGAACTCCTTCTTAAGGAAGACCTTGAAGTCATCTCGCCCTCGCAGGTCACTCAGCAGCTCGAATAAGCTGAAGGACCAGCGCTCCACACGCATTTTAGTAGGAACTTCAACCCTGAGGACAAACACAGGTTCAGTCACTATTGGGACATCCATCATCATCCTGCCGTGGTCCCTGGGTTCGTCCAGGGTTTGAAGTTTGGTTCTGAACTTTTTACTTGTTCCTTTATAAGATAATCATCTTCTAGTTCCTGAAAATGTTGTTTTCTAGGGACTCTGTTGTTTTTGCATTTTGGTCATAGCAGTGTCTCTTTTGTGTCCAGCTTCTGTTGTCATCTCGTCTCTCTGTGCCGTCTCGTCTCTCTGTGCTGTCTCGTCTCTCTGTGCTGTCTCGTCTCTCTTTGCCGTCTCGTCTCTCTGTGCCCGTCTCGTCTCTCTTTGCCCGTCTCGTCTCTCTGCGCTGTCTCGTCTCTCTGTGCCTGTCTCGTCTCTCTTTGCCCGTCTCGTCTCTCTGCGCTGTCTCGTCTCTCTTTGCCTGTCTCGTCTCTCTGTGCTGTCTCGTCTCTCTTTGCCCGTCTCGTCTCTCTGAGCTGTCTCGTCTCTCTGTGCCTGTCTCGTCTCTCTTTGCCTGTCTCGTCTCTCTGCGCTGTCTCGTCTCTCTTTGCCTGTCTCGTCTCTCTGTGCCTGTCTCGTCTCTCTTTGCCCGTCTCGTCTCTCTGCGCTGTCTCGTCTCTCTGTGCCTGTCTCGTCTCTCTTTGCCTGTCTCGTCTCTCTGTGCCTGTCTCGTCTCTCTTTGCCTGTCTCGTCTCTCTTTGCCTGTCTCGTCTCTCTTTGCCCGTCTCGTCTCTCTGCGCTGTCTCGTCTCTCTGCGCCTTCTCATCTCTCTGTGCCCGTCTCGTCTCTCTGTGCTGTCTCATCTCTCTGTGCCCGTCTCGTCTCTCTGCGCTGTCTCGTCTCTCTGTGCCTGTCTCGTCTCTCTGTGCCTGTATCGTCTCTCTGTGCCTGTCTCGTCTCTCTTTGCCCGTCTCGTCTCTCTTTGCCCGTCTCGTCTCTCTGTGCTGTCTCGTCTCTCTTTGCCTTTCTCGTCTCTCTTTGCTGTCTCGTCTCTCTGTGCTGTCTCGTCTCTCTGTGCTGTCTCGTCTCTCTTTGCCTGTCTCGTCTCTCTGTGCTGTCTCGTCTCTCTTTGCCTGTCTTGTCTCTCTGTGCTGTCTCGTCTCTCTTTGCCCGTCTCGTCTCTCTGTGCTGTCTCGTCTCTCTTTGCCTGTCTCGTCTCTCATTGCCCGTCTCGTCTCTCTGTGCTGTCTCGTCTCTCTTTGCCTGTCTCATCTCTGTGTGCTGTCTCGTCTCTCTGTGCCTGTCTCGTCTCTCTGTGCCTGTCTCGTCTCTCTGTGCTGTCTCGTCTCTCTGTGCCTGTTTCGTCTCTCTGTGCTGTCTCGTCTCTCTGTGCCTGTCTCGTCTCTCTTTGCCTGTCTCGTCTCTCTGTGCTGTCTCGTCTCTCTTTGCCTGTCTCATCTCTGTGTGCTGTCTCGTTTCTCTGTGCCTGTCTCGTCTCTCTTTGCCTGTCTCGTCTCTCTGTGCCGTCTCGTCTCTCTTTGCCCGTCTCGTCTCTCTGTGCCTGTCTCGTCTCTCTGTGCTGTCTCGTCTGTCTGTGCTGTCTCGTCTCTCTGTGCTGTCTCGTCTCTCTGTGCCTGTCTCGTCTCTCTGTGCTGTCTCGTTTCTCTGTGCTGCCTCGTCTGTCTGTGCTGTATCGTCTGTCTGTGCTGTCTCGTCTCTCTGTGCTGTCTCGTTTCTCTGTGCTGCCTCGTCTGTCTGTGCTGTCTCGTCTGTCTGTGCTGTCTCGTCTCTCTGTGCTGCCTCGTCTGTCTGTGCTGTCTCGTCTGTCTGTGCTGTCTCGTCTCTCTGTGCTGTCTCGTCTCTCTGTGCCGTCTCGTCTCTCTTTGCCTGTCTCGTCTCTCTGTGCTGTCTCGTCTCTCTGTGCCGTCTCGTCTCTCTTTGCCGTCTCGTCTCTCTCTGTGCTGTCTCGTCTCTCTTTGCCCGTCTCGTCTCTCTGCGCTGTCTCGTCTCTCTTTGCCCGTCTCGTCTCTCTGCGCTGTCTCGTCTCTCTTTGCCCGTCTCGTCTCTCTGTGCTGTCTCGTCTCTCTTTGCCTGTCTCGTCTCTCATTGCCCGTCTCGTCTCTCTGTGCTGTCTCGTCTCTCTTTGCCTGTCTCATCTCTGTGTGCTGTCTCGTCTCTCTGTGCCTGTCTCGTCTCTCTGTGCCTGTCTCGTCTCTCTGTGCTGTCTCGTCTCTCTGTGCCTGTTTCGTCTCTCTGTGCTGTCTCGTCTCTCTGTGCCTGTCTCGTCTCTCTTTGCCTGTCTCGTCTCTCTGTGCTGTCTCGTCTCTCTTTGCCTGTCTCATCTCTGTGTGCTGTCTCGTTTCTCTGTGCCTGTCTCGTCTCTCTTTGCCTGTCTCGTCTCTCTGTGCTGTCTCGTCTCTCTTTGCCTGTCTCGTCTCTCTGTGCCGTCTCGTCTCTCTTTGCCCGTCTCGTCTCTCTGTGCCTGTCTCGTCTCTCTGTGCTGTCTCGTCTGTCTGTGCTGTCTCGTCTCTCTGTGCTGTCTCGTCTCTCTGTGCCTGTCTCGTCTCTCTGTGCTGTCTCGTTTCTCTGTGCTGCCTCGTCTGTCTGTGCTGTCTCGTCTGTCTGTGCTGTCTCGTCTCTCTGTGCTGTCTCGTCTGTCTGTGCTGTCTCGTCTCTCTGTGCCGTCTCGTCTCTCTTTGCCCGTCTCGTCTCTCTGTGCCTGTCTCGTCTCTCTGTGCTGTCTCGTCTCTCTGTGCTGTCTCGTCTCTCTGTGCCTGTCTCGTCTCTCTGTGCTGTCTCGTTTCTCTGTGCTGCCTCGTCTGTCTGTGCTGTCTCGTCTGTCTGTGCTGTCTCGTCTCTCTGTGCTGCCTCGTCTGTCTGTGCTGTCTCGTCTGTCTGTGCTGTCTCGTCTCTCTGTGCTGTCTCGTCTCTCTGTGCCGTCTCGTCTCTCTTTGCCTGTCTCGTCTCTCTGTGCTGTCTCGTCTCTCTGTGCCGTCTCGTCTCTCTTTGCCGTCTCGTCTCTCTGTGCCGTCTCGTCTCTCTTTGCCTGTCTCGTCTCTCTGTGCTGTCTCGTCTCTCTGTGCCGTCTCGTCTCTCTTTGCCGTCTCGTCTCTCTGTGCTGTCTCGTCTCTCTGTGCCGTCTCGTCTCTCTTTGCCCGTCTCGTCTCTCTGCGCTGTCTCGTCTCTCTTTGCCCGTCTCGTCTCTCTGCGCTGTCTCGTCTCTCTTTGCCCGTCTCGTCTCTCTGTGCTGTCTCGTCTCTCTTTGCCCGTCTCGTCTCTCTGTGCTGTCTCGTCTCTCTTTGCCTGTCTCGTCTCTCTGAGCTGTCTCGTCTCTCTGCGCTGTCTCGTCTCTCTTTGCCCGTCTCGTCTCTCTGTGCTGTCTCGTCTCTCTTTGCCCGTCTCGTCTCTCTGCGCTGTCTCGTCTCTCTTTGCCTGTCTCGTCTCTCTGAGCTGTCTGGTCTCTCTGTGCCTGTCTCGTCTCTCTTTGCCTGTCTCGTCTCTCTGCGCTGTCTCGTCTCTCTTTGCCTGTCTCGTCTCTCTGCGCTGTCTCGTCTCTCTGTGCCTGTCTCGTCTCTCTTTGCCTGTCTCGTCTCTCTTTGCCTGTCTCGTCTCTCTTTGCCTGTCTCGTCTCTCTGTGCCTGTCTCGTCTCTCTTTGCCCGTCTCGTCTCTCTGCGCTGTCTCGTCTCTCTGCGCCTTCTCATCTCTCTGTGCCCGTCTCGTCTCTCTGTGCTGTCTCATCTCTCTGTGCCCGTCTCGTCTCTCTGCGCTGTCTCGTCTCTCTGTGCCTGTCTCGTCTCTCTGTGCCTGTCTCGTCTCTCTGTGCTGTCTCGTCTCTCTGTGCCTGTTTCGTCTCTCTGTGCTGTCTCGTCTCTCTGTGCCTGTCTCGTCTCTCTTTGCCTGTCTCGTCTCTCTGTGCTGTCTCGTCTCTCTTTGCCTGTCTCATCTCTGTGTGCTGTCTCGTTTCTCTGTGCCTGTCTCGTCTCTCTTTGCCTGTCTCGTCTCTCTGTGCTGTCTCGTCTCTCTTTGCCTGTCTCGTCTCTCTGTGCCGTCTCGTCTCTCTTTGCCCGTCTCGTCTCTCTGTGCCTGTCTCGTCTCTCTGTGCTGTCTCGTCTGTCTGTGCTGTCTCGTCTCTCTGTGCTGTCTCGTCTCTCTGTGCCTGTCTCGTCTCTCTGTGCTGTCTCGTTTCTCTGTGCTGCCTCGTCTGTCTGTGCTGTCTCGTCTGTCTGTGCTGTCTCGTCTCTCTGTGCTGTCTCGTCTGTCTGTGCTGTCTCGTCTCTCTGTGCCGTCTCGTCTCTCTTTGCCCGTCTCGTCTCTCTGTGCCTGTCTCGTCTCTCTGTGCTGTCTCGTCTCTCTGTGCTGTCTCGTCTCTCTGTGCCTGTCTCGTCTCTCTGTGCTGTCTCGTTTCTCTGTGCTGCCTCGTCTGTCTGTGCTGTCTCGTCTGTCTGTGCTGTCTCGTCTCTCTGTGCTGCCTCGTCTGTCTGTGCTGTCTCGTCTCTCTGTGCTGTCTCGTCTCTCTGTGCCGTCTCGTCTCTCTTTGCCTGTCTCGTCTCTCTGTGCTGTCTCGTCTCTCTGTGCCGTCTCGTCTCTCTTTGCCGTCTCGTCTCTCTGTGCTGTCTCGTCTCTCTGCGCCGTCTCGTCTCTCTTTGCCCGTCTCGTCTCTCTGCGCTGTCTCGTCTCTCTTTGCCCGTCTCGTCTCTCTGCGCTGTCTCGTCTCTCTTTGCCCGTCTCGTCTCTCTGCGCTGTCTCGTCTCTCTTTGCCCGTCTCGTCTCTCTGCGCTGTCTCGTCTCTCTTTGCCTGTCTCGTCTCTCTGAGCTGTCTCGTCTCTCTGCGCTGTCTCGTCTCTCTTTGCCCGTCTCGTCTCTCTGTGCTGTCTCGTCTCTCTTTGCCCGTCTCGTCTCTCTGCGCTGTCTCGTCTCTCTTTGCCTGTCTCGTCTCTCTGAGCTGTCTCGTCTCTCTGTGCCTGTCTCGTCTCTCTTTGCCTTTCTCGTCTCTCTTTGCCCGTCTCGTCTCTCTGTGCTGTCTCGTCTCTCTTTGCCTGTCTCGTCTCTCTGTGCTGTCTCGTCTCTCTGTGCTGTCTCGTCTCTCTTTGCCCGTCTCGTCTCTCTGTGCTGTCTCGTCTCTCTTTGCCTGTCTCGTCTCTCATTGCCCGTCTCGTCTCTCTGTGCTGTCTCGTCTCTCTTTGCCTGTCTCGTCTCTCTGTGCTGTCTCGTCTCTCTGTGCCTGTCTCGTCTCTCTTTGCCTGTCTCGTCTCTCTGTGCTGTCTCGTCTCTCTTTGCCTGTCTCATCTCTGTGTGCTGTCTCGTCTCTCTGTGCCTGTCTCGTCTCTCTTTGCCTGTCTCGTCTCTCTGTGCTGTCTCGTCTCTCTTTGCCTGTCTCGTCTCTCTGTGCCGTCTCGTCTCTCTTTGCCCGTCTCGTCTCTCTGTGCCTGTCTCGTCTCTCTGTGCTGTCTCGTCTGTCTGTGCTGTCTCGTCTCTCTGTGCTGTCTCGTCTCTCTGTGCCTGTCTCGTCTCTCTGTGCTGTCTCGTTTCTCTGTGCTGCCTCGTCTGTCTGTGCTGTCTCGTCTGTCTGTGCTGTCTCGTCTCTCTGTGCTGTCTCGTCTGTCTGTGCTGTCTCGTCTCTCTGTGCCGTCTCGTCTCTCTTTGCCCGTCTCGTCTCTCTGTGCCTGTCTCGTCTCTCTGTGCTGTCTCGTCTGTCTGTGCTGTCTCGTCTCTCTGTGCTGTCTCGTCTCTCTGTGCCTGTCTCGTCTCTCTGTGCTGTCTCGTTTCTCTGTGCTGTCTCGTCTGTCTGTGCTGTCTCGTCTCTCTGTGCTGCCTCGTCTGTCTGTGCCTGTCTCGTCTGTCTGTGCTGTCTCGTCTCTCTGTGCTGTCTCGTCTCTCTGTGCCTGTCTCGTCTCTCTGTGCTGTCTCGTTTCTCTGTGCTGTCTCGTCTGTCTGTGCTGTCTCGTTTCTCTGTGCTGTCTCGTCTGTCTGTGCTGTCTCGTCTCTCTGTGCCGTCTCGTCTCTCTTTGCCCGTCTCGTCTCTCTGTGCCTGTCTCGTCTCTCTGTGCTGTCTCGTCTCTCTGTGCCTGTCTCGTCTCTCTGTGCTGTCTCGTCTGTCTGCGCTGTCTCGTCTGTCTGTGCTGTCTCGTCTCTCTGTGCCGTCTCGTCTCTCTTTGCCCGTCTCGTCTCTCTGTGCCTGTCTCGTCTCTCTGTGCTGTCTCGTCTCTCTGTGCCTGTCTCGTCTCTCTGTGCTGTCTCGTCTGTCTGCGCTGTCTCGTCTGTCTGTGCTGTCTCGTCTCTCTGTGCTGTCTCCTCTCTCTGCGCTGTCTCGTCTCTCTTTGCCCGTCTCGTCTCTCTGTGCTGTCTCGTCTCTCTGTGCCTGTCTCGTCTCTCTGTGCTGTCTCGTTTCTCTGTGCTGCCTCGTCTGTCTGTGCTGTCTCGTCTGTCTGTGCTGTCTCGTCTCTCTGTGCTGTCTCGTCTGTCTGTGCTGTCTCGTCTCTCTGTGCCGTCTCGTCTCTCTTTGCCCGTCTCGTCTCTCTGTGCCTGTCTCGTCTCTCTGTGCTGTCTCGTCTGTCTGTGCTGTCTCGTCTCTCTGTGCTGTCTCGTCTCTCTGTGCCTGTCTCGTCTCTCTGTGCTGTCTCGTTTCTCTGTGCTGTCTCGTCTGTCTGTGCTGTCTCGTCTCTCTGTGCTGCCTCGTCTGTCTGTGCCTGTCTCGTCTGTCTGTGCTGTCTCGTCTCTCTGTGCTGTCTCGTCTCTCTGTGCCTGTCTCGTCTCTCTGTGCTGTCTCGTTTCTCTGTGCTGTCTCGTCTGTCTGTGCTGTCTCGTTTCTCTGTGCTGTCTCGTCTGTCTGTGCTGTCTCGTCTCTCTGTGCCGTCTCGTCTCTCTTTGCCCGTCTCGTCTCTCTGTGCCTGTCTCGTCTCTCTGTGCTGTCTCGTCTCTCTGTGCCTGTCTCGTCTCTCTGTGCTGTCTCGTCTGTCTGCGCTGTCTCGTCTGTCTGTGCTGTCTCGTCTCTCTGTGCTGTCTCGTCTCTCTGCGCTGTCTCGTCTCTCTTTGCCCGTCTCGTCTCTCTGTGCTGTCTCGTCTCTCTGTGCCTGTCTCGTCTCTCTTTGCCCGTCTCGTCTCTCTGTGCTGTCTCGTCTCTCTTTGCCCGTCTCGTCTCTCTTTGCCCGTCTCGTCTCTCTGCGCTGTCTCGTCTCTCTTTGCTGTCTCGTCTCTCTTTGCCTGTCTCGTCTCTCTGTGCTGTCTTGTCTCTCTTTGCCCGTCTCGTCTCTCTTTGCCCGTCTCGTCTCTCTGTGCTGTCTCGTCTCTCTGTGCCTGTCTCGTCTCTCTGTGCTGTCTCGTCTCTCTGTGCCTGTCTCATTTGTAGTCCTGTGTTCATCGCACTGTTTTTGTCCCTGTGTCATGTCTGCCATGTCTCTGTGTCTGTTTGTCCCCACTGCTGCTCCAGCAGCATTAAAACACATGTTTACAGTGTGTGTAAAACAATAGTTTGGACATATCAGGATGTTTCACTCTTCACATCAGGGTCACAAAGGTGGAACATGTTTCATCACTCATGTATCAAAGGCTTAGACCTTTATCCATCTTTCATGTACAGAAACTTTTAATAAACACGGGAAACAACACAAACTGAGTGCCCCTCCCATTTTATTCCCCAGCTGACTGCATACTTGGGTACGAGGGACTTTTTATAATTCATTAATTTATTTTAAACAACTTTCCAAATAAACACACTTAAAATGTTAGACTGCAAAGACTCATCGGTGCTGCTGCTGAAGTTGGTACACTGTTGTTTTGTTTTTCACCTTCTCATGTTGAGAGTCCAGTATGCATCATGGTCTGTTTGCCACGGGTTGCTGGGTACACAGGAAGCCAGGAACGGGTCATGATTTTTGTAGGTTGTGATGTATTTGACCAGCCTGCAGAGACAGAACTGTTATTAGCTTCATTTATTTTCTAGTTGAGGATGTCAAAACCAGGCAGCACAGCCGCGACAAAAGGAGATGCATATATATGTTCATTTAAATATACTTTATTTTAACTAATGATGATAGTACTCTTAGTGCTGTGGGTGAGAACTCGAGTGAAGAGATTTCTCAGAGTTTTTAGTACTGAAAAAACAAAAAGGTGTTTAAAAAAGCGAGTGACACAGTCACTGAGCTATGAGGGCTTTTTTAGAGCAGTGGCTCACTGGGACCAGCTGTTTTCCAGCCGTGCTGATTAGAAACAAGCCACACCCCCTCTCCCTTATCCTGAGAAAAGCCACACAGACAGAATGGAAAGGAGCTGGTAAGGCTCACCACTGGGACCCTCCAAACTGTGACTGAAATACTCCTTCTGGTTTCTGTCTTTATTTCTCCTCATTTCACTCAAAATATTACACAAAGTTACCTACGAGTATTGTTTTTATTAGGAGAAGTAATTGTTATAAGTGTTAGATGCAGTATGGCAAAGCTGCAGTTTTGACATTTGAACTCGTGTTTCTCTGCAAAGTGCGCTACATGGTATCGACCTGAATTTCCCAGTTGTATCTTGGACTTTTGCAACTGTTCCTTCTAATGATTTTTCAAATGTCTCATAGTGGTGTCGAGTCTCCGTGCATCCATGTAGTGTCCACAGCTGATCTTAGTGAGGGTCTAAGGGGCAGCAGTCCAGGCAGAAGAACCCAGACCTCTCTCATGGGGGGTCATATGATGGTTGGGGTTTCTCTGTCGTATTATTGTAGGGTTACATTACAACATAAAGCACCCTGAGGAGACTGAATCTCCTCTGTTTCTGCAGGAGGGCACACAGAGAAAGTTGGAAGTTGGAAACCCTTCACCTAGGAGGCACCTGGGTGGCGTTCCAAACAGATGCCTCAACTGACTCCTTTAACAACCCTGGACCCCTGCTGTACTGTATGACCAAGCTTGTCTCCACATCTCTGATGGAGAGCCCAGGAACTCTCTGCAGGAAGTGCATTTCCAGCACTTGTATGTAGTGCTGGGCAATAAAATGATGACAGTGCATTGTTTTATGTTTGTACTTTAACATATTTGTACTGTCAAACACACCATACACTGTTAATTTGAGTTTACTGTATTTTTAATACCTGTAAACCAATAATGTGCCATAATTTTTAGGGGAAATGATGTATTTAATTTCTGTTAGTTGTTAATAATAAATCTTTGAACCTGTTCTTTCAATTAGCATCAAAGCAGATGCCTGCTTAGAATATTGATTTGAAACTATATCTGATATAATCTCATTCTGTTACTGCCTAGAGCCTTAAACTAGGGTAAACTAGATAAACAAGGTCTCACTATGGTACAGGGACCCCAACACCCTTTAATAATGGGCCTGATAACCCATGCTCCCAACACACCTCTTACAGAAAAGGGGCCACAGTCAGTCACATCACAAAACAGTTGTAGACTGGTTGGACAAACCTCATACACCATATCCTAAATATCCTCAAAAGGACAAAGATCTGTTCCACTGGTCCACAACCAGGACATAAGCCATGTTGTTCCTCCTGATCCTGAGGTTAAACTAAAGGGTGAGATCTGCTCTCCAGTATCCTGGCCGCACACCTTCCAAACGAAGTATAAGCTGGAAGACACCTCCGGCACTCCTTCTTAAAAAGCACCAACTACCACCACAGTTCCCAATCCAAAGGCCACGCCCCGTCTGTGTGTGTGTGTGCGTGTGTGTGTGTGTGCGTGCGTGCGTGTGTGCGTGCGTGTGTGCGCGTGTGTGTGTGCGTGTGCGTGCGTGTGTGTGTGCGTGTGTGTGTGTGCGTGCGTGCGTGTGTGTGTGTGTGTGCGTGTGTGTGTGTGCGTGTGTGTGTGTGTGTGTGTGCGTGTGTGTGTGTGTGCGTGCGTGCGTGTGTGTGTGTGCGTGCGTGCGTGTGTGTGTGTGCGTGCGTGTGTGTGTGTGTGTGCGTGTGTGTGTGTGTGTGTGTGTGTGTGTGTGTGTGCGTGTGTATGAGAGAGAGAGAAAGGCCCAGGAGACCCAGGCCATCCATAGCAACCGAAGAGAAGTCCCAAGGCCACATATTCTAATGACAACTGCATGCCCACCTAAGCAGAAGGAGAAAGCCCCAGATGGAGCCCTCATGTCCAAAGGGCAAGAGCCCCAGAGAACTAGAGGCAGGGGGCAGCTGACACTACCAGCAAGCTAAGAACAGGGCCCTATGTCGCTAAAAACTGCTTGGTACCTGGAAGCTTTCTTGGCCACTGGGACAAAACCCAATGTGTATCCAGTGTTGGGAAGGTTACTTTTAAAATGTATTCCACTACAGATTCCATTACATTACTCAATGAGAGTAACGTATTCTGAATACTTTGGATTACTTAATATATTATCATGGTTTTTATAACTACATGAATGTACTATTGCTGTGTCATTTATTACTGAAGGTTACTCTCCACACCAACACCAGCTAGATGTTAAAATCTTCATATAAATGAGTAACAGTAGGTGGACATTAGGTAAGGCTGCACTTTTTGCAGCGATCTTGTATAGAAAACTATTCCACGCGTATATAAAACAGGTCAGCGGTTCCGAACCGTAGTAAAGGGACCTCTGGCTGATACGTCGGGTTCATGTCGGGCTTGTAGCTGAAAACTAGCTTTACTTTGTTGTGTGGGTCAAGTTTGCTAGCGAGAGACAGAGAGAGGCGTTGAAAGGCTGCTCCAACGAAGCTTATTGTTTCAGAGGAAAACAGGAACACAGCGTACAGTCGAGTCTTAACAGCTTACTTACAGCTGGGCTCGTCAGGCTCTCTGTTTGGCTGCAGTGGTTATTATTATATTTACATGCTTCCAGCTCCCGTTTCTGCTCGGAGACAGCTCGTACTTTTCCTTTTTCTCCCTCCCTCGCTCACAGACACATCACGGGTAATCGCTTTATTTCAACAAAGAAACTGTATTCTGAATACCACCTTTTAAAACGGTAACTGTAATTCAATACAGTTACTCATATTTTGTATTTTAAATACGTTCATGTATTCTATTACTCCCCAACACTGTGTGTAGACAGTGAACTGATGGGTCACATCTATCACTGAGCGTGGAATATCTCCTGATAATCATTCCTCAAGCTGTGTGTTGAGGTCAGTCCAACTATATATGGCCAGTATTGCATGTTCCAAGTACAAATTATAGTTATGTGATAACTGAATATCACATAGCATAGCATCAGACCCCTGCAGCTCCCTTTGGTGGATCTATAGAAGTGCAACCACCAACTGTTCCAGTGCAGACTGGGGCCTCTGCGCTAGTGATGTGGGGATCGATACTGAAATATCGATTCCTTCGATACCAATCATTCATGTTCTAGAATCGATTCTCATATTAAAATATCGATATTTTAGTAATGTAGGGTAAATTTGTAGGTTATCATTAACAGGAACACAGTGGAAAGAAACAATATCATTTGGATTGTCTACATTGGAAGGAACTACTTCCTCTTCTGCCTTTAATAGTCATGTGTGAAATACAGCTCTATGAATGTGTTGCAGCCCCTTGTCATGCGCACTCACAACAATGGCTGAGTGTAAATGGAGTAATGTGTGGACGTATTTTACCTCCACAAACAGCCAAGATGCGGTTTGTGATACATGTGGCAAGAAAGTGAGGTGTTCTGGCAACACCATTAACCTCGTCAAACACCTCAGAGTAAATCATATCACAGAATATGATGAGCGTATGTTGAGGTGAACTGAAGACGAGGAGAGGGACAGGTGCTGCCAGGGCGAGACAGACATCTCTCGAGGAGTCCTTTAGTGCTGCAGGCAGGCAACATGCTCAAATGGCACACAACTTCAGTTTTCTGTATGATAATTCTGCATTATTAAGTGATAAGAACAAGTAATCTGAAGTCCTGTAATCATTATGAATCTATAATTTGAGATACAATAAAAGATACAGTTAAAAAAAAGTTTTTGTACAAAGTATCGGTATTGGATCAGTATCGCCGATACCACCCTGAAGTTTACTTGGTATCGGATCGGAAAGCAAATCAGTGGTATCGCACATCACTGCTCTGCGCGGCATTCCCAGCGCACCCTCATTATGTGTTTAGGCATGCCACGTCTGTCCAACATCCTCCCCCGCCACCTTATCCAACTCACCACCAGGTGGTGATCAGTTGACAGCTCAGCCCCTCTCTGTACCCGAGTGTCCAGAACATATGGCCTTAGTTCTGGTGATTCGATTACAAAATTGATCATTGACCTGCGGCCTAGATCATCCTGGTGCCACGTTCACTTATCGAAACTCTTATGTTCGAACATGGTGTTCGTTATGGCCAAACTGTGGTTTGCACAAAAGTCCAGTAACAAAGCACTACTCGGGTTCAGATCCGGGAGGCCGTCCCTCCCAATCACGCCCCTCCAGGTCTCGCTGTCATTGCCCATGTGAGTATTGACATCTCCCAGTAGGAAAACAGAGACCCCAGGTGGAGCTCCGGAGCCCCACCCAGGAATTCCAAGAAGGCTGGGTACTCTAAACCACCACTCGGCGCATAAGTGCAGACGGTGGTCAGGACCCGTTCCTCGACCCGAAGGCAGACGGAACAAACCCTCTCATCCACTGGGAGAAACCTCAACATATAGGCAGCAAGCCGAGGGGATACCAGGATACCCAGTCCATCCCACCGCCTCTCGCCAGGGGCAACTCCAGAGTCCAGCCCCTCTCCAGGAGACTGGGTTCAGAGCTCAAGCCGTGCATTGAGGTGAGCCTATATCTATACTATATCTAGCTGGTACCTCTCAACCTCATGCACTAACTCAGGTTCCTTCCCCACGAGACAGGTGACATTCCATGTCCCAATTGCCAGTCTTGGTAGCCGGGGATCGGTCCGCCAGGACCTCCACTCCTGGCTGTTGCCCTGCTCACAATGCAACCGACCCCTACGGTGCCTCCTTTTTACGGCCGTGCCCGGCCGGGCCACATGGACTAAGGCCCAGCCACCAGACGCTCGCACTCGGGCACCCTCCAGGGCCAGGCCTGGCCCCAACAATCAGATGACCCCTATGAGCAAGCACTTTGGTGACAGTGGGAAGGAAAAACTCCCTTTTAACAGGAAGAAACCTCCAGCAGAACCAGGCTCAGGGAGGGGCGGGGCATCTGCAGGGTTAATCTGTGTCTTGGTACCAGAAAGAAACTTACGCTCCCAGGGAGACGCTAGATTTGACCTTGGACCTCATGATAGCTTGTTGATAGAACATGTTCTAGAAAAAACACACACAGAATTGTTATTTGGATTATTTCCATTTCCAAAGTACCTTTGTACCTATGTACAGCTAAAGCTGTGTATTTATGCATGCATACTTTTAATTTTTCAGTAGCAACTCAAAGACTTACCTTGCGTCTATAGATATCAAAAGTGGTTTTCTGAAAGAAAAGAATTATAAAATGAAAAGTTTTCATGGAAGCATTTTTTTTGGTGCAGTAGTACTCGTTATGTGATAAGCTTAACAAGTATGATTAAATACAGAAAGACGTTTTGATGCTAGGGGTCTAGATCTACAGCTCAGGTCTGCTGAAGCAGAAATGGTTCCTCTGGGGTAAATGATTACTTAACTTTGCAAAGCTTTTTGAAAATTGCAGCCAAATATCAATATCAGTGCTTTTCCCCAATGCTAGAATTGAATAAGTTTTCTAAGACAGAGACAGACAACCACAAACTCTAACATTCACACCTATTAACAATTCAGACTCATTATTTCATCAAACATGCCGTTGGCCAAATTGATGCCCAGCAAATTTGGAGGTTTGATACCAGAACCCGCATGGTGTGAGGTAACAGTGGAACCCTGTACCATCAAACCATCCTCAAGGTTCAGCAGATAGCCCATTTCCATCCATCCACTTTATTCCATGTATTTAATTCAGGTCCTCTGGAGTGCTGGAGCCCATCCCAGCTGCCATGGGATGAAAGGCAGAGTACAGCCTGGACAGGTCGCCAGTGTGCTGCAGGGCAGCCAATTTGGTTTTGCTCATTAGTACAATGACCACTTACCACACCACAACACTATAATGTCACACAGTGGGGATATAAAGTCTGGCTACTTAAGCAAAGTTATTTCTGGTTTGCATGTGTCTTTTCTTCATCACCACGGAGTTTGATCCATCGGTTTATTGGTCTCTTTTTTGTAGTTGTCTCGTTACCCTCCTGCTTCTGTCCATTACAAGGTTTCACTACTATGAAGCCTTGTTTGGACTTCTGTGAAGTACTCTTGTGTTCTTCATTTACTAAATTCTGGATCTGTGTTCATTTTCTCTCTGAGAACAAAACTGCACTTTGTGTTTGCTCGTGTCTTTGTTTAATATTCAGATTTGTTTGATGATCTGACTCATTGAAGTGTGACAAACATGCAAAAAAGACATAAAGATTATGTCTCCACAGGTGGAGAACTTTCTCGACAGTTACCAGCCTTTCTAGGAATGAGCGTGGCAGTAAATCCACCCCAGAAATGACCCTGTGAAAACTTTTTCACCCCACTGTGCAGACACACATAAACCTTTCTGCATTACTCTTTCATGTTCATGTGAGAAAAGAGATCTGTGTTAGAGGAAAACAGAAGAAAGGGAAATGCAATAAATAAGTGTTCTGAATATCTTCATCCTGTAAAATACAGTATTTCCTTTAATATTTAAAATAAATACAGATATAGAAGGTTGAGCATCCAATCAAAACTCCAACTGAAGCTCTACTGCCATCACAAAATTACCAATGTAAACATGTAAACAGAAACATGTAGCTTTTTGTAAATTTGGAAATATAATTAAAATCTGAAAACTGATGTGGAAATGGGTATTTACAGTATTTACAGTATTTACAGTATCATGGTATTTAAATGGGTATTTACAGTATTTAGAGTATTTACAGTATCATGGTATTTAAATGGTATTTACAGTATTTAGAGTATTTACAGTATCATGGTATTTAAATGGTATTTACAGTATTTAGAGTATTTACAGTATCATGGTATTTAAATGGGTATTTACAGTATTTAGAGTATTTACAGTATCATGGTATTTAAATGGGTATTTACAGTATTTAGAGTATTTACAGTATCATGGTATTTAAATGGTATTTACAGTATTTACAGTATTTAGAGTATTTACAGTATCATGGTATTTAAATGGTATTTACAGTATTTAGAGTATTTAGAGTATCATGGTATTTAAATGGGCATTTACAGTATTTAGAGTATTGACAGTATCATGGTATTTAAATGGGTATTTACAGTATTTAGAGTATTTACAGTATCATGGTATTTAAATGGTATTTACAGTATTTACAGTATTTACAATATCATGGTATTTAAATGGTATTTACAGTATTTAGAGTATTTACAGTATCATGGTATTTAAATGGTATTTACAGTATTTACAGTATTTACAGTATCATGGTATTTAAATGGTATTTACAGTATTTAGAGTATTTACAGTATCATGGTATTTAAATGGGTATTTACAGTATTTAGAGTATTTACAGTATCATGGTATTTAAATGGCATTTACAGTATTTAGAGTATTTACAGTATCATGGTATTTAAATGGCATTTACAGTATTTACAGTATTTACAGTATCATGGTATTTAAATGGCATTTACAGTATTTAGAGTATTTACAGTATCATGGTATTTAAATGGGTATTTACAGTATTTAGAGTATTTACAGTATCATGGTATTTAAATGGGTATTTACAGTATTTAGAGTATTTACAGTATTTAGAGTATTTACAGTATCATGGTATTTAAATGGCATTTACAGTATTTAGAGTATTTACAGTATCATGGTATTTAAATGGCATTTACAGTATTTACAGTATTTACAGTATCATGGTATTTAAATGGGTATTTACAGTATTTAGAGTATTTACAGTATCATGGTATTTAAATGGTATTTACAGTATCATGGTATTTAAATGGCATTTACAGTATTTAGAGTATTTACAGTATCATGGTATTTAAATGGTATTTACAGTATTTAGAGTATTTACAGTATCATGGTATTTAAATGGCATTTACAGTATTTAGAGTATTTACAGTATCATGGTATTTAAATGGTATTTACAGTATTTAGAGTATTTACAGTATCATGGTATTTAAATGGCATTTACAGTATTTAGAGTATTTACAGTATCATGGTATTTAAATGGGTATTTACAGTATTTAGAGTATTTACAGTATCATGGTATTTAAATGGGTATTTACAGTATTTAGAGTATTTACAGTATCATGGTATTTAAATGGGTATTTACAGTATTTAGAGTATTTACAGTATCATGGTATTTAAATGGCTATTTACAGTATTTAGAGTATTTACAATATCATGGTATTTAAATGGCTATTTACAGTATTTAGAGTATTTACAGTATCATGGTATTTAAATGGCATTTACAGTATTTAGAGTATTTACAGTATCATGGTATTTAAATGGGTATTTACAGTATTTAGAGTATTTACAGTATTTAGAGTATTTACAGTATCATGGTATTTAAATGGGTATTTACAGTATTTACAGTATTTACAGTATTTAGAGTATTTACAGTATCATGGTATTTAAATGGCTATTTACAGTATTTACAGTATTTACAGTATCATGGTATTTAAATGGCATTTACAGTATTTAGAGTATTTACAGTATCATGGTATTTAAATGGGTATTTACAGTATTTAGAGTATTTACAGTATCATGGTATTTAAATGGGTATTTACAGTATTTAGAGTATTTACAGTATCATGGTATTTAAATGGCTATTTACAGTATTTAGAGTATTTACAATATCATGGTATTTAAATGGCTATTTACAGTATTTAGAGTATTTACAGTATCATGGTATTTAAATGGTATTTACAGTATTTAGAGTATTTACAGTATCATGGTATTTAAATGGTATTTACAGTATGTTACGACTGTGACCGTAATTGTGTGTGGATTTGAGTGTCTAGGTGCTCCTCCGGGATTGACGATTTGGCGTTGGTAATGTGTTGTTTTTGCGTGACTGTTATGTGTTTCCTACTTTACTTTGAAAGTCTGTGTTATTTTAGTGTGTTCAGTTTACGTTTCCTTGTCTCGTCAGTTCTAATTTGCCCCAGCTGTGTTTCCCTCCTGTGGTCCATTCCCTGATTGCTCCTTCTATGTATTTAAGCCTTGTGTTTCAGTATGTCATGTCGCGTTCTTCTTCCCCCCCGTTGTAAATGATGTAAATAAATATCATATTTTGCTTTAAAGAAAATGGTGGTCGATACTTTCGTTTTGGGATGATTTTTGTGGAAACCCGTATTAGTTTTTTCTCGTGTGTTTTTACCTTATTTTTATTTTCCTTATTTTTATTTTCCTGCGTTGCACCCCGGTTGCCTAGGCCGGGGTGTAACAAGTATTTACAGTATTTACAGTATCATGGTATTTAAATGGCATTTACAGTATTTAGAGTATTTACAGTATCATGGTATTTAAATGGGTATTTACAGTATTTAGAGTATTTACAGTATCATGGTATTTAAATGGGTATTTACAGTATTTAGAGTATTTACAGTATTTAGAGTATTTACAGTATCATGGTATTTAAATGGGTATTTACAGTATTTACAGTATTTACAGTATTTAGAGTATTTACAGTATCATGGTATTTAAATGGCTATTTACAGTATTTACAGTATTTACAGTATCATGGTATTTAAATGGCATTTACAGTATTTAGAGTATTTACAGTATCATGGTATTTAAATGGTATTTACAGTATTTACAGTATTTACAGTATCATGGTATTTAAATGGCATTTACAGTATTTAGAGTATTTACAGTATCATGGTATTTAAATGGGTATTTACAGTATTTAGAGTATTTACAGTATCATGGTATTTAAATGGGTATTTACAGTATTTAGAGTATTTACAGTATTTAGAGTATTTACAGTATCATGGTATTTAAATGGGTATTTACAGTATTTAGAGTATTTACAGTATTTAGAGTATTTACAGTATCATGGTATTTAAATGGGTATTTACAGTATTTAGAGTATTTACAGTATCATGGTATTTAAATGGCATTTACAAACCATTTTTCACTCATACAGTGCTTCATAAGGTCAGACTGCGTCTCCAGAAAAAGGATTTTAAGTTCATGTAATCATGTAACACTGTCGTTGCTCCACACCTGTTTGTGGGTTTCTATGTTTACTGACCTTTCACCTCATCTGTGTTTGGGTCAATGAGCCTCTCTGGACCACAGTCCATGGCACTGTGAGCACAACGCTGGACACACAGAACATCATTCAAGATAGATACAGTCTAAATAATACAATTACAGATCATGATTATAAATGAGATTAAAACATGTAGACAGCACAGAGTTTGAAAGACTGACCGGAGGCCTGTTCACCATCCAGTACGCCCTCTCCTGGCAGTCAAACACCACGCGATCTGGCTTCTTCCTCTCTTTGCCAGCCCTGACACATGTACAAGCAGGTAAGTGGGGTATTAAGAGGAAATCATCTGTGAAAACCTAAAACCAAACAACAGAAGTGCCTACAAGACCCGTCACAGCATCAGGACCAATCACTGTACATTAGTGACCACGCTGCAGCAAACTGCACTTTAAGAAATAGTCTCAAAAACCAGCATCTGTGGTGGCAGCGGGCATTATACATTACGAGCTGTGATAGTGTCACTTACTTATACTGTTCAGCTGCTTGTATCACAATGAAATCCCATTTGTGGTTCAGCCATTCATGGAGGTGATTGTAATGTGCCTGTTTGAAACACAAACACACAGCATGGAGCAGCAAGGTGAAAATCCCTTTTAGTTTAAGAGTTTAATCAGCACGTGCTGACTGCATTCTTGTTATAACCAGGAGATGAAAGAGCCTCTGATCGGTGAGACGCCAGAGAAACAGAAAGGTGAAGAGGAGCATCAAAAAGACAGAAAGAGGGCCCACAGAGTAAAAGGAGCCACTGTGGCACAACCGAGGCAGAAGCTATGGGGCCAGTGACGTTTGAAAAGTTAAATGTCTTGTGAATGAATACTTCATCACCATTTCATTCCTGCTGCTTCAAATAGAAAAACAGTGAAACAAGAAGATCCAAAATTGCACTGTTGGTTTGTGTCAGTATCATTCTGTGACATCAGCCCTCAACTTAAATCTCCCAGCTTAAATCTGAGAAGCCTTATTGAGTTGAAGACCAGTAGACTTAATGTATTCCAGTCAATAATGGAATAATGACTGTGCTACTCATTACACATCTAGAAGCAAACACATTGTCTACCTGTTCATATGGTTCCAACACGCCCTTCTTCCGGATGTTCCGCTTTGCCAGGTAAATGGCTAAAACCACAAAACCAAATAAAAACACAGTCAAAACACAAAAAGTAAATTTTATTCATCAGATTATTAGCTACAATAAACAAAACCAGTCTTTCTATGAACAACATTATTTTCTTTATAATTTACTGGTTTAAATGTGTTTGTTTAATAGAAATCCCGTTAATTTCATAGTTGTTTCTATGTCCTCCAGGTTACTGCTTCATACTGTTGCTATATTAAAGGTATGGAAGCAAAGTGGTTCATTAGCAGCTTTAACTCACATGAATGATTTCAAATGATTCGATCCTACGATGTCATAAAATTAGCCCAGTGTTTCCATGCTGCAGAAAACCACTGTGCGACCGCTGCAGCACAGCTCTGACATGATGTTGGCACACTGACTCAACACAGGCTTGTTTCTCCTGGGCTGCCTCTGTGGACCAGCTCTCAGGTGTTCCACTTCTTATTTGAGGAAATGTTTAACACTGAAAATATTAACGCTGTTTGCCGAGTGCATCGTGGGAGGCTTTTTCTTTGAAAAAGATCAGGCTTTGTTTCTGAGAAGATCAGGCGAGAACGTTTTTACTTATCTTTGTGGGGGAAGAAATTTAAATACAAAACTTTTGTCAATTAATTCAACTTAAATATATTTACCTACAAACAGACAGTCAAGTTTTATTGTTAGTTTAAGTGAGTTGTATCCATTAATACTCCTACCAGTCGTTCTCTGAATTTATTTATTGTTGCACACTTTCTGTAAATCCAATAAACTTAATTTCACTTCTCAAATATCACTCTGTGTGTGTCTCCTATATGATATATTTAACTGACATTTTTTATTGTAACAACCATCGATTTATACAGGAAAATAATGACTATTAACAAGGCTGCCCAAATCTTTGCATCCCACTGTAAATGTTTAATATATGGTGACTGAGGTATGACACCGCCTGCAGGTTCCTGTAGAAACAAAGTGCAGGTAAGTTCATATCACAGGATACCCACCATAATCAGAGTCGTCTGGGACCCATTTCTGTGTTGGCCAGAAGTAAGGAGTCTGAAAACATTGAAAATGAAACCAGTTATATGTCTGCTTTCAATGTTTATTTAAAATGTTTCTGGACATTACTGAAACAACTAAATTACAGCAAACAGTCTAAAGAAAGCTCATGTCCTTCCCTGACCTTTACCTGTACCCACACTCTTTGCTTTGGTTTAATGAATCGTTTGCCAACATAAAACAGCCCACACACACAGACATGGTCAGCACAGAATTATTTTATGTCATAAAAACATAGTACAAGCAAATCATTTCATTTCACAGGAGTTTATTCTCAGTCGCACAACAATGTGTGTAGAACTCAGGATGGATGAGCACGTGAAGTCATCACACACGTGTCTGCTGAAAAACCAACTGTGGTTTACTTTAATGCTGGAGGCAAGTCTCTGCACCGCTGTCCCATCAGTCTGTTGTAGAAAAGGATGAAACGTTTCAGGACTTAAAAACAAAAACGAGAATCAGTCAACACCTTGACAGTCAGTCAAGGTGTCAGTGAGTCCAGTTTCCTTCACCATCAAAGGCTCAGAAACAAACTGTGACAGGAAGAGGTCTGCAGACCCAAAGACACGAGTGAACCAGAGGACAAGTTTCTGAGAGTTAGCAGCTTGTGTGATGGTGGCTCACAGGACATCAGCTTCAAGCAGCTTAATAGTCTCAGTTTCAGCTGTGAAGAGAAAACTTCAAGCTGCAGGTTTGACAGGATGAGTTGCAGCAAGAAAGCCAGACTTCAGAATAGGACAAAGAGGCCTGGCTGGGCCATGAAACACCACCATTGGACTGCTGAAGACTGGAAGAAGGTATTATGGACTCATGGATCAACATTTGAACTCATGCAGGATCTTTGCCGTCAAGTAGGTGAAAGGACGGTTCCACAGTGTGTGGCATCAACTATCAAACATGGAGGGGGAAGTGTGATGGTCTGAGGCTGTTTGCTGGATCCAGGGTCGGTGACTTGTACAGAGTGAGAGGCTCCCTGAACCAAAACAGCTACCACAGCATCCTGCAGCACCATGCAGGACCCTCTGGTATGTGTCTAGTTGGTCAAGGGTTCATCCAAAACATAAATCCAAGCTATGCCAGAACTACCTCAGGAAAAAAGAACAAGATGGTGAGCTTGAAAACATGGAGTGTCCAGCACAGTCTCTTTACTACCTCAATTCTCAAAAGTTCTTGAAAAACTGTTTAAAAACTGACTGGAAAAATTTATAGATAAACATAAACTACTCACCGAGAGTCAGTACGGATTCAGATCAAGCAGATCAACATCATCGGCACTATTAGATTCAATAGAGTACATCACAAACTCCACAGACAAAAAGCAACATGTGGCTGGGTTATTCAGAGACTTGACAAAGGCATTTCACTCTATAGATCCTGATATATTAATAAGAAAACTGGAACATTATGGTGTCAGAGGGGTCGCTTTAGATTGGGTCCGAAGTTATTTAGGTGACAGGAAGCAGTTTGTGAAATTAAATGATGGTTGCTCCTTATGTATGCACATTGCTTGTGGGTCAGTTTTGGGTCCAAAAGTCTTCAACATTAACGACATCTGTAAAGTGTCCAAAGCATTAAAAGTGGTTCTCTTTGCTGACCAGACAAACATCTTCTGCTCTGGTGATGATCTGCAGAATTTATTGGAGGATATGAAATAAGTAAAGTGAAGTTCTGGCTTGATAAAAACAAATTATCATTAAATTTGAATAAATCTAAACTTATGTTATTTGGAAATAGTAGTTTAAATACAAATGCAAAGATTCAAATAAATGGTGTTGATATTGAAAGAGTCAGTGAAAATAAATTTCTGGGGGTAATAATAGATGAAAAACTTAACTGGAGAGCTCACGTAAGATATATTCATTCCAAAGTATCACGAAGCATTGGAGTACTAAACAAGGCAAAACAGGTATTCGACAGAACATCACTTCATATTCTCTACTGTTCACTGGTTTCACCATACTTAAGCTATTGTGCAGAGGTCTGGGGCAATAACTATAAAACCACATTACATTCACTTTTTACTCTTCAAAAGAAAGCAATTCGAATCATCCACACTGCAGGTTACAGGAACATACAAACTCACTATTTTTACAGTCGATCTAGTGAAATTCCAAACAGCACAAATTCTATTCAAAGCAAAAAATAAAGAACTGCCAGGAAATATTCAGAGTATGTTTGTTTTGAAAGAAGGAAGTTATAATTTAAGGGGTTTTTGTAACTTCAAAACAGGGAAGGTACGTACTACAAGAAAAGGCTTTTGTGTTTCTGTTCAAGGAGTGAAACTGTGGAACAAACTGAATATGGAATTAAAGCAACGTCCAAACATAAAACTGTTCAAAAAGAGTTATAAAAATATGATCTTCTCCAACTATAAAGAAAAGGAAAATATTTAAATTAAGTGAATGTCTCTATTTAAAAACAAACAAACTCATGATGTGATATTATAGTTTATAGTATATCAGAAATCTGTTCACTATTTTTATTACAAATTATATCAGTAATGAAGCTGATTAAATATTAACTGATAATTTATGGCAAAGGGGTGGGATTAAATAAGTGTTTACTTCTTCCCTTTCAACATGTAAATTAATCAGAACGTTTTTTTGTATGTATTTTGTAAAGTATTTTTTTCTTTCTTATTTTCTTTTATAAAGGTACCTGTATATTGTTCACATGTTGAAATAAAAAATTACCAACCAACAGTCTCCAGACTTAAACCCAACGAGCTGGTTTGAACTGGACAGAAGAGTGAAAGCAAAGCAACCAGAAGGTCCACATTTATGGGAACTTCTGCTCCAGATATGGGAGAAGATTTCTATTGCAGAAAGAATGACACGGCTGTGTTCAGCTGGTATATCTGCCAAAGGTGCGACTTTGATGAATCAAAGTTTAAAATACATTTTGGTCTATAAACTGATTCCATCTTTTTTAACTCTTTATTTGTACTACACTTTCATTTAAGAATGCAAAGAGACATTAAACTGCATAACTTTCAATAACAAACTGGAAAATTGGGGTGTTCTAAAACTCTTGACTAGTAGTGTGTGTGTTTCTATCCTTTTCCTCCAGGCTCAGAGGGAACGTTTTCTGCCTGGTATCAGGCTGAAAAACAGTTTCCTTGGAGGAGCCAGAGGACAACCCCTCATCCAAGTCCCCCCTCAGGTCTAAACAAGGCAAAATCTGAAGGCATGAAGACATCAAGGGATTCCAGATGATTCAACATCTTGCTCATCATACAAATCTGTACTCTGATTGGAGGATCTATATGGGTATTTTCAGTTTCCCTTTGCTGAAGGACGTGCGGCACCATGAATCACGTTTTCATGCAGTAGCTGATATCAGTCAAGGAAGTGGTTCCACCTGTTATGTTGTTTGTGTGTTTGGTTATAATCATGCAGAGCGTGCGTGAGTGCTAGCACATCTTTCAAAGTTTTCTGTCCAGTTAGTCTGAGGCCTGTACTATGAAGCACGAGTTTACTTATCCAGGAAACGTCGAGGTTAACCCTGGGTTCTGTATCACCACCGTGAGAACCCTGAACCCTTCTTGCCAAAGTACATTGCCATGGTAACTTACGCTGCAAACCTAACCTACTCTGGAGCAGGTTACAGGATCCAGATTAGAGATTAACAGGCATGAAATCATTGCCTGTTGACCGATCAATTCTCCAGAAAATGGTTAACATAGCAGCCTCGAAGTCTTTGTGTTGGCTTGATGAGCATCAGTAATATACTGCAGCCATGGAGCCAGCATTATTCATGTTGACTGCAAACTATTTTACATACACTACCAATCAAAGGTTTGTTTTTTCTTTATTTTCACGACTATTTATTTATTTATTTATTATATTGTAGATTCTCACTGAAGCCATCAAAACTATGAATGAACACGTGGAAATATGTAGTGAACAAAAACGTGGGAAATAACTCCAAACAAGTTTGATATTTCAGATTCTTTGCTTTGCTCTCTCGGCGTCTCCATGAGCTTCATGAGGTCGTCTCCTGAAATGGTTTCCAACAGTCTGGAAGGAGTTCAGAGATGCTGAGCACTTGTTGGTCCTTTGCCTTCACTCTGCGCTCCATCCACATATATTTGAAGATTAAGCCAGGACATTCTTGGCTAAAACATGTTGACAGTGTATGGGTGACAGACAAACAGGGTGTTTCAAAAGGTTAGGCATCGTTTGGGTCCACACATGTCCAAACGATTGTGTGTAGGCTGTGTTGGTACCATTACAAGAACAGCAACCAGACCAAAGCAATGATTTTGACTCGATCGGCTGACAGATAAAATACATTTATGAACACAGCTGCAGGGCCAGGAGTGCCAGCATGGATTCAATTAATACATCATTAAATGATTAATTAAATACTTAATTAAGTCATTAAACCAAAAATTAAACAAATGGGCTTTTAATTAATTATTTTTGTGTTTATTTAATTAATTTATAAAACATTTAATTCATTATTTAATGATGTATTTATTTAATTCATTTGTTGATTGACTGATCCCCCTTTCCAACCTGTGTGCGCACAGACGCGTCAGCAGGACTGCGTCTGAGTTCTACGCTCACAGGTTGTTGAATTTATGCACAACGAATGTCATTGCTAATAAATACCTGCACCCACAGAATGAAATGATTTGCTCAGATTATGTTTTTTTCTCACGTGTAACTTCTGACAAATTCCATATAAACTCCTTCACATGCTTTACCTACGATGGGACAGTGTGACTCGGACTCTTATCACATGTAGCAAAGGTGAAGCAAACATTTACCTGGAAACGGTACAGGCTGCTGTCGTTGCACATGACCAGCTTCTTATGGTTCTGCAGCGGGTAGATGTAACCATAAGCTACCAACATGGTGCCAAAGGCCTGAGCCTCTGGAACAAAGGCAGGAAAGAAAGAAAATAAAACCAGTTCAAACAACATTTGGCTGGTGTTCTGTTAAATATAAACTCATAATACAGAGGTAATATCCCAGCTATTATAGGGCGAGAGGCAGGGTGACAGTCTATCGCAGGGCTAACACACAGACGCCGTTCACACTCACATTCACACCTATGGGTGAGTTACCAATTAACCTAACCCCACTAACTGCATGTCTGAACTGTGGGAGGAAGCCCAGCACCCAGAGGGAACCCACGCAAACACAGGAAGGAAATGCCAACTCCACTTTGTTTGTCCGCTGCTTTCAAAAAGTTCTTTAGTTTTGTTTGTTTTTTTTAAACAAACAAACAAACTTGTACTGATTTTTCCAAATCCATACATTAATAATTGATAAACACTAAAACTGGCTGAAAGAAAACATTTCAGAAAATAAAAACTAACTTGAAATGAGCAAACTCACAATGGAAACTAAGTGAAACTACACTGAAGTAAAAGCAAAAAGGCAAAAAGAAATAAAACTATAGTAACTCTGGTAAATGGTGTGTGCAATGATTTAATGTGTCGAAGTGCAGGGCTGCAGTACATTTGGAAAAAGAGCTTTGATCGTACCTTCTGTAGTGGTCTTCATTTTGTTGCTAATCCAAGCAATTGTGTCATTACCTGTGTGGAGACACAGATATACTGATCAGAATCAAGAACATTTAAATCACACGTCTTTGTGTTTATGTTGTGTCATTTGTTGGTCAGTGGAAACCAAAATTAAATCCTTTGAAAGAATGGGTTCAAAATCAAAAAGAGCAAAAAGAAAATAATTTCATCCCAAATAATTTTAATGAAAGCCAGAAACACGAGTACACTGGAGGTTCATTTGGAAATCCTGTTCAGAAAGAAGCAGATGCTGACATGATTCTTGCTTTATCAGCAAAAACCAGAAGATAGAAACAACTTAAGAATAGAAATTCACAAAGAAAGAACCAAATAGCTCAGCTGTTCCAAAGTGTTAAATGTGGACTATAAACATTAGGTTACATTCCTTTAATAATGTCTTACACAGACATGGTTACAGCATGATTAGTATGTTAGTTTAAATGAATCATCACCCCGAGTCATACCAACCACCAGATACAGTTTTATTTTATTTCAGAACCTGGCACACAGCCTTATATAGGCTCAGATACTAGAGATGGACCGATCCGATATTACGTATCGGTATCGGTCCGATACTGACCTAAATTACTGGATCAGATATCGGAGAAAAATAAAAAATGTAATCCGATCCATTAAATATCACGAAAGCACCTCACAAAACTTGCAACACGCCGTAACTCACCTCAGAACGTTAGCACGTCGGAGCAGTATGCATCACGTGATAGAGCGGCTGTGGCATGCGGGACCTGTCGGTGGTCTGGATAGCATGTGGAGCTTCGCTAGCAACCCGGCATTTCATCTCCGACAAAGTTATCCCGAGAGAAGTAAAGCAAGTGTGTAAGTCCATCTCTGAATGTTTGTAAAGCATTCCCACGTTAAGCTTAACGAGCGACTGCCTCTCGCTCTCCGGCTGCTACTTCAATCGTGAAACTGCTTAAATCAGCTGATCGGCTTTTCTGTCGCGAGTCCGTCTCTCTGGTTTGTTTTTGGCCCACTTTGCGCCAGAAAGAGGAAACCAGCGGCTGAACAACAGCAGCACGTTTAAGCTTGATCAGCTGTTGTTAGAATTTATTTAATATTACTTTCTACTCGAGGATCTTTTTCTACGTAGCTGACGGCTGGTAACTGTGCAGGGGCGGATCTAGCAAAGTTTAGCCAGGGGGGCCGATAGGGCATGAACAGGGAAAAGGGGGCACAAAGACATACTTTTCTTTCTTATTCTCATTTAAAATGTCTAGCTTTTAATAAATAATTATCTGACACCCAAAGTTTTAATTTGATGTAAAATGAATAGAAGTCAATTACTGTATATAGTGACTATTAAGTCTAATATATATACCCTAGTAAGCTATAGTACATTTTCCTTTGGGAAGGTACCATCTGTGCAGTCTGCAATTTTGTTGAAGAAAGATGTTGAATCTATTTAATATTTCTTGAAAAGTAATTGATTTCTGTGCATTTTTTTTCACACTGCATCAAATTAAGGTTGATTACGTCGATTAAGCATCATGAGGTGGAGCGTGAGGGGTGGTTCCCTATTTTTTATTTATTTATTTTTGTTGTTGCTGGGAGTTGGAACCCTATTAGTTAGGTTGCTTAATATTTATGCTAAGTACTCTTTAAAATACCAGAATAGGGAGGATGGTGTAGGTCTAAGTTTATTAGATTGATCAGTATTGCTGAACTATGAAATATTTTTTTTGTATACAGGTATAACAGAATAGCTTTAGTGTAGTTGTTGTTTTAAACTTGAGTATGAACTTATACAAAATGCAGCAAGATATTTAAAAAACAGTTTTGTTGATTAAAAAACACTATATCGGATTCATATCGGTATCGGCAGATATCCAAATTTATGATATCGGTATCGGTATCGGACATAAAAAAGTGGTATCGTGCCATCTCTATCAGATACAATAATCATAGTAGGTCATTTTAACATGCATGCAGGTGCTGGAAATGACAGCCGTGCATTTCATCTAGTATGAGACAAGAATCAGGCATTTCTCAAACTATCAGTGAGCCTGCTCAACACATCATCACATAAAAACAGAACATGTAACAGTAAACTCTGAAACCCTTCTTTAGTCTGATCATTTCTTAATAACATTTACAGTAATAGATTACACAGCGGGAAGCACGGTGGTTAGCACTGCTGCCTCACAACAAGCAGCTTCTGCTTATCTTTACCAGGCTGACTTTTATTCATTGTTCCAGTTTGGATTCAGGAGACAGACACTATCTCTACTTTTAAGATTAGGCTTCAAACTTTCCTTTTTGCTAAAGCATATAGTTAGGGCTGGACCAGGTGACCCTGAATCCTCCCTTAGTTATGCTGCAATACCCACATAGCAGACATGACATACCCTGCCATGACTTCTGGCATGGCAGGGTATGTCAACCAGATGTGGGCCAGGTCTGGCAATACAGCTATGGTAATCAATGTTTCAAATGCAGGTTTGACAGGTTTGTGAGTGTACACTTTATCCAAAACCTAGTGAGGGTTTACTCATGTTTACCACCGGGTGGCTGTAGCTCAGGAGGCAGAGCAGGTCACCTACTGATCGGAAGGTTAGTGGTTTGATCCCTGGCTCCTCCAGTCTGCAAGTCAAGACTATGAATAAAGTTAGGAAGCACTCAGTTTAGATAAAGTGTGTGGTTGGGTGAATGTGGCATTTTGTATAGAGCACTTTGAGTAATCTGGGAGAGTAGAAAAGTGCTATAGAAGAATCAGTCCATTCACTGTCTGAGCAGAGTTTCGTCATGTTACTTTTGCTCTACATGTTGTTATTACATGGCTTGATTAAGGTTCACATCAGGCTGACATCTGGGGCCAGAGCTGAAACTGTTCTGGGCCAGCACAGGGCCAGCAGCTGGCCTTGTGCTGGCCCATGTGTGGGCCACCAAAAGGCCGTCATTCTGTGCGGTATGTGGGCCATGTGTAAGCACAGTGTGTGGGCTGGATCCGGGCCCACACAGCGGGCTGCTGCTGCTGCTGCTATGTGGGCAGCAGCCAGCTACAGCTACCAACACCTACACCCTCCTGATGGAATACCTCTGGTTATAACACATCATTTATGTACTGTAAGTGCTGGCAGAATACTTGGGTCAAATGGATGGCTGCTCAAATTTCCCTTCCAGGCCTTAGTCCAGATTAAAAAGTCACTTTGGTTCTTAGAGCACTGCACAGATATCATCCAATAATGACTGCTTTATTTAGCTACTAGCCGAGCAGCTTAGGCAGCAAAGTTTTAAATAATCCAGTGAGGCTGTACAGATTAAATACCTGAGAGGTAAACGCACTGTCACCTTGTGGTCTAGCACATCGGACAGGACAAAGTATGAAGGTTCAATAAACAGGAGCATTTAGCTTCAGAAATAACAGGTAGGCTTTAGTGAAAAAAACAAAACTATGAGAATTATTTGTTCTTTTTCTACTTAAAACTTTATTGTTCTGTATCAGTTTGTGGTATTTTAAATCAATTTGAAACATTTATTTAATGCCATTTACAGAATTATATGTTTTTATTCACTTGGTTGTTTTTTATACATAGCACCAGTTCACAGTAACAGTTAGTTCAAGGTGCACTGTAAGGTGAAGACAACGAGCTCAGACCGACCACACAAAAACAACCCAAGATTTATCAATCAACTTAGACCCAATCCTTTGGTCTCAGATATGCTTAAAAACCTTTCAATGGATCAGAAATCCCAGTTTGCAATTAATACAATACAAAATATTACACAGAGTGCACTATACTGGTCATAGGATGTTCAAGATGGGCTATACGCCTTCCAACAACTGCTCACACTGCACAGCAAATACACCGGACAATTACATCCACGCTCTTTGGTTCTGTCCACCAGTTCAGAAATTCTGGCGTGAGATATGTGAAGACTTATCAAAGTGTCTGAAATGTAACATTCCAGCCTTTAGTGTGCTTGCTGGGCAACTTGGATGAGGTCACTGCAGAAATAAACACAGCCCACGTTGTTTTTACGGCCCTATGCATTGCCAAGAAAATGGTCCTCATTAACTGGAAAAATAAAAATAATCTTAATTCTAACCAATATAAAAACCATCTAATAGATCACATTAGTCTTGATACAACCTCTGCCATCACATTTGATCAATCCCTTTGGGCTCCTTTGATCGGCTTCATCACCTAGTGGGGGTGGGGGGGTCATGGTTTGGTCCTGCCTTCGCTATTGTGGTTGATATGGGGGTAGGGACGGCCTTAGGGTGTCTGGGGAGTCCCTAGGGACGTTTCCCTAGAGGGACTAACCTGGGGGATGTGGCCATGACCTGGTTAGGGGCTCTGGGGCTCTTGGATGGTGTTTTCCTTGTGGCTGCGTACAGCGGAGATGGGGGAGGGTCTGTGCTGGCGGACGTTGGTTACTGGCCTGGTAGCCTGGCTGCCCCTGGGAGGGTCCGGGACAGGCGTGGAGGCTTGGGGGTCTGGGGGTGCTCCGCCCCCCGGTCTGGGGTGCTGGCCGGGCCTTGGGGGCTTGGGTCCTGGCTGTTGTGTCGCCGGAGCAGTGGGCGGGTGGGTGCAGGGGGGCTCAGCCCCAATGCAGGGGACCTCTGGTGCATTGGCCCAACTAGGGGGCTCTCTAACTGGTGGGGAGGTTGTTATATCTTTGCAGGTGGTCTCCTCACTACAGGAGCTCACTCTGCAGGTGGGGGGAGAGATATAGGAGAGGTGGAGAATGAACTCAACCTGGGTGTCTATTGTCTTGTGTAGTTTGGGAGATGATTGGATGATGGGGGTGGGTGCAGTTTTCTCTGGGGTGGAGTCGGGTGGGCTGTGGGGCTGGGCGGTGCTGCTGCTGCGGGCCCCGGTCCGGATGGGCCTGGGCCCCCTTGCCCTGGTGGGTTCCAGAGTGTGGGGGTGCCTACTGGGGTCAGCGGGGGAGCTGGCCCCAGGGAGGGGCCGCTTGCCCCTCCCTTTCTTCCCTCCCCATCCTCAGCTGCCTCCCTATTCCCGCTCCACCACACCCACCCACCCACACAGGGCTTGGGGTGCAGGTATGTCACCAGGGTGCAGGGGAGGCACTCCCCCTCTGTCCCCTTCTGGCCGCCTGTGCCTCAATTTTATTCTGCAACCTAGACATCCACATTACTCACACTCTCACATAAGACACACATATAGGGCCTTGGGGGTGGGCACGTTTTACAGCATCCAGAGGATGGTCGGTGTACTCCAACCCACCTCTGGCGCTGGTGCCCTACCCTCAATTTTAAATGCATGTAGACACTGAGGGTTTTCGGGAAGAGCCGTGCTGCTCTCTGAGAGGAAGCAGGAACCATGCTCTCCTGAGTTTTAAATGCACTTTAGAACAGCACACAGCAACACTACATATGAGCGGGCGTAGGGAGGTTTGGGGTCTTCACTCACCCCGGTTCTGTTAGCCGTCAGGGCTGGGGGGCTGGGAGGAGGTGCTGGCTGTCAGACTGGGGTCTGGGATGCGGGGCCTCCCTGCTACTGCAGATAAGGAGGTGGTCCGCTTGCCTCCACCCCAGAGAGAAGGGTTACATCTCCTGGGTCTAGGTGCGGCTTGCCCCTCTGGGGGCGGGGGTACCTGGACCTGGGATATAGAGTATGTTTGGGGAGTGCGACTGTCTGTGCAGTGTCTATTTGTGTCTGTCTACACGTTGGGTGAGTGCCGAGTATTTGGTTGTGCATATGGGGTGGGAATGCACGTCTGTGTCCGCGTGTGCCTGTTCGTCTGTGTCTATATGTCAGGTTGGGTCTTAGACTCAACCTCTCTGGGTACATCTCAGGCCCTCTAAAGTACGGAGGCCTATCTCCCCTCACCACACTCCCTGCCGGTGGCTGATGCCCTCAGACGTTGGTGTGTTGGTGGTCCTTGTCGTCTGGGGCTGGGCGCTCATGTATGTACCGGCTCACTCCTGGTGGCCGATTGGCGGGGCCGGGCGCCTGTGGCCCGGCTGGGCTCCTTCCGGGGGATGGGATGCCCTCAGACCTCTGGGCCTGAAGCTCGGTCCTCTCTAGCACAGCTGGCTGCCGGCAGAGCCCGCGGGCACACCACTGCAACCCCCTCTGGCCTCTGCTCCGTAGCTGCGGGGCGACCTCTCCTTTGGGGCTCTACTCAGCTCTTCCCAGGAGGGTGGCACGGTTCCCCCCCCCCGTTTGGTGGTCCTCCTCGGGTCCTTGTACTCTGGGGCCTGGATCTCCTCCATACCTGCTTCATACCCTGGGGGACGGGGCTATGGCTCCCCACACTCCCTAGCAGATCGTTACATGGAGAAACCTTTGGAATACAAGCATGCTGATCCACACAGGTATGCACACAGGTGTACACACGGGTATTCACAGACGCGGACTACAGCTTTCTTGGCTGCTGCCTCAAAGCACATTGTGCGCTGTCTATCTTGCGTGCTGCACAATATCGTTTATTATTTAGCATCTACTGTTATCTACTGCTAGCTAGTTTATTGTGATGGTGCTGTTTTTTTATTATGTTGCTCTTTTGTTGTTTGCTTTCTCTTCTGTTTTTTTTCTCCATACAGGTGACCCAGGTGTTTTGTTTGTTGTTCTTTCTTTCTTCCCCCCCCTTCTCACCGTCTCTTCTCCCCTCTGGTTTTCTTTCTCTCCCTCTCTTTCTTTCATTCTTTCTCCCTGTCCTATCCCCCAGTCATGTCTGTCCCGTTTGTAGCAACTGAAAATAAAATAAATTCATAATT
This sequence comes from Aulonocara sp. 'chitande type north' Nkhata Bay, assembly GCF_057382095.1. Lineage (NCBI taxonomy): Eukaryota > Metazoa > Chordata > Actinopteri > Cichliformes > Cichlidae > Aulonocara > Aulonocara sp. 'chitande type north' Nkhata Bay. Next base: position 7,518,417 of record NC_141347.1, read on the forward strand.
ATAATAAAGGTCAATCAAATGGACCAATATGGCAAGGCCATGATGATCCACTTGGTAAAATAAATCCGCTTGGCATCTTTCTTGGCCTTAAGACAACAATTCTGATGGCTAAAGATCCAAACGGGACACAAAAAAAACACAACAAAAAACAACAACCCAATGAACAGGACAAAAGATAAACTATGGGCAAGAGTAGAAAGGTCAATGACATGCAGTTACCTTAGTATAATGTATGTAACCTACCCCATCATCTCCTCAACTAATGGGAAAATCAGAGCCAAACTTTGCATGGACATTATAACACATACAGTGATTATTAACATATGCTTGCAAAATATATAAATCTCAATCTTTACTCTGGTATTTTTGGATCAACAGAAGGCTTTCAGGAAGATTTTGGGGAATGCTGATCCAGTCCAGAAGTAAAAGAAATAAATGCATGAATGCAGGTATTCAAAAAATATATGTCAAAAGTCATACAAAATAGTCTTGACTGGTTTTTATATAGTGCTCTACTCTACTCTACTCTAAGCACTCTGAGAGGCCAGGGTTTGATCCACCAACCTTCTGATTAGTTGATGACCTGCTCTACCTCCTGCATCATGTACCAGTTAAAAATGCTAGAAATGTTTGAGTTTAATTTCATTCAGTTTTATTTCTATTGTGTGTGTGTGTGTGTGTGTGTGTGTGTGTGTGTGTGTGTGTGTGTGTGTGTGTGTGTGTGTGTGTGTGTGTGTGTGTCTCACACTCACCAGCAATGACATGTGGGATGGTAGTGATATTGAGCTTCTGCTCTGTACCTTTAACTCCACTTTTTGTGTCCTGCATTTCTAGCAAAATCGACTCCAGCTGAAAACAGAGGTGAATGAAAAAGATTAATATAAAGAGGACAAAAGAGACACAGCCTTTGGAGGCTGTCACTGTCGTCGAGATACTTAAACTCTCCCACTTGGGGCAGGAGTGCCCACTCCGTGTCAGGAACCCTGACACGGAGTGGGCACTCCACCCTTTTCCAGCTGAGAACCATGGCCTCAGATTTGGAGGTGTTGATCCTCATTCCCATCACTTCACACTCAGCTGCGAACTGTTCCAGTGCGACCTGGGGGCCATCACCTGATGAAGCCAACAGAGCCACATCATCCAAAAACCAGAGATGAGATTTTCTGACCACCAAGAGGAAACCTTCTGCTACTTGGCTGCATCTAGAAATTCTGTCCATAAAACTTACGAACAGAATCGGTGACAAAGGCAGAGCCCATCACCAACCGGAAACAGGTCTGACTTATTGCCGGCAACACCCCATACTTCTGAAGCACCTCACACATGACACCCCGAACACGGTCAAATGCCTTCTTCAAGTCCACAAAGCACATCTAGATTGGTTGGGCAAACGCCTATGCACACTCAAGTATCCTCGAGAGGATAAAGAGCTGGTCCAGTGTTCCATGACCAGGACGGAAGGTACTGCCCCTGACCTCCATGCAACCTTGTAGAGGTGTGTCAACAAGACAGCAATACAACATGCAGAGCCTTCAGGAACTCAGGGGGTGCACCTCACCCTCCACAGGAGCCTCTGCCAGGGAGTTGTTTAGCAGCCTCAGAGACCTCACCCCCAAAGATGGACGAGTCGTCCCCCTCATCCCCAGACTCTGCTTCCTCCAGTGGGATTAAGGAGGTCCTCGAAGTATTCCTTCCACTGCATGACAATGTTCAATGTTCAGCAGTGCTCCACCTGCAATATACATAATGCAGGTACAGCGCCGCTTTCCCCTCTTGAGTCGCCTGATGATTTGCCAGAATCTCTGCAAGGCAGTCCAAAAATCTTTTTCCATGGCCTCCCTGAACTCCTTCCACACCCGAGTTTTTGCTTTAGCCATTGCCGCATGCTGCTTGGCCAGTCGGTACCTATAAGCTTTCTCCGAAGTCCTACAAGCTAACCAAGCCCGATAGGCTTTCTTCTTCAGTCTGCTGGCTCCCTTCACCTCCATTTGGTTCGGGGGTTACCACCACAACAGTTACCAACACTCCTGCAGCCGCAGCTCAGTGCAGCAGCTTCAGGCAATGGAGATGCTGAACATGGTCTATAGAGTTCGAAAATGTGACGTCATTTCCAGGGTAAAACCACAAAGGATTGTAGGTACTAGCTTGCTACAAGAAATCCCTTTCACTGGAAAGAACGGTCACTATCGCTGCCCCCTCTCTCTTCCATGCAAAGAGACAGACACAACGGCCGGGGACGTCGCTGGGTTTTCTTTGTCCAATTTTGGTGGATTTTAATGCTGTGGCTGACGCCAGTGGACTTTCAGTGTTGTTTTGACTGTGTGTTCTAAGTGGCCTGGGGTGTTTTTAACTGTTTAAAAAAAAAGTGAAATAAATGATATTTTAGTAATCGAGTTTTATATTGTTCTTTTCGCTTGGCTACTCCACTGCTCTGTCCATTTTTTGAAGGGTTGCCCTTCACTTAGAATAAAACCTGGTGTCCACCTACATATCTGGCTACTCAGAACATGTCAGTGTCCTGTACCCATCCATCGGTAAACTGGAACTGGGCTTGTTGCAGGGATCTGAAGTTACCAAACACTTCATGAGTGTATGCACTCACACTTAGGAACATATAATTATAAATATGAGCGTGATGAAGGTGGGGGCAGCACGCTAATGTCTTCAGTCCACTCTGTATGCTCGTATGGGCCAAACCCTTTCATTACTTTGTTGTTTTTCCTCGTACTTTTTTTTTGCCTTTTCGTCAAGTCTGTCTTTGTACGGACCTGCCGTGTTCTTCTTCGTTTTGTACATAACTGTTTTTGGGGCAAATAAAATGCAAGTAGGGATTAAAACAGCAGAATGAATGGTTACCGGTGCTGGAAATGCTAGCGCTTGATGCAGTGTTTTGATTTTGCTGCCACTTGTACCCACAATGCAACGCACACAAGTCACGTAGTCTGTCGATCTCTATCCGGTTTTTAAAAAAGACACTAAAAACAGTCAGTGTTCACTGTCGGCTTCTCTCGGTTTTTATTACCGCTAATCATTTTAAAGCTCAGTTTTTAAACCCTTCCTATGTAACTACAGTCCATGCAGCAGTATATTACTGACTAACCTCGTACTGTGGATGGATTATCTCAGTTGTTCTCCTGACTGAAGTTTACAGCATCCTGCCATGTGATTGCATTTGTCCCTAACTATCGGGAACGCTCACATTAACTTTTATCGAGTGGAAAAAAGTCCTCCGTTCATTAGCATTCGTCCTCCAGCTTTACTATTTATGTTATGCTAACATAGCTTTGTCGCGCTAGCGATGACGTAGCACATCATTATCTACCAGCTAGTCCAACTTCAGTAACCCTGCAGACGTCACTGCTGTTTAGTTTTCTGTCTTCATTTATGTTGGAAGTGATAGCAGAGCTGTAACTTCCTGCTAACTTCTAACTCCGTTAAATGTCATAAATTCCGTCTTCATGGATGCCTGGATGTTAAACTTAATTGGTACACCTGGTAGAGCAGCCACACTGATCATTTTATGAAAGATGAAAGAATTTAAAGAGTTTTTCAACTCTCAGTAATGCTGCAATGATCGTTTGACTTTGGGACCTGCAGCGGAGTTTGGGCCCAGACATGGCTAACGACGTTAGACTTAAAGACCGGACTGGGACTCAATGTCCCCAGTCTCCCTCAGAATGCTGTTGAAGCTTTGCCGGAGGTGTGTGTTAAAGATCTCACGGACCACTGTTCCCAGCGCACCCTCACTATACGTTTAGGTGTGACAGGTCTGTCCAGCACCGCCCCCCGCCACCTGATCCAACTCACCACCAAGTGTTGATCAGTTGACAGCTCAGCCCCTCTCTTTCAGAGTTTTTTAAAATTGGAATAGTAGTAAACTGGGTCAGAATAGCGTTCATACTGTAAAACACCAGGCCTACTTTATAAAGAATCTGATTAGTTAGGTTAATACTGGAATACTTCTTTGTTTATCTTATTCCTGTGTCTTTGCTTCATTGTGCCAGTGAATTGTTTGAAAGTTAATATTTTTATCTGAAGTGCATAACAATAAGGTTGTTCAGATGCTTTAGACTGCAGTGACACCATGCTGCCAAACAATAACATTAATTAGCTTTTAGGTGGACTAAAAGATTAGCTTCAGCAAGCCTCTTATGCTGGCAAACCAATCATGTTTAAATCTCATGCAAATGCATGGGTATCCCTTAGATACTGCATGCAACAGAAAAATCTTTATATAATCTTAAGAACAGGGGGTAGGAAAACAAGGTTACTGCAGCTCGCGTGCTTTGTATTTTTCCTTTTTCACCAAAGCAGTTTATATAGAAATCTAGAACCTAACGTGAAAAAGCCTTTAATTATTAAAGAATGATGGATAATCAAAATATATTACAAAAGGAATACATAATAATGCTATAACAGAAATGCTATTGACCCACCTTTTTGAGGCAATACAAACGGGGCTGGAAATGTTGTGCCCGGTTTGGGCGCGCTGTTCTGATAGTCATTTTTGCAGATGAATGACGAGCGAATCAGATGTAAAGCAATCAAATCAAATCCTGGTATGAAATGTCCCAGTTAGAACAGGTTTAGTTGCTGACAGGCAAATGCATGCCTGCAGTGAACAGAGGTAGCGTCTGTGAGGAGACTGTAAGACCGGAGGCTAAGGATGGATTAATCCTCCAGTCAGCTGTAAGCTTTTTCTCTCACCCAAGGCAATTACAGAGAAAGGCCTGGCTCAGACTGACAAGAGTCAAGATCGATGCTGTGTCTCAGGGTACAGTGGTAATGGCTGTAAGTAAGTAAAATGTATTTATATAGTGCTTTTCACAAAGTGCTTCACAAAGCAAAGAATGAAAATACAACATGTACAATGTAAAACAGCAAAATACAACATAAAAACAACAAATTAGTTGAAAGCTTGTCTATATAAAATGTCTTCAGCTGTTTTTTAAAAGAATCGATGGAGTCGGTGTAAAAACAGTGTCAGAGAATCCACAGCCATGGTGCTGCTGTCTGAAAGGCCCGACCACCACGAGTTTAAATAGAGTGTGTGGGGCCGCCAGCAGACTCTGACCTGATGACCTCAGAGCTCGGGAAGATGAACGCGGTTTCAGCAGGTCAGATATGTACTTGACCATGTAGGGCCATGAAGGTTAGAACTAAAATTTTAAAATGAAACCTAAAACTTACAGGCAACCAGTGAAGGGAGGCTAAAACTGGAGTGATATGAGCTCTTGTGTTGGTGCCTGTTAAAAGTCATGCTGCAGAGTCTGAAGACAATTTAAAGCTGATTTGTTAAAACAAATAAAAAGACCATTGCAATAATCCAGACGGGAAGAAATAAAAGCATGAATAATCATCTCCACTTTGACACCATTAGTCCCAGTTTTGAAATATTCCTTAGATGATAAAAAAAAAGTTTCGGACCAGCTGCTTAGAATCGAGCCACATCGAGCTGTCAAACATGACACCGAGGTTTCTGAGGCTCGATTTAACAGAAGGCTCTAAGAAGCTGATATGCTGCCTGATTTCTGAGACCATGGTCTGGAGCAACAATTAGAGTTTCTGTTTTATCAGAGTTTAGCTGGAGGAAGCTGTCATTTAACAATTGCTTAATTTCTGTCAGGCAGTTACTCAAACTAAACAATTTATGAAACTCAGAGACTTTAAAGAACAGTATAACTGAATGTCATCAGCATAGAGATGGTAGGAGATATCATTGTAGCGCCTAATAATTTGGCCTAGGCGGAATATATAAAGCATAAAGAGAATTGGACCCAGGACAGATCCCTGAGGTACCTCACAAGGCAAAACTGTTGATCATCACTTGAGATCGTTCAGATAAATATGGCATGAACCATTTGAAACAACACCAGTAATCCCAAACAGGTTCTTGAGTCTGGTTATCATGATCCTGTGACCCACAGTATCAAAGGCAGATCCAACAGGACCAGATCTGTGTAATGAGCAGGCCACTACTATAGATCTTGGTTCGCTGGCACAGTATGTTGAACCAGTCATCACTGATCTGGGAGTTAAAATGGAGGCAGATCTTAAACTTGAAAGCCAGGTCAGAGCTGCTGTACGATCTCGCTTTTTTCATTTGAGGCAATTAACCAAATTAAAGCCCGTCTTATCGAAACAGCTTTTTGAGACAGTAATTGTTGGGTTTATATTTTATTATTGTCATTTGTATTGAGAAACATGTAATCATTTGTGGTTAGAAGTATATAGTTGATGGCATATTGAAAGAATGTCTCATAACAACTCTGTGTAGCATGAAGAGGGGGGTGCGTTCACTCTTCAGAGTGTTCTGGCATAGATCACACACCTGCTAGGAGAGGTCGTATCTTCTCTTGCTGATATATGGTATAGCAAACACACGTATACCTGTTTGAGTGTAAGGGCCTTTTGTTCAGATGTACCGCTAGACTCCTGGCACCAGCTTTGGGGAGTCTTCACGGGGTCACATCTTGACCCCCCCTCCACACACACACACACACACACACACACATACATACACACACACACACACATACATACACACACACACACACACATACACACACACACACACACACACACACACACATACATACATACACACACACACACACACACACACACATACATACATACACACACACACACACACACACACATACACACATACATACACACACACACACACACACACACACATACACACACACATACATACATACACACACACACATACACACACACACACACACACACACACACACATACACACACACACACACACACACACACACACACACATACATACATACACACACACAGAATCCCACGTATTCAGTAGAATAATGCAAACTAAAACTACATAATAACTTCACAATCTTTAATTAGGGGAATAACATGGCATAAGATAATACTATAATCCCACACACGACACACACAGACAAGGTACTCTTTGTCCACGTGTGTCCCTATAAGAAACGTCATATGTTAATGAACCGATGCATATTCATGTAACCACAATAAAAGGAGTGCTATGGGGAAGCTGGCTGAGAGTCTGACGGAGGTCAAGTGGGTGGAACGACACTTGGCTCCAGGCAGGTCTCCCTCATGCATGAGTGACCCAGAGAACTATGGTGACTTGTGTCTTGCTTTTTGCTGTGTAGTAAATTGTCTTGAACGTTCCAGCGAATAGGTTTATGCTACAAACCTATCAGTAATCCATGCCTTTGTTACATCTAGGCTGGATTATTGTAACACACTGTATTGTGGGGTTAGTGATGCATCCATTAGGTGCCTGCAGGTTGTGCAAAATGCCGCAGCACGTCTTTTAACTGGAACAAAAAAGTTTGACCACATTACCCCATTTTAATTTCACTCCACTGGCTACACTATCCTACATTTTAGGATTGTTTTTTAAATGTCTTAATGGCACCATAGAGGCTAAGATGAACAGGCACATGGCTCTCAATACATGAGCGGGGCATAGAAAGGGATAGGCAGAAACACCAGAGGGGCCAAACATGAGCTGCTGGTAGACCGAGCAGTCGTCCTAGACTGCAATACCACACTGATGTGTCCTGTGTGTCGAAGCTTCGATGCCCGTGTCGGGTAATCTCGGGGGAGTTTTTGTGAAGCGCGTATCGAGGCTTGCTTTGATTACGTATGCAGTGACGTTCGAGGCCTCGCGGGCAGTCCGTACCACGTGACTGATTCAGGAAGTGGCTCGCCGGCTCGCGCCAGATTTGAAATAAAATGGGCAGCAAAACACAGCTGATTCCCCCGATCACATTGTGTTGTGGAATTGGATTACATACGTCCTACATAGTTTCTTGAGCATTTCTTCTTCGATGGAACCAGCAAGGAAGAGATTTTTTCTCCTCTCTTCTAATAAAGTATGCACACAGTAATAAATATCAGGAATGATAAGCATCATAATATAAATAAACAACACTACAGATCCTATCATCTGATTTCTGTCTTTTAGTTTATTAAAAAGTGAAGCGCCACACACTAGTTTGTGTCATCCAGATGCACATAAGCATGATTACACAGTTACTAGGGGCGGGTTTTGATTATCGATTAAAATCGATTCTGGCTTGGATAACGTGATATCGATTCATTAAAATCCTGAATCAATTGTTTATTTTTTTTTTCCCTGAAATGCCAGAATCTCACGTTAAACCTCACTAAATTTCAACAACCACCAAACAGCTAGAACAGTAAATGAGAGCAGGAACACGGCTTCTGCACAAAGACGTAAACACAAAGTGCCGACGGATCAGAATCAGTGAGATCAGGTTCCCCAGAGCGGCATCGTGGTGGGGGGGCGGCATCACGGGCATCGGCAAAAAAATGCTCGTACTCATGCTGCCCCGACATCAGCCACCGCGTATTGGGAATGTCACAGGCACCGATCGGTTTTCTATCGCCCATTTGCTGCGAGTAAGGACGCCCTCCGTTTGCGAGGTGCGCCTGCTGCTTGCGGCGCAGGGAGGAGAGCGCGGGGCGGCGGGGAGTCTCTGGCTGGCTGGAGCAGCGTCTAATAACCAACTCGCAAAATAAAAACAAACCAACAAACACGAAAACACCAGACATCATACAGACTTATAATTTGCACCAATGTTTTTTCTAAATTCTATAAAGTGAGCGCGAGAGCCCTCGGTGCGCCTGCGCGCTGCTGAAGTCAAAGTAAACTTTATTGTCATCTCCGCTACAGACAGTCCAGCATATAGAGACGAGACGACGAGGCTCCAGTTATAGCGGTGCAAGTAAACAAACAATAAATATAAGAAGAGTAAGAAAATAAATATAACTTTAGGACTCGGGGTAAAGGATCAATAACAATTTAATTTATAATTTACAGTTTGATGATTTAAAGTCTCACACACAACCTGTCAAAAGGGGCGGGGCCGGCTGCTTCCAAATAAAGCACATTTCATTCATAATGTTGTAAATCCAAGCCCATTATGTACTCGTGATTTCAAGTTCAAGTTCAAATTTTATTCGCCACATGCAGGTTGCCCTGCAGTGGAATGAACCCGCCCCCCGACCATACACACACGACACAGACATCATGGGGATACAAGTCAGAGAACGATTGCATTACTGAAATGTACACTACAATGGGAAAGTACAAGAGGAAAAAAAGAGACCTCTACTCATGCTGGGCTACAGGAGGACAGCATGAGAACAGGAAACAAAAAACTCCTCTGCACAGAAAGCACAGAAAATGTCCACAGTACAACATTATGGAGCACGTGACCAGCAACAGGGTTGGGTAGGGGGTGAGGAGTAATCCCAGGCAACACAGCAGCCATCCTGCCACTGCGCCGTCTCTCCAGCGGGGGCCCAGACCTGCCTCGTGTTCCCAGGAGGCAACAAGCATCGAAGGCATTGGAAGGGGAGGGGGATGTGTGAGTGCTTATCAGTGTAAATGTATGTGTGTGCGTGTCCAGAGTTCAGCTGAGACAGTGTCCTCCGCCCTATCAGGCTAAGTAAACAGTCTACCAGCCAACCCAGGTGGCCTTGCATAGAGTGGGAAGGAACAGACTCAACACAGTCGTTATCAGGGAGTTGTTGATCGGCTCCAGCCTTGGGCCCACAGCTGGCGCCGAAGGGGTATCCGCATTATGATGGTGATTTTTCTTTTGCAAAGACTCATGAGAATTTCAATCCAGCTTCCGCCCAGAGTTGTTCCGAGTGGTTTCTTCTCTGATGTAATCCAACATACATACGCTCAGAGGTGTTATTCTGAGCCTTCACTGCAGCCGTAAGTGTCTCCAAGCTCTTAACCATGCTGCCTTCAGTGAGTCCTTTCTGAGAAGCCACACCTCGTCCCATTGTTTCAATCCCAGCGGACAGCCTTGTGGGGGTTTGAACAGCCGGTTCCGCTTCCTTAATTCTCCGATAAGCCAGGGCCAAGCCAGCTCCGATCAGCAAGAACCCTGTTATCATGGTTCCAAATAGGTAGATATCTTCAGCGTCCTCGATCCACAGTCCTGCCAGGCACACGATCCTCCATTTCTGCCACCCATCCATCGTGTACACGAAAGTCCCTCCGGGGCACTCGGGCTCTCCCGAGCCCAGACTTCTTGTTGAGAAAAGGGTGTAAATAGCATTCAGAGACCAGTTGATCAAAGCCATAATTCTCTTTTAGGTTTAGAGAACAGACTGTGAGAGAGTGTTCCAGGGAAAGTAATGCACACGAGACAAGACAAGGACACAAGAGGCTAAGCAGGGAAGATAAGGGGAAGGAGGAGAAAAGTGTGACTGCCTTCGCCGAGAGCCAAACAACCCAGGATTTGAATCCTGGGTTGTGTGAAATCCCAGAAATACACCTTAGACAAAGTGAACTAGGGTGTAGGTCTGTTAGGTCATGTTGTGGTGATCCTCGGGTTGGGGGATGGGTGTTCATACTGGAGTGCAAAATTAAAACCAATGTAAGATGGACAAGAAACATTCAAAGCCATCAGGTGCTCAGTTTAGAAAAAATAGAAAAGAAGAGGAGGAGAAACGAGCAAAGATGCAGGTAAGCAGATGTGTGATTGGATGATGGCAGCTCATCCTGAAACAATCAGAATCAGAATACTTTATTAATCCTGAAGGAAATAATGTGGGTTACAGTTGCTCCAAGAAGAAATGGTAAAAATAACATTCCCGAAGAAAGGCGACTTGTTCAGTCTCTGTTTCTGTAAACGTATCTCTTCTGCTTTTTAGATTATCTCAACGGTGCGCACTGATTCATTGTGAAAGGTTAAGGCAAATCCAGGTATACACCTACAAGGTGAGGTTGTACAGTAATGGCATGTATACATGTACAAAGCTCTTTCTGGAATGCGCATTTACTTACAAAGTTAAAGATAGAGAAGACTTAGATGATTGTCATAGATGCAGTTGATGCAAATCAAGCCAAGGCAATAAGTGATTTTTAGCGGATTAATGTCTGGGGTGTGATCTGTACTGAATTTATGTAAGAAAATCAATAAATTGAATAGTTTATCTGGGAAAAAAAAAAGAAAAAGAAAGAAATGGTAAAAATAGTAACAGTAACAGACTAAACTCCAAATAATACATTAGGTTACAGATTTTAATATTAATGAGTCAGTGTCAAGTGTTGATTTGTCCTGTTCTCATTGTATGACGAATGATGATGGCTGTCTGGTAGCTGTTTGCTCTCTCTCTCTCTTCATATATGTGTGTGTGTGTTTCTCTGGCGAAATTCAGTGTGGTTCCGACAACAGTTTTATGTTAATGTACAATCCTTAATATGTTTTGTGTGTGTGTGTGTGTGTGTGTGTGTGTGTGTGTGTGTGTGTGTGTGTGTGTTTGCCCGGGGCACCAAACAGGCTAGGACCGCCACTGAGTGAGATGTCGCCTTTCTCACGGTCCGGGCTGAAAGCCGACAGCTCGCTGATGTTTCGGCGGGTCCGCGCTTTGTGTTTACGTCTTTTTTGCGCTGATTCTGAAGCTGTTAGTTTGATCTCTCTTCAAACAATATTGAGTAAACCAGCAGCAAAAGAAGATCCAAACTACGCGTCACGTAAACATCGTCATGAATTTTCTCTGACTTTGAATCGAATCGTGGATCAAATCAATTCTAGAAATCAGTGACGACACACAGCCCTAACAGTTACACAATCATACCAAAACTCTGTTCTGATAGTTTCCACTTTCTCTTTTGTATCAAACATACTGAGACAATATTCGGGATAAATAACCACAATTTATCAATAATAACAATTTTTTTATTCAGTTTAGAGGTTTACACATCATTATAATCACAGAGCCTGTTTCACTTGAATCGTCCACTTGATGGCGCAGTAGAGCAAATGAATCATCACAATGTTTCGAACCATGAGTCGACCAGGTGGATGGAAGCTTCAGTTCATCACGAGGCTTCATCTCACCATCACTAACTGAGTCATTCCACGAGAATGGTTAAAATCGGACTTGGATGTTTCCACATTTTTTACCAAAATGTATTATTTATATGTATATCCCACATCATTAAGGATATATTTAACTATCAGAAAAATGCATTTTCCCATCTCAGGCATTAGTTTTCTTTTATTATTGATCATATTTTCAAGATGTAGTGACTGTAATTCTTCAACCCCGTTATGGACACTTTGGAGGCTCTCTGAACATTATCATAAAATGTATTTCTAAAGACATCAATATGTTTACATTAATTAGATGTCCCCATACTAATTCAATAATTTTACATAGAAAAGTTACATAAAATCACAAATTTTTACTTTCTTAAATCCTGAAATGTAACTAATGAGTGAAAGCAATCTTGTCATTTTTAATCAAAAATTTAGTTTAACTAAGAATTGTAATAAAAATCAATGATCATATGATAGCGCTCAATATCTTAGACAGAGATCCCCAAACATTAAATTATTTTTTTCAACATTTTAAGAAAATTATATATGAAAATGTAGGTGTGACGGGGTTGAGACTAGCATAACAGGGTTGAAGAGACAAATACAGCGTTACATATAAACAGTTGTTTACTCCTAAATTCAATGTACAGGACTGCCATTAACATTATATCTCACTTTGTAACCATAGCAAGGACACCAGATACAAACTGCAGTAGAGTTAAGTTTTATTAATCTCAAGTAAAAACAACCACAACAGCACATTAACAACTAACAAACATTGTAAAGTGAATTGCTCAAATGTAGCATAATGTGTGCGTGCGTGCGTGCGTGCGTGCGTGCGTGCGTGTGTGTGTGTGTGTGTGTGTGTGCGTGTGTGTGTGTGTCTAGGCATAAGTGCTGATGAGGTGCTACAAGTCACCTCACCCTTGCTCCGATAACATACAATTAAACTTGTTGAACTGGTTGAAGTAATAACAATAATAATCAGTTAACGATTTCAGTGTGTCTGTCTGTATCAGTGTCCATGTCAGCGTGTTTTTGCATGTGTGTGCTTGCTTCGGTGTGTGTGTCTGTATATATGCATGAATGTGCCGGTTGTTTCATGAATTCATCTTGTGAGTCGGTTCCACACCTGTTTCAAGACTTCCACATGGCGCCTTGTCACAGCCCGTGGGGGTGGAATGAGTTCAAGGACATCATCAAACAGGTACCAGAGGATATCATCCTGATGCGGCCAGAACAATCGGTTTGACCCAACACGATGCATGCATTTGACCTGGACTTGTGTTGTTTGTATGTTTAGAATGATGCCTGGATACAAATCATCGTCATATCTGAGAATACACCATTTACCAACCAGCTCCGGACTCTCCCACTGGATTTCTTTTTCTGGATTCCTCCCACTGCCTGTCTGTGATACAGCTGTTTCTATCTTCTGGCCAACAGTGAAACACTGGGTGTTGCAGCTCTTGCAGTTAAACTGCTTCTGTGTTGTGCACATGCAGCTTACATCACGAACCATCAGTTTTCCTGGAGCTGCAGTAACGACCTGGTGAATTCTCATGGTTCCAAGAACAGCTGGTATCTGCTTCGGCATTTTCTCCATAGCTTCCTCAACATCTTCGCTTTTCACAAAGAACAGTTTCACACTTGTGTTTGTTTCAGAAAAGGCCCTGAATAACTCTTCTGCATCTGGGATGTCATGCCCCTTTGCTACCATCATGTCAGCTGCTCTTTTTAAGGCTCCCCCGACACCATCTGGTGCTCCTTTTCCATGACTGGCCTCGAAAAATTCCAAGAACCAGCCTTGAATCCTCTTCTGTCCAGTTATCCTCTTCTGTCCAGTTATCCTCTTCTGTCCAGTTCTGTAGTGAAAAGGTAGAAGTTTCCTCGTTGTTTGTATCGCGTACAGGCTTAAAAAGTGCAGCAAAGACACTTGTGGATGTTGGCCTTGAAGGTAATCTAGCCCAGGATTTAGGTGCTGCCATATTGCTGGAGGGCCTTTATGTCTACTGGGGGAGATGGTGCTAAAGCACACAGGCTCTGGCTGTGTCCCAATTCAGGGTCTGCACGCTTGAAGTACGCGTACTACGCACGGTGCGTACTATAAGTACGAGAAGTGCGGAAGTGAGAGGCCTGTGAAATGGGACGGTCTAGCCTGCCTCGCGCTGTTCAGGTTGCCTAGCAACCATGATACTAACCGCGAATGACAAAAATGAATGATCAACAAAACAAAAGTTTTGTCAACATGTAAAAAATTATTAGTGCGCATGCGCCAACCAGCGTGCAGCCTGTTACAGTCGCTCCTGCTTTTCTCTTAGTTTAGCTCTTTTTTCTTACGTATTCTTTTTTTTTTTCTGACTTGTATTTTCCTCCGTTTTCTATCTCTTACTCAATCATGTGGATTGAGAGAGTTTTTGTTCTTCTGGTGGCCGTGGAACTGTTACTTTTATCATGGAACGGGACCGCGGCACATCTCCTACACGCACGGACTGTTTACTCCAGAGATCAGCTGATCGCCCTGATGCCGGCCGGCTCGCTGGCCAGGCCCGCAGAAGTGCCCGCAGAAGTACCAGCTGAAATTTGGAGGAAAACACATCGGGGATGCAGAGGTCAAGGACAGAAGAGAAGAAAAAAGGTGACGGTGAGACAGCGGAGGCTCGAAGCGAGGAGGAGGTTTAAACCGTGTCTGCCGTCTATCGTGATGGGAAATGTGCGATCGTTGGCAAGTAAAATCGACGAGCTCTCAGCACTGGTACGGAGTCAGAGGGAATACCGAGAGTGTAGCCTGATGTGTTTCACCGAATCATGGCTGCACCAGGTCATTCCCGATGAGAATGCTTCCGTGGAAGGCTTCCACACTGTTCGGGCGGACAGGGACAGCATCGCTAGCGGTAAGCATAAAGGAGGGGAGCTTGCTGTTTTAGTTAACCTGATTCACCTCACCCCCCGCTATGTGCCAATTGTGAGGAGGGAACCTGTGACCACCAGGACTGTTAGGAGGTGGTCAGAGGAGGCAATAGCGGAACTACAGGGCTGTTTCGAGGTGACCGACTGGGAAACACTCTGTGAGCCTCACGCCGAGGACATCAATGGGCTTACTGAGTGTATCACAGGCTACATAACTTTCTGCACCGACTCCATTGTTCCAGCTCAGACTGTTCATTGTTACCCAAATAACAAGCCGTGGGTGACTAAGGACATCAAAGCCCTCCTCAACAACAAGAAGAGGGCTTTCAGAGGGGGCAACAAAGAGGAGGTGAGGAAGGTCCAGGTGTTACTAAAGGACAAGATCAGAGAGGCTAAGGACAATTACAGGAGGAAGCTGGAGTGGAAACTCCAGCAGAACAGCATGAGAGAGGTGTGGAGGGGCATGAAGACCATCACTGGATTCAGGCCAACCAACAGCAGGGGAGCTGAGGGAGGTGAGAATAGAGCCGACGAGTTGAATCTGTTTTTCAATAGATTCGACACCACAGTGTCTGCTCCCACCCCCACAACCTCACCTGCAGTCAGCCTGGAATCCAGAGCCACACCACTGTGCCAGCCTCTCTCTTCACATGTTGCCTCCTGTGAGATTCCTGACACCCCTCCCCCACCCATCACCTTCACTCAATACCAGGTTGAGATGCAAATGAGGAGACTTCACTCAGGCAAGTCTGCTGGACCAGACGGAGTGAGTCCCCTTGTCCTCAAGGCCTGTGCCCCCCAGCTGTGTGGAGTCTTTCATAAACTGTTTATGCTGAGTCTGAGTCTGCAGAGGGTCCCGGTGATGTGGAAGACATCATGCCTCGTCCCTGTACCAAAGACGCCTCGTCCCAGTGGCCCCCAGGATTACAGGCCCGTGGCACTGACCTCCCACATCATGAAGACCCTGGAAAGGCTCATCCTGGACCAGCTGCGACCCATAGTAAGACCACATCTGGATCCCCTTCAGTTCGCTTATCAGCCTCGTCTCGGAACAGAGGACGCCATCATCTACCTGCTCAATCGTGTCTACACCCATCTGGACCAGCCGGCGAGCACTGTGAGGGTCATGTTTTTTGACTTTTCCAGTGCTTTCAACACCATCAGGCCGACCCTCCTGGGTGATAAGTTAGCAGCGATGCAGGTGGATGCTTCTCTGGTGTCCTGGATTGTTGATTACCTGACAGGAAGACCACAATATGTACGTCTCCCACAGTGTGTGTCTGACAAGGTGATCAGCAACACAGGGGCACCACAGGGGACTGTCCTCTCCCCCTTCCTCTTCACCCTCTACACCACAGACTTCAGCCACTGCACAGAGACATGCCATCTTCAGAAGTTTTCTGATGACTCTGCGGTGGTTGGATGCATCAGCAGGGATGATGAGACAGAGTACCGGGCTGTGGTCGACTCCTTTGTCACGTGGTGTGAGCAGAATCATCTGCAGCTCAACGTGGCAAAGACCAAGGAACTGATCGTGGACTTCAGGAAGACCAGGAAACACTTGACCCCTGTTTCAATCCAGGGGGTCAGTGTTGACATTGTGGAGGACTATAAATACCTTGGAGTACACATTGACAATAAACTGGACTGGGCTAAAAACACCACAGCACTTTACAGGAAGGGCCAGAGTCGTCTCTATTTTTTGAGGCGACTGAGGTCCTTCAACATCTGCCAGAAAATGCTGAGGATTTTCTATGAGTCTGTGGTGGCCAGTGCGATCCTCTATGCTGTTGCATGCTGGGGGAGCAGGCTGAGGGTCGCAGATGCCAACAGACTTAATAAACTAATCCGTAAGGCCAGCAATGTTGTGGGGATGGAGCTGGACTCCCTCAAGGTGGTGTCGGAGAGGCGGATGCTGTCCAAGATAAAGACAATGTTGGATAACACCTCCCACCCACTCCATGACATGTTGGTCAGTCACAGGAGCTCGTTCAGTGAGAGACTGAGATTACCCATGATGCACCACTGAACGACACAGGAAATCATTCCTGCCTGTGGCTCCCTGTACAACGCATCCACTTAACACACTGGTTACTGCTACAGCTACACATGTTTCTTTTCCAAATATTTATTTATGAGTGACTTATGTATGTATGTATGTATATATATGTATATATTGTACTATTCTTAGTTAGCGTATTGTCTGTCTTGTCTTAATGTTGGTTTAAAATGGAGCACTGTAACAAAAAATAATTTCCCCCAGGGATCAATAAAGTATTCTGATTCTGATTCTAAAAGTCTCCTCCCCTGACATGTTGTTCTTCAGCTCACGGCAGAAGGCATACTGCTGCTTGAAGTGATGCATTTGAAATTTCTTTACAAAGCTGTGGAAGAGCTCAATGAGGTCCTCTTGTGTGCCCTCCACAGATTTCTTGACTGTCACCTTGACAGTTGCCTCCATCTCTCAGCTCACTCTGCAGGTTTCTCTCCCTTCTTTCAGGATCAGCTTTAAGGCGTTCCCGATACTTCTTTTGCCTTTCTGCTGCTGTTGTTGGTGCCATCTTACTCGCATCCTTAACATGGAACATAAATCACATTCAGCATGCATGCAGTATAAGAATGGTGATTGAATATAATAATAATTGATTTAAATAATTGGATAACTTAACAACCAAAGTATTAAACTCTCAACCCCATAACAATCTCACAACCGCGTTACAATCAAAAACATAACAGGGTTGAGATTTTTGCACAAACGGGCCGCTGCTCAATATAGTGAATACCAGACAGAGAACACATGGCATGCATGAAATTCAAAATCACCATATATTCAGGAACTAACAAAAAACTTTTCATAAGTAATAGTTTTCTTTTTTTCATGTTACGGTGTTGAGTCATTGAGGTTGACGACCACAATATCACAAGATAAATGACTAAAATAAAGGAAAAGAATGGAGCAACTTGCCTGTCTCTGGTCCTGTTGTCCAAAAGACTTCAGTGATGTCACTTCCTGATGTATACGAATTCTGGATCACACCATTGTATTTATGGGGGTGGGATCATTCATGTGACGGGGTTGAAGGGTTAGTCAGGTACAGGAATAATTGTGATTTTATTGAATAATTAACAATTAAATTTGAAAAAAAGAAATATTAACAGCAAAAGAGCACAAACAGATGTTTAGGTTGATACCAAAATTTATTGACTTTTTAAATAGTTTTATTTGGTATTTTCAAAGTAAACTTTCATCAAGGCCATGAGGGACATGACAAAATAGGTGGTGTCAAATGAAAAAACTGTATTATTTCCCATAAAAAGATCAAAATTAGTTCAGTTTTTTACACTGTATTAAATGGTACATTTCAATATATATGTAAAGCTGTTTAAACAGAAAGTTTGGTGACCCAATAGATGAAATACACCATAAGAGGTGAGAGGGACTCAAATTGTGCCATTTTCATGGAATGACTCGACTGCATGACAACCTATGACTCAATGACCCACACATGTATCAACTTTATTTAGTTATTTATTTAATTTTGTACTTTTTTGATATTATTAGGATGATTTAAGTTTAACGAGTAAGTTCTGAGTTCATTCTTGCCACGTCTCTGAGTTTGCTTACAGCTGCAAGGCTCTTAAATACAGTAACAAAGTATTTGTATTTCTTTACCACTAACCTCTGGAAATTATATTACAATACTGTTCAAGAGTTTTGCGCTGTGTTGTAAATTAGTCTCCATGAAAAATGTGCCAATAAGGGCATCATTTGCAGAAAACGTCCATTTGAAATCAAAACTGAGTGTCACGATACGGACTGTGTTGTGACAGCTGAAACGCACAAGCGAAACGTCGTTCGGAGGATTCCTACGGACCGTGAACGCAGCACTGGACTCAGCCCTCCCATCCACCCTCTGTATCGATGTAGTTGTTTCAAAGATGGCGGACTTCCTGCCGTCCCGCTCCGTTTTATCTGCATTTTTCCCCAACTGCCTCCTTACAAGGGGCGAGGCAGAGCAGCTGCGGAAATCCAAAGAGATAGATAAGTGTATTCATCGAGACAAGACTTATGTTAAAAGGCTTGTAAAGATCTTATTGCTCGGGGCGGGAGAAAGCGGCAAGTCCACTTTCCTCAAGCAAATGCGTATTATTCATGGGCAGGACTTCGATCAGAAGGCCAAAGAAGAATTCAGGGCTACGATTTTTAGTAATGTTATTAAAGGTAAGCCGACATTATACCGACTGCTTTTCACATATTGAAACAGGTTTGTTCCGACGTGTGTAGAGATGGGGCTGTAGGAGCAGCCAGTGGGAAGTTGCTAGCTTCTGTTCAGCCGATTTTCTGTGTTCGACCAAGCTAGTCTGGTTAGCTTGTTGAGTAGCCAAGAAACGCCTCTGCTGCTTGTGTGTGCATGGTGGATCTGAACGCAGCACTTGATCGTCTGTGATTAGTAAAAGCTTCGCCGATATTTACGTATGATTTCTGCTCTCTTGTTCAGTCAAAAACATGCAGACTGGTTCGTCTTTATGGACAAAGTTGAGGAAAAGGGAACCAGTTTATTTGGAGTGCACTGGGTGTGTTGTTTATTGCTTTTAAGCCTCTAAGTGTTACATAATCGCTCTGTAGCGATGTCTTTTTGCGAACCAGGCCAGTTTTTCATTGCTTTGCGATAAAAGAGCAGACGCGAGCATGCTGTATTATGGGAAGTGTTGCCTTGTGTGGTTTGTCATGAAAGTTTTTGTAGGAAGTGCAGGGCCACCCATGCGAGAGCTGCCGTTTTGTTCCAGCTTAACTGGTTTTCATGCTTTCTGGGGATGTTCGCCAACATTTCAACTGGTCTAAACAGATATTTCTAGTCGCAGAATAATCATATTTATGACATTTTATAGGTGAAAATGGACGTTTTGTTTTTGTTGTTGAATTTGAATATAAATATTAAGTCATTTTTTTGTAATCAAATATTGAAGTAAACCGATGTCCAGATTCTAATTGTTGGCCAAAATAGTCAGCAGTTTACAGATGCAAAGTTATTCATTGGGACTTTCTATAGATAATTGATGAATAAATTAAAACATATTAGATAAGACTAATCTATAAAGGACCATTCATGTCTCTTTAAACATTGTTGAATAACTGAAATCTCACAACCTGCAACCTAACAGGAAAGGAAAAACCAGCTGTTTGTGGAGAAGCACAGCAAACCGTGACCGACAGTTACACAGCAAACAATCGTCAAAGGCATCTGGTAGAGTGAGGCACGTCTGTGGCGCTATGCTCATCACAGCACCATACTTTAAATCATCTAGGTTACTGTTAGCTGAGCTGACATAATTCTGCCCCGTACACGAGGAGGTTTTCTAGTTTTATTCAGTGACGTCTTTAAACTGGTCAAACTTGAGACACAGTTGCAGGCACTGGAGCTCCGAGTGCTCCGAACCTGTGGTTTCACACGTGTTTCACGTCGATACAGATCATACGTTGATTTCAGGGTTTTTCCAGAAAAAAACAGCATCAACTAACTAACTAGGCCTACTTTAAAGAATGATACCGTCCTACTTCCTTAACGTTTCGTCAACATTGAAGGATTCTTATGACCTGCAGCACATTTCCTCTTTCTACCGTCACTCTAACAATTGCTGACAGATGGCATATAAATCTTTTCAGGGTGGGACTCTCACCATGAAGTTTGGGAGTGATTCCTTTAGATTTCTTAGAGCAACTTTCTTATAACAGAGATGAGCAATTTCATCCTGGATGGCGAAATATCGAAATTTGTCAATCCCACCATGATTTCACGAAAACTCGCTTTGCAATTTAACGTCACCGCTGTCTTTACACTGAACGAAGATAACTGATCTGACCAAATCCCTCAGAGGAGTTGCTAAAAATACAAGATCTGAAAATATCACCAAAATTATACATTGAGTTAAAAATGGCTGACTTCATGTTGTTGGTTCTTTTTGTTGAGACTTTTTACGCCCTGTTGTCTTACAGGCTGCCAAATGTCAGACTCATAGATGAAACGTAGTGCAGCGGCTGCTTTTTGAAATTTTGTAGGTGGTGCTTGGAGACAGTGTGCAATAGGGCTGCCACGATTAGTCGACTACTCACGATTACGTCGACTATCAAAATCATCACGACTGATTTAATAGTCGACGCGTCGTTTGAAGCTTTATAAGATCACAAAAGACGCAGGAATAAGTAGCAGGATTTAAGAGTGTAATAACAGACTGAAACAGAAGATGGCAGCACTGCATGTACAAGGATGCCAGCTGCTGTTAAACCCCGAAGAAGAAGAAGCTGTGTCCCAGAATTCATAGCGCCCCAGCTCAGTTTCCAACAATGGCGGCAGCTAGTTAGTTTTAATATCCATCCATTCGCTTCCGCTTATCCTTTTCAGGGTTGCTTCAGGCCGTTTAACGGCACCAGGATGGACCTGAGTGATGCCCCGATCGTGTCATTTGTAGCACATACCCAGTGCATAGAAGAATACATATCCACCATGATTGTTCATCCAGTTTAGTTTTCTACCATTGTTACCACATGAAGTGTTGGCCCTAGTCATCATATCCTGCCTAGAAATGTTCCTGCCCTTGTGCTAATGCAGAGTCACAGTCAGATATATGAAACGTGCGTACTTGCTGATCTTGTTGTTACCAGCTTACGTATTGTGAACCCCGGGCTCGTGCATGCTGCCTGCAGTCTGTTGAGCTGAAGTGTAGAAAGTAGTGACGATGTTAAATACATGAATCAATCATGTCTGAGGAGGAAGTCAGAAAGGCCAAAGGGACAGTGACTGTGGCTCGCTGTCACACAGAGTCTGGATGTTAAAGTTCAAAAAGTAAATGAGATCAGAAAAAGAGAAAGCAACAAAAAGCCTGATCTGTCAGCCTGAGATCAGAAACTCAGGGAAGTGAAAAACTCATTATTGACATGAGGTAGTGACGCCTGTTACTACAAAACTGCCAGAATACAGAGTAAGACAAAAATATTGCTGCATGTCAAAGCTGATCTGCAAACACACAGTTCATCGTGGAAGGGTTTCTGATTGGTGGCAGTTTGTAAACACCCGTCTGACACACACGTGCAGCTCTGTGTTTCTATGCCAGGCGAGCAGTCTGAATCAGTCTCTTTCATACGCTCATTGGGCTGAAGGTGCTGAATTTGAATCAACCAATCAGCAGCAGCCTGTGTGTGATCCCTGGGCAGGAAATCCCTGCTGAGATACAAACACACTGTGGGTCCCACTGAGAAACCTGTGACAGCGTGAGCACGACGACACGTGTGTGAGTCTGCAGCACTGAAACAATGGCCCCGGAGCAGCTGGCGTTGTTGTGGATGCAGACTGTGTCCTCGTTGAAATCGTGTGGTTCACTGTGTTTGTGTAAAGGTCGTTTCTTTTTCTTTTTTTCTTTCTTTCTTTTTTTTTGTGTCCCGTTTGGATCTTTAGCATCAGAATTGTTGTCTTAAGGCCAAGAAAGATGCCAAGCAGATTTATTTTACCAAGTGGATCATCATGGCCTTGCCATATTGGTCCATTTGTTTGACCTTTATTATAATTATGAATTTATTTTATTTTCAGTTGCTACAAACGGGACAGACATGACTGGGGGATAGGACAGGGGGAAAGAATGAAAGAAAGAGAGGGAGAGAAAGAAAGAAAACCAAAGGGGAGAAGAGACGGTGAGAAGGGGGGAAGAAAGAAAAAACAACACAAACAAAAAAAAACAAAAAACACCTGGATCACCTGTATGGAGAAAAAAAACAGAAGAGAAAGCAAACAACAAAGAGCAACATAATAAAAAACAGCACCATCACAATAAACTAGCTAGCAGTAGATATCAGTAAATACTAAATAATAAACGATATTGTGCAGCACGCAAGATAGACAGCGCACAATGTGCTTTGAGGCAGCAGCCAAGAAAGCTGTAGTCCGCGTCTGTGATCACCCGTGTGTACACCTGTGAGCATGGACGCTTGTTTTTAAAAGGTTCCTTCATGTAATGATCTGCTAGAGGGTGTGGGGGGGCCACAGCCCCGTCCTCCAGGGCATGAAGCAGGTATGGAGGAGATCCAGGCCCCAGACATCCAGAGGCCCCCAGAACACAAGAGACCAAGGAAGACCAACAGAGGGGCAGCCGCGCCACTGTCCCAGAAAGAGCTGAGGAGAGTCCCAGATGAGGGCTCACTCAGCAGCCGCGGAGCAGAAGCCAGGGGGGGTTGCAGTGACGCGCCCGTGAGCTCCGCCGGCAGCCAGCTGTGCCTGAGTGACCGAGCCCCAGGCCGAGAGGCCGGGGGCACCCCACCTCCGAAGTGGCCCGAGCGAGCCCCAGGCTCCAGGCCCCGATAAGCGGCCGCCAAGGAGTGAGCCGGTGTGTACCTGGACGCCCATCCCCGGACACAAAGAACCACCAACGCACCGATGTCTGAGGGAGTCCGCCACTGGCAGGGGAAGTGGTGGTGGGGGGAGATAGGCCTCCAAACCTTGGAGGGCCTGAGATGTCCCCAGAGAGGTGGCGTCTGATACCCAACCTGACATATAGACACAGAAATACAGGCACACACAGATACAAACATCCATTCCCACCCTCATGCTCTCATATGCACTCACTCCACACTCAACCAACGTGGAGACAGACATAAAGAGACGCTGTACACACGATCACACTCCCCAAGCGTACTCTACGAACCGGGTCTAGGTGCCCTTGCCCCTGGAGGGGGGAACTGCACCCAGACCCAGGTGGTGTTACCCTTTTCCCTGCGGTGGGGGGAGGCAGACCGCCCCGACTCCGCAGCAGCAGGGAGGCCCCACACTCCAGACCGCAGTCGGACGGTCAACTCCTCCTCCCAGCCCCCCCGCTCCAGCAGGTCGCAGAGAATGGGGGTGAGAGAAGACTCCAAACCTCCCTCCACCCGCTCATTGTAGTGTTGATGCATGTGTGTTCTAAGGTGCATTTAAAACCCAGGAGGGCATGGAGCTACCTGCCAGAGAGCAGCAGGTAAGCGCATAGCCCCTCCTGCTAGCCCTCAATGTCTACATGTATTTAAAATTGAGAGGTGGGCAACGACGTCAGGGGTGGGGTGTACACCCTGATGGTACTTTGGACTCCGTGTATCGTGCCCACCCCCAAGATCCTATATGTATGTGTAATGAGAGTGTGAGTAATGTGAATGTCTAAGTTGTGGGATAAAATTGAGGCAGAGGCAGCCAGAAGGGGACAGAGGGGGGGGGTAGCCTCCTCTGCACCCTGGTGACATACCCCTACTCCAAGGTCCTGCATGTGTGGGTGGTTGTGGTGGAGCGGGAAGAGGGAGGCAGCTGGAGATGGGGAGGGAAGGAAGGGAGGGGCAGGTGACCCCTCCCTGGGGCCAGCTCCCCCGCTGACCCCAGTAGGCACCCCCATACTCCGCGACCCGCCAGGGAAAGGGGGCCCAGGCCCATCCAGACCGGGGCCCAGTGCAGCAGCGCCTCCCGGCCCCACAGAGCCCAGGACAGTCCACCCAACCCCACCACAGAGAAAACTGCACCCACCCCACCATCCACTCATCTTCCAGACTACATGAGGCAATAAACACCCAGGCTGAGATCTTCCTCCACCTCTCCTGTATCTCCCCCTCCTGCAGAGAGAGCTCCTGAGGAGAGGAAAGGTCGTTTCTTAGTGAGGACAGCCACAGTTGCATGTATTACACATGTATGTTTGGCTGTGAAAGAGAGAGAGGTGTTTTTGTCAGCTTATCGTCCACCCTCAGATTTTAGAGCAGGTGATGTCATCACGCAAAATTCTTCATTAAACTTAAACTGTTTGAAAACATTAAACATAATATATTAAGAGAACACCTTAATAGATCGAGGAGCGGTTTTAAGTTCTCCTCTTGCTCCAAGTCTTTGGAGGCTTTGAAGAGGAGTTTCTCTCCTCGTTTGAAGAGAAACCATCAAACGTTACAAAAATGAAAGTAAGAGCACAGTCCTGATATGCAGAAGTAGTTAAGCACACAAAACGTACGGAAGAATAAAACAGAACAATGATAAAGACGTGGAGCTCAGCAATGCAGAAGCTTAAACAGTGTAACTTCCTCTAATCTTATTCATCTCTCTCCTATGTTGTTTTCCCAAATACAGAAATGTGCTTCATTGTCAGGGCAGCTTCTGAAACCACGGTTACCAAAGTATCACAGTTCATTAGTAATAATCAGCCTGGCTCAGCGATGGTCAGAGCGCTGGTAGCTGCACCAATCAAGTTTATCATCATTGTCTGATTCCAAATAGACGGCGTCGGCCTCGCTGTACTTTCATGTTGCACACTGGCAGCACAGACATGTGTGGGCAGCACAGACATGTGTGGGCAGCACAGACATGTGTGGGCAGCACAGACATGTGTGGGCCTGCACAGGGAGTGGTGTTCCTGACTCATCCTCATCAAATGAGGAAACACAGGAGGATAGTTAGGACTGCTGCTGTGTTGTTGTTGTGTAACTTTGTAAATGCAGACACGCGTGTTAGTAGCGTCTCAATTCCCCCTCTGCTGTTTTGGTCTTGTTTTTCAAACAAAGGTCAGAGTCGATCTTATGTCAGTAATCTGGGGTTATTACACAGAGCTGCTGGTTTGCTTTCCTCCCCAGCACCTGTGTCATGGTTGCTTCCAGATGCTTTTCTCATACAGTCACTGGCAGCTGTGAGCTCCATGACTTTTGTGTAGCTTTGCAGATGTTGCTCGTTGTAATCTCACAGACCATGAGATGTTCTAAAGAGACAGTCACATCCTGTCTCCATGACTCCCTGTGTTCCTGTGTCATGAAGTATACAAATACATTTACATGTTTTCATACATGTATGTCTTTGTGGTATTTTTCACTATTTGCACTGTTTAGTGATCTTATAAGTCAAATTGTAAAAGTGATATGCAGATGAGTCAGTTATGAAGCTGTAACTTGGAGCCCACATCTGGCCCAGCACACAGATCGCTCATGTGTTTTTGTCACTGTCTGCAGGCATTCGAGTGTTAGTGGATGCTAGAGAGAAGCTGCACATCCCATGGGGTAACACGTCCAACCAGCGGCATGGAAACACTATGATGGCATTTGACACTCGGTCGGCGATGGCTCACGGTCACGGCATGGTGGAGCCCAAAGTTTTTCAGCACTACCTGCCGTCAATCAAGGCCCTGTGGGCGGACCAGGGCATCCAGAATGCCTACGATCGGCGCAGGGAGTTCCAGCTGGTGAGTGAATCTGCTCAAGTCCAGTCGGCTGTCAGGTGACACCTAAAAAACCTTAACTGGTATTCTCACCAAACGCTCAGCTGAAATCGTTATTTAACCCTGTCATGCAGGAATTGTGACAACCTCAGTCTGGATTTTATTCTTTAGTATTTTTATCCATCTTCAGTCATGAAAAGATGAATAACAATCCTGATTGAGGTCGTCATAATGCATGACAGGGTTAAATGACAATAACTACAATGATACAGGTCATACATCTGTAGTAACATTAAAGGACCAGTGGGTGGCAGAGTGTGGGGCGACACATCAGAGTGTAGTGGTTTATGTGCAGGTACACCATCAACACTGACACAAACACAACAGCCTTTGAATAGCTGTCCACTGTAGTGACCAGTATGGTGAAAGGGTGACAGCAGGGGCCAAACAAGATAAACATTTATTGAACACTCAAACAATGTTTTTTAAACATAAATGTGAAGAAAAACCGACAGGAATATTATTCCAGTTTAAATAAACTTAAAAAAAGAAACTTTAACTTTAAATATCCTGTCAAAATGATGCAAGTTAGAAATATGAACATGCTGCCAAAACCCCAGAAAAAGTAAATGAGAGCAAACACAAGGTTGGAGCCGCATGTAGACGAGCTGGGCGCTGCTGCAGGAGTGGAGCTAATAAACTGTGCGGGCCATTCAGTGTCTTTCCCTGAGTGCATCATTACACTGCAGCTGCATCTGAATCTGCACAGGTGCAGCTCAGCAAAGTGCGCTGACTTGGTTCAACATTACTGCAACAGGGAAAGTGAGGCAGGCTGCACTGGTGCATTAGTGACAGCTTCACTTGAAACGCCTTCACTGCATCACACATGTCCATGAACTGACAGGTTTCCTTGCTGAGCTCAAAAACTCTGTTGAACTTTTATCCCAACTCAGCCAGCGGAGCTCTGCATGAAGGAATGTGGGCAAACTCTGAATCTATTTCCCACATAAAAGACTGAAATTGACGGTGATTTAAACTTTTAGCTCAGGTAAAATGTACGGTCTGCGTCACGGTGATCATTACATGCTCCATTTTTAGGACCACACAGCCTTTCCTGGTGTGTGATGCAGTGATGTGCTGTTAACTCACCGGTACATTTCTCCTGCATCTTTACTCGCATCCTGCTGACTACTTTTTTCACCGCACAGCACCGGCGCTCCATCTGTTGTAAGTCCAACAAGTTTGTCCCAGGGCAGTTTCACGTCGTTACACTTTGACATACGTTTTAAAAAATGTCTTTTCCTGTCGTTGTCCCGTGCATCGATTTAATGTCCAATATTTCCTCTCCACGGATGAAGATGGTCAGCTGTGCAACGTCCATCATGTCTGTCCTTTCATCCACAGCCGACTATGCAATAAAGTTTTTGCTTCTTTCACACAACTGTGTTCTTAAATCAGTGACCATCTCACAAACCCGATCAGCAATCGTATTTCTGCTCAGGCTCACATTTGCCAAACTCTGTGTTTTGTCTGGACACAAGACGTCGCACAGCTTCATCCTGCAGCTCTTCAGAGTGGTACCGGGCTGATTTGGCTCCTCTGCTACAATAAAACTTGCTTTCACAACAGCTTCACTTTGTGGTTTTGCTCTGGTGACAAACGTCTGCTGAAACGTCAGATTCTTCTTTAGCTCTTCTACTTCCTGTAGTTTCTGCGTTTCGGTTTTTCGGCTTATCCTGACGTTTTGTCTCGTAGTGCCGTCTTAAATTAAATTCCTTCATTACAGCCACATTAGCTCCACTAATAAGACGCACGGGTTTACCAGCATGTCTGTAAACATATATTCAGCCTCCCACCGGCGCTGAAAGGCTCTGCTTTCAGAATCGTTTCTCGCCACCATTGTGAGCGGTGAGCTTCACAATAACAGAAGTTTGGCTTGATTGACGCGGGAATGTTCCCAGGTAGCCTAGCGTTCAGCAAGGAGGCTGCAGCGCTGCATTATGGGATCTGTTGTCTGTGTGTTATTAGCGTCTCATATCGCCAGGCCATGCATAACAGTAATAAAAAATCTATATAAAATGATCTGGCGGGCCGGAAGTGGCCTTGACTTTGACACATGTGGGTTAGAGGATGTTTGCATTCACTGAATCAAACAACCCACTAGGGCTGCCACGATTGGTCGACTAGTCACAATTACGTCGACTATCAGACTCGTCGACGACTGATTTAATAGTCGACGCGTCGTTTGAAGCTTTGTAAGATCACAAAAGACGCAGGAATAAGTGGCAGGATTTAAGAGTGTAATAACGGACTGGAACAGAAGATGGCAGCACTGCATGTACAAGGATGCCAGCTGCCGTTAAACCCCGAAGAAGAAGAAGAAGCTGTGACCCAGAATTCATAGCGCGGCCCAGCTCAGTTTCCAACAATGGCGGCAGCTAGTTAGTTTTAATATTACTCTTATTATTCTTTCTGGGTCACAAAATAAACGTTTAACATATTTTCAGGCGAGAATGTAGCTGTGTAAACCTCAAATATCTGCTCAGTTTATCAAGACACCGCATATTTTCAAAAGCGCTCCGACGTTTTCGGAGACATCTGTTACCCGCTAGCTCGATAGCTAGCCGGGGGCTAGGCTCAGTAGAGCCGTGAGAGCACCGGACTCCCGGCAAATCGTCTTCAAACCCACCGCCGTCTTTCACTGCTCAGGTTAAATATATATGAGTCACTTAGATAACTTAAAAATGTTGTTGTTTGGCTTTTTTTTAGTATTTTATTTGTTCCTGAGTAAATCGGTTTGTCTGAGATTAAAGTTATAGTTTTTACACAGCTGAATAAACATCAAGCAGACAGCTGATTATCAGAAGTGTGAGATGCTCCAGAATTTACTCCGGTGTCCTGTTATAGTTTAGATAGCAAGGAGTTTATTAAACTTCACCGAAACAATCTGCAAATTTCAATAAAATGTAATAAACTATCATCTTGTCTTTATTTTTAGTTAGCACATACCTTAAACACTTAAAGCTGTAAGCTAATGATAGTTATATAAGAGCAGATGCTGCTGGTGCAATAAGCTGTAGTTTTACATCCAATGGATGATGATCTGATTAGTTGACTAATCGCAAAATTAATCCGTGACTAGTCGACTATCAAAATAACCGTTTGTGGCGGCCCTACAACCCACCAAACCCACGATACAGTTGGAAGAAACAGGTAGTTCCAGTTTTTCAGGTTTCCACATGCCACGGTCTCTGCAGTGAGGCTGACTGTTGCATATCTACCCTGGATGACACAAACACAGCTGAACCCTTATTCATGGGAGTTTCACTAGTAATCAAAAGCCGCCATCTTCTTCTGATGCCACCCACAACCTCAGATGAAACCACTGCCTGCTGTCTGAGCATGCTCTATGGTTCATCTTTGCTTTTAGATAAAGACGGGGAGAATAGATGAAGGAGACCTGAGTGTGCCCCCGCCCAGGGTCAGAGGGGATGGGCTTCAGTGTAGAGCAGGGCGATATGGCCAAAAATATTTATCACGATATATATTTGAAAATTTGCGATAACGATATAACTGACGATATAATTGATGCGAGACAAAATACAACTCCACAACATTACTAGCACAAAAAAAACCCATCCATTTATTTTCACTTAAACAAGAAGCTGTTTTTATGTACATTAAAGCTTTATAAAAATGTAACAGTGCAAATGCAAATTCCTTGCTGAAAGTTTAACCAAAAGGCATTTCCAGTAGAAATGGGCTGACATATCCTGAGCATAACCATGTATAATATCCACTGAAGTTAAAAAGAGGTGCTTTGCAACATTAAACTGCAGTGTGCCAAATAAAAAAGTCAAATATGTATTTCTCGGACCATAAGGTGCACGGGATTATAAGACACATCAAGCGAAACAAAGCAGTCAGATAAATCAAACTTTATTAAACTCATTCTTCTTGCTTCCTCCACTTCTGTACCATTGATTCATTAATGTTGAATCCTCTGGCAGCTGCTCTATTCCCATGTTGTTGCAGTATATTAATGACTAACCTCGTATTGTGGATGGATTATCTCAGTTGTTCTCCTGACTGAAGTTTGGTCCGTTTACAGCATCCTGCCATGCGATTGCATTTGTCTCTAACCATGAGGAACCTTCACGTTAACTTTTATAAGTGGAAAAGTGTTAGTGTTCATCCTCCAGCTTCACTGTTTATGTTATGCTAACATAGCTGTGTCGCTAGCGATCACGTAGCACATCATTATATACCAGCTAGCCCAACTTCAGTAACCCTACAAACGTCACTGCTGTTTAGTTTTCTGTCTTCATTTATGTTGGAAGTGATAGCAGAGCTGTACGTTTGATTTTTTTCAGAAATCTCTCAGTCAGAACATGCTATATCATGGAAACTAGCGAGCTAACCTCCTGCTAACCTCCTGCTAACTTCTAACTTAAATGTAATAAATTCTGTTTTCATGGATGCCTGGATGTTAAACTTCATAGTTACACCTGGTAAAGCAGCAATGCTGATTGTTTTATTAAAGATGAAAGAATTTAGACAGTTTTTAACTCTCAGTGATGTTCGTTTGACTTTGGGACCTGAAGACGGAGTTTCGGACCCAGATTACTCCCAGATTTATGAGCATCTTAGTCCGACAAATACGGCAATAACGACGGCCCGCCTGCATGTTCTACAAAAAAACTGTGCTTTGGTGTGTATCTGACGGACAAACACCAAACCAGTTCCACATCACTGAAGTTGCACCATTTTTACAAACCAATTCTGGTTCATCCGTTTCACTCAACGATCCGCGTTCCCCCTTCTCATTCTCCGTCGCCGCCATGGTTTTTCCACCATGTGCGTATGAAAACAAAGCCACTGCGCATGTGTGTTTTACCCATATTCTATCGTGATATTTTATTTTCTTATTGTTGCCCAAAATTATACCGGTATTACTGTGAACGGTATAATATGGCCCAGCCCTACTCCAGTGCTTAGTAATATGGATCCATGGCTTGAGACAGTAATGAGAGAGGAAACCTACAAAGATGCAGTCTGAGTGCTGCGTACCTGCAGGATACAACAGGGCTTCGTAGACACCAACAAAGCTGTGATGGTTTGGGTTTAGCATCACTGGCTGAACTGGGTCATACAGGTACTGTTTTATTATTTGGCTCTGACTCCCAGGCAGTCCCATTACATGGACAGTTTCTACTGTTCAGCTGCTCGAGCTAATCCATGAGCTTGGCTCTAAAAACCTTGTAGGATTGTGTTGTGGATGCATCAGTCTAAAAGCAGCTAAATGTATTTTTCTAAAAGAAAAAGGATGGGTGGTATCCCATTAAGTAAATGACATTAATGCGAATACCTCCCATGCAGAGGAGGGTCTCATGTGTCACATCTGACATGGATCTCCACTCTTTCTCTTTCAGGGGGAGTCGGTCAAGTATTTCCTGGACAATTTGGAAAAACTCGGACAGTCGGTAAGTCCCAAACACACACTAACAGAATAAAAGTGTAGTAACACAACTTTGTGTGTTATTTTACACATTTAGGGACAAAGTCTCAGACATGTGGACGATTTTAGCCAAAAACTGAAAACTGCTAAGAGCTTAACTCAGCAGTTTCAAACTATCCAGCTGTGACGAGGAGACGAATGAGTTTGTTTTTCAGCTGTTTCACTGGACCGTGAGTTACTCTTTGACATGTTTAGCTCAGTTCACGAGGCCTGGCACTGAAACTGAACTGGGCTTCCCAGAAACTAGATCATCCATCCCTCCACCCATCCCTCCCTTCATCCACCCATCCATCCAGCCATCTAGCCATCCATCCACCCATCCCTCCATCCCTCATCCATCCACCCATCCATCTAGCCATCCACCCATCTAGCCACCCATCCATCCATCCCTCCACCTCCACGCACCCATGCATCCACTAATCCATCGACCCAGCCACCAATCCATCATTACAGTCTATTCGTGATTTAATAAGGGAGTGGATTGTTTTTTGGATTTTGTTTCCCACACGTGGCGAGGTCGGTTTGATAGTTTTTCCCTGTAAAAAATGAAATCATTATTTAAAAACTGCGTTTTGTGTCATCTGTGTCCAAGAGCCGAACATGCACACATAAATCATAAGAGTTTTTCATGCACTGTAATTCTGCATCGAATATGCTGATATCAGTAAACCTGTAAATGAAATGCAGAACACCAGATTATACTTCCAAAGTTTTGATGTGCCATAATTGGATTTTCAAATGTGGAAAAACAAACACTGACAACATCTAAGGACATCAGAAGGCAGTGGGATTTTCCCGCACTATGACAACACATGTCTGGTCTCATCTGGGAGGTTATTGGTGATATTTTCTTTGCGTTAGCTTTCAGAGATTAACTGTGAATCCCAGAACGTTGTGTTTTCCAGGTCTGGTTCGGTGTGTGGCATTAGTTAGTGTGTTTATTTAGCCACTTTCTTTGGATATTCCTGCAATTCAGAGCCGTGTAAAGATCAAAAGTACTTTTTTAATCTTTTAGATAAAGAGCATAAATAAAAGTAAAAGTTCTTTAAGGACCACAGAGCAGCCTTTTGTGTCTGACAGTGAAACGTCAGACGACTTTGAAGGGAGACGCTGAGTGCTGAGGGTGTGGACAGTGGTGCGAGTACTTTGAGGAGCTCCTCAGTCCTATTGGCATGTCACAGGGCAACAACAGTCTGGGGATGGGGGTGATTTGTCCATCAGTAGGGATTGAGTTCACTATAATCAAACCACACTGCTGGGCAGGCTCTGCACGGCTCTGCACGGCTCTGCACGCTGTGGGTTGTCCTGGTTGATGCGCCTCCACAGCAATGCATGGAATTTAAAGCCAGTGCCTTAGGACTGTAGGATTGGCACATTGGGAGGTCATCTTTTCTTTTGGTAGCTGATCTCTGAGTTTCTTTTAAAAACAGTTGTTTGTTTTGTTTGTTGTGTTTTTTAAGTAACTCTTAAGTAGATCAGTGCAACTTTACCAGTGAATGTAAACGTTTTGGTGTAAATCTTGACAAAAGCATATCACACTGCAACACTTATCTGCTTGCAGGACTACCTTCCCAGCCAGCAGGACATCCTTCTGGCCAGAAAACCCACCAAGGGCATCCACGAGTATGATTTTGAGATTAAGAATGTGCCTTTCAAAATGGTGGACGTGGGTGGGCAGCGCTCTGAGAGACGGCGCTGGTTTGAATGTTTTGAGTCGGTCACATCCATCCTCTTCCTTGTGTCCTCCTCTGAGTACGACCAGGTGAGTTATGTGGAAGCAGAGTGTTGCTCAGTATGCTAACCTGGCTAAAGATTCAGCTAACAGCAGTTAGTTGGGTCTTTGTCTTCTTACTGAGTTCAGATTGATTGGAAAGCCTGTCTCGAACCCTCTGATGTTCTGTCTACTGGTGTTTTTCATGGAAACCTTCACTAAGTATCCTGCTTTGTTTACTTTGGTTAATGTCATTTAGGGATGTTTTTGTCCAGTGGTGAAGCAGCTTTGAGTCTAACAGTGGTGTGCAGTGATGCTGATTACATAACGAGTATGTATAACAATAAATGGAGGCGTTTGGGAGAGGGGGGTTGCAAAGCAGCTTGCAGGGCAGCAGCAGCTCCATGCAGGGTGATGCAGTTAGATAGCGTGCCCCAGTAGGATATGCATGAAGGAACCGACTGAGCCAACAGCTGGACAAACGTAGAGACTGATCCATCTGTAGATCTCAGCTAACCTGCAGCGCTCTGGCTGGACTCCACAGTCGGCCTTAACCTCAGTCTGTGCTCAGATTTGGTGGGTGTGCTTACCATCATTAAAATGTTTGAGAACAGGACATCATATTTTAGACTTCAACTTTCCAAAACCACATCAAAGTTGATTTTCCTAGAAGTTTTAGAGGCTTAGTGATCGATGCCCATGATACCACCATCCAGCATGGCTCCGTCACAGTGCACGCTGCTGCGATGGTGAAAGCTACTAGAAATCCTGCTATTTTACTTCTGCTGGTTGAGTCGAGCTGCTTTTCATACCACATGTCTGCGTTCTAACACATCCAGGTGCTCATGGAAGACCGGCAGACTAACCGACTGAGCGAGTCACTAAACATCTTTGAGACCATAGTCAACAACCGGGTCTTCAGCAATGTCTCCATCATCCTCTTCCTCAACAAGACGGACCTGCTGGGGGAGAAGGTGAAGCAAGTGTCCATCAAAGACTACTTCCCCGAGTTCTCTGGTGACCCCATGAGTTTGGCGGATGTCCAGTGCTTCCTGGTGGAATGCTTTCGCAAAAAGCGTCGCGAGCAGCAACAGAAGCCTCCGCAGCAACTGAAGCCTCTGTACCACCACTTCACCACAGCCATCAACACTGAAAACATCCGGCTGGTGTTCCGTGATGTCAAGGACACCATCCTGCACGACAACCTCAAGCAGCTGATGCTGCAGTGAGGGAGCGCGGCAGGGAAGGGCGGAGGCAAAGGGAACATGGCTTGCAGTGTCTCTTTCAGCAGCCATAGGAGGAGCGGACAGCGCCACTGCTTTCACCCACCCAGGATTTGGCTCTGCCCCTCACTGTTGAACTTGACTGTGTATTAAAGCAACCACTACTATGGCCACTCCCCCCTGTGCTTCTTTGCTTAACAAGCGTGTTCACTGTAACTTATAACAGCCCACTGTGGCTGAGTTCTTCCTGCCCTTAGACCCATGTAACTGACCTGTAGTCCTCACTCTCTCAGGCCACGCCCACACTCCTGAGCATCCTTTATAGTGTCCCTGTATCCTGCTGGAGAGGAGGGGGTGATGCAGGCCGCTATCAGTGACTGTTACCAAGGTGTTGTTGTAAATGTGCTCTTCACTGTGCCTTGGTGTGGATTTATACTTTTCTAATCATTTTGTTTTCTATTGTATGAACATACTGTTTTAACCTATGCATTTTTCTATCTCATAGGGGTTTACACTTTGACATTTGGACTGTTACAGTTATTCAAAGATGTCGGGGTGCTGCAGACACAAACACGCCGCTTGTTGAAAGCCGGTCGGGGTTTGGGGTGACCCACAGTACTGGTGCTGTTTCTCAGGGCACCATTTCTAAACCACTACTGTGATTTGATACAGTGCAGAGCATGTGTACCTTACCCTTGCACCAGTCAAACGGGTTTCCCCTTTATTTGCCACAAAACCGGCCGGAGTTGTACTTCAGAAGTACTCTGGCCGTCGACCTCAGCCTTATTTTACTGCGAGTGATTTGACCCGTGTGCTTGCACATATGCTAACATGTGATTTGTGGATGCTGCCTCATTGACAGTGGTTAAAGATAACACTAAGGGACAAATGTAAAGCGGCTTTTCTCAGACGGATGGCAGATGTTGCAGCGCGGGTTGAGCCCCTGGGTTTTCTTCAGTGGTACAGAGAGAGGGATTTTTCTCCTCAATAGAATTATCGCCTTAAGTGTTGCGTATTGCACTGCAGGCGATGAGGTGGCCATCTTGCCTTTTGTCTTAATCAGCTCTTCATGTTGCAGGCCGCCCCTCACCACAGGGACATATTCCCACTGCAGTCTGTGCAGCTAGTTTCTGCTGGCTGCTCTCGTTTTGTATAAAGTTCACGTGTCCATTCTAACGCATGTGTCCCTCACATCGACCTAAAGCTTGTTGCAACCGCTCTAACTTTCCACACAGTATAATGGTAAGTGTTATTTTGCTACGTGGTGTTTTTGGTTTGGGGTTTTTAAGCAGAAGCAGGCATCTATTAGACTGTCTTGTGTTGTTTAAGGGGCTTCCTGTGTCTTTACAACACGAATGCCACAATCCTGTACGTGTCCCTGCAAATAACAGGCTCCGCTGGTCCATGCTAACCAGTTGTAAAAGTAGTCTTGTTGTCTTTTTGGGGGTGAGCAGTTCCACACTGTAGACTTTTGAACAATGGGAACATTCTGTGTGCGTCAGCATGGGTATTTTTTTTGTACTTTCTAATTGTGATAATTGCTAATGTTGAATAAGTAAAGAATACTTAATGTTAATCACTGTTAATAAGTGTTGTGCACAGACTTGTAACTGAGCTGCAAAGCTTCAAAGGGACACGAGGCAACTGAGAAACTGGCTGAAAAGGTTTGTCTGATGTGACCACAGAACTGTGCATTTACAAATACTATCATTAACTTCTTTGTCTTATCAGATCTGCACCTGCAGTGTTGACTCAACTCAAATAAAGTTTCCTCAAATACAACAGGTGACAAAAACCTGTGTGGGCTGCCAGAGCGATTTCACACTGTGCAGGGGGGGGGCTTGGAAGAGACCACTCCCATCAGGATGATAGATAATCACTGTCAATGACTGAGTGACCCATCACTAAATGAGGCGGTCAGAGTTTGATTTGTGGGCGTGTCATGTTCAGCTCACTGATGCTGTGACAAAACAGGACCGTGTGTGTGTGTGTGTGTGTGTGTGTGTGTGTGTGTGTGTGTGTGTGTCTGTGTCGTCTGAGCGTCTCATGTCACTGAAGCTTGTTGTTGAAGTGTTATCAGGACAGGCCTGCACCCTGACACCACCCTGATTGTGATTGTTGTCACACAGAAGCATGAGTGTGTTTGTGAGGTCACAGTCTGATGACACTTTTCGTTAGAAGTTGTGCTCCATCAGGATACGTGCCATGTGTACAAAGACACATTAAGCCAAGCAAACTGAGCTCTCTCCATCATTTATCGCTTTGTGCCTGTTTGCATCCATTCTTTACTTTACTGCCATCTTGCTCTCTGCAGCTTCTCTCCTCCTGCTACCCCCAAAAGCCCATCTCCATAGAGACTGTGTCAGCTCCCAAACAGACAAAAAACAAACTAAAAACCAGCAACAAACAACTTGAACATAAACAATCACAAAGAAAGAACAATACAGTATCCACATCTGAACCAAAGAGTAACACAGTGAAATGTGGATTATTAAATATTAGGTCTCTCTGCTCCAAGTCTGTTAGTACATGACTTAATAACTGATCAACAAATCGACTTACTCTGCCTTACGTCTTGATGCATGCTCAATCATCCAGGTAAGGAAATCTCCAAAAGTTGATTCTGTTCATCTGGACGTTTTCAGTGGGAGAAACGTTTCGTCGTCATCCAGGTGACGTCTTCAGTCTCAGCTGACTGCAGGTTTCAACCTTATAAACAGGACATAATGACTGAAACCAGCCCAGTGAAGGAACAATGGGCTGGGAGGTGACAGAATGATGCACCAACAATGACCAACTGAGGCCACAAGATGGCAGCGTGAAGGCTGGATGCACACTGGCAGGCCAGGAGCTTTGGCTGCTTTACTTTAGACATAATTGAAACGTACCATTGTTAGATTTGCAGTGCTCGTCCTGATCACTGTCTTTATCAGAATCAGAATACTTTATTCATCCCGAGGGAAATTAGGGTTACAGCAGGCAGCACGCTAATGGCGCATGCGCACTTACAAAGGAACCTTCTGACCAACTTTACACAAACATCACATTGGGCAGACATGTCAGAAAGGTAGGCTGATAGGAAAAAACAACGAAAATACACTACATGAGGTAAGAGGAGGAGAAAAAAAACTCCACTCAGACTGAGCTCCTAGTGGGAGAACAGTTTGATAACAGAAAAAACACCTCAGCACAAAAGCACATGACTATCAATACACCATAGAAACACGAGACAAGCAACAGGGCGGGTAAAGGGTAAGAGAGAGCCGGTGTAGACAGCGCATCCGGTCCTGCAGCATCTGCGCTGGTCCAGTTGACTGCTATCTTCCCCGGTAGGGCACAAGCATCGAAGGCGTTGGAAAGGGAGGGGGGATGAGTGTGCATATCAGTGTAAGTGTGTGTGTGTGTGTGTCCATAGTTCAGCTGAGACAGTGTCCTTCGGCCTATCAGGCTAAGTAAACAGTCCTCCAGCCAATCCAGGTGTCCTTGCATGGGATGGGAAGAATAGCCGTAACACAGTCGTTATCAGGGAGTGATTGTTCGGCTCCAGCCTTGGGCCTGCAGCTGGCGCCGTTATGGGGATCCGCAATGTTTATGTTGGTTTTGTTAATTTCCATGCGAGCAGCCCAGGAGAATTTTCAGGCTGCTCTTTAACACTCCGACACTGGCCTCTCGATCTCCCGTTGGAGAGTCGCGAGCCTCCCCATGATGGTATCAAACTTCTGTTCCATGGTGTTATCGTTCTTTTGATTCTGAGACCTCACAGCTGCAGTGATCCGTTCCGCGATGTTTTCCAACTGTCGCTCAAGGGTCTCATTTTGAGCAGGCCTCTCTCTGATGTTTCCCCTCATACGCTCAATGGTGTTGTTTTGAGCCTTCACAGCAGCTGCAAGCGTCTCCAAGGTGTTGATCATATTACGTTCGTTGTGAGAGGTCGCGCCTCGTTCCATTTCGATTCCAGCGGGCAGCCTTGGGGGGGTTTGAACAGCCGGTTCCGCTCTCTTATTTCTCCGATAAACCAGGGCTAAGCC
This sequence comes from Aulonocara sp. 'chitande type north' Nkhata Bay, assembly GCF_057382095.1. Classification (NCBI taxonomy): domain Eukaryota; kingdom Metazoa; phylum Chordata; class Actinopteri; order Cichliformes; family Cichlidae; genus Aulonocara; species Aulonocara sp. 'chitande type north' Nkhata Bay. Next base: position 7,556,894 of record NC_141347.1, read on the forward strand.
AACGCCGATCAGCATGAACCCTGTTATCACGGTTCCGAATAGATAGATATCTTCAGCGTCCTCGATCGACAGGCACATGATCCTCCAGTTCTGCCACCCGTCTATCGTGTATCCGGCAGGGAAAGTCCCTCCAGGGCACTCAGGCTCTCCCGAGCCCAGACTTCTCGTTGAGAAAAGGGTGTCAATAGTATTCAGAGACCAGTTGATCAAATCCATAATTCTCTTTTAGGTTTTAGAGAACGACAGTGGGAGACTGTTCCAGGGAAAGTAATGCACACAAGACAAGGACATAGAGGCTAAGCAGGGAAGATAAGGGTGAGGAGGAGAGGAGAAAAGTGCGACCGCCTTCGCTGAGAGCTAAAGATCTAAAGACACAAAATATGTTTACAACCAAACAGGTAAGTTACAGTAAAAAATTAGTTTAATTTGGCCTAAACGACAGAGACACGAGACACAGTGCAGTGAAACTGTGGCTCAGTGTGTCACAGGTGGCAGCTCTAACCTGGAACTGGAAACACTTTCTAAGCACTGACCTGAGTTTGGGTCTGAGCTCCACCTGCTGCAGCCGCAACACAAGGAGCTGCTGTTGGTCGTACCAATCAGCATGGATGCTGACCTACACATTCAAAACTGATCAAACACAAGGATTAGAAGTGAAGATTCAGATTTATTTGTATAGCGCCAAATCACACAACGGTTGCCTCAAGGCCCCACAATGATTGGTTTCCAGGACATGGACCAAGCTTAGTCGATTTCACTTTGAGTTTACTGCAATTTGTTACGTTTTTAGTCTAGGCAAGTAATTAAACGCAACAAGAAGTTTGCCCATTCACACCCCACCCAAGCAAGAACACCAACAATGATACCTTTTAAAGTGCTAAGCAGCCATTTATTTACTTCGGCAGTGAGCAATGCCAAAAATAACAAACAAAACTCCCTCGTGGTCCCTACGCTTCCCTACACAAAAATGAAAAAAAAAACCAAACAAAAGACAATTCACTTACCTAGCTTTCTAATGAAAAAACAGGAGAAAACTTATTCAACAAAAATGGCTTCTCACGCCTACTACGCTGCTGCAGTGAAGGATATATACAAAGTGAACAAAACGTACGATCGCTACTTGACAAATCTATTTACAGCTATTTACAAAATGGACATAATAACGCCAGACATACACACGAAAACTCTACACTGCAGTAAATCAACACACAGGTTCTTGGTTAAGTGGTGGAGGTTCGGGGAGAGGGGCCAGGTGGCTGTCATCCGGTAGTTAAGTACTGGAGGTGATCCATCAATTATCCAATCCGAGGATAGGCAGAGATTCCACCCAGATACCTAGCAGCCACGCCCAGGTGTCCACCTCCTAGGAGAGAAAAGGGGAAAGATACCCACAGCCATCCTCTGGTGGGAGGAGTAACACAAAACAAACACATCACTGGATCATAACAAATTGAAGTCCTCTGTTAAAAAGGAAATTCAGTGAGGATCTGAATTTTCTGAAGGTTTCTAGACCAGGTTGATGTGTGGTAGACGGGGTCTCTGTAGAAGTCTGTAGGCTCCCATGTGTTTATCAGTGCTTTGGATTCATTCAGATACCACCTGCTGACTCCTGAGCAAAGAACATCTCACAAAGTGTTCACTCCAGGTTAACTCTGGCCTGAAAGAAATCCTCATTTTTAAACCATTTTTGAAATGTTTTTGTTTAGTTCTGGTTTTATTTTTAATGAATTCATTTATTTTGTTTCCGACTGTCTCCTGTTGTTGTCGCTGTTAACATGTTAAAGTCTGTGCTTTAAAGACGCAGGATGTGGTGCTTGTGATGGTTTAAAAGAGGGTTCCAGCCTTAGAATGATTCTGTTTAAAGCATGTTGAGGCCTGAAGTGTCCAAACACAACCTAAAATTTCTCTTTGTGCTCAGGGCCTCATAGTTTGTGACTGGTGAGTAGTGATGGGTGATAACTAGGGCTGCCACAAACGGTTATTTTGATAGTCGACTAGTCACCGATTATTTTTGCGATTAGTCGACTAATCAGATCATCATCCATTGGACGTAAAAGTACAGCTTATTGCACCAGCAGCATCTGCTCTTATATAACTATCATTAGCTTACAGCTTTAAGTGTTTAAGGTGCTAACTAACAATAAAGACAAGATGATAGTTTATTGAATTTATGTCTGTGAAGGTTCTCAGTCATCCAGGTCATCGTAGTCAAAGGAGCTTGCAAAGAAAAGCGTCTGGACTTCTTTAAGTTGCTTGAAGACGTTTCACCTCTCATCCGAGAAGCTTCTTCAGTTCTAAGGTCAAATGGTGGAGAGTCCCAGATATAAACCTAGTGGGAGTTTCCCCCCACAGAGGGACAAAAGGACCCCCTGATGATCCTCTAATCGCCTGAGCCAAGGTGTGAAACTGGGTGTGGGTCCCAATCAGCCAGAGTTTCGGGTGTGTTCATTGTGAAACCTGGCCCCACCTTATTATTGAATTTAAATGAAATCTGCAGATTGTTTCGGTGGAGTTTAATAAACTCCTTGCTATCTAAAATATAACAGGACACCGGAGTAAATTCTCCAGCATCTCACACTTCTGATGATCAGCTGTCTGCTTGACGTTTATTCAGCTGTGTAAAAACTATAACTTTAATCTCAGCCAAACAGATTTACTCAGGAACAAATAAAATACTGAACAAAGCCAAACAATAACATTTTAAGTTATCTAAGTGACTCATATATCATGTTTAACCTGAGTAGCGAAAGACGGCGGTGGGTTTGAAAACGATTGGCCGGGAGTCCGGTGTTCTCACGGCTCTACTGAGCCTTGCCCCCGGCTAGCTATCAAGCTAGTGGGTAACAGACGTCTCCGAAAACGTCGGAGCGCTTTTGAAAATATGCGGTGTCTTGATAAACTGAGCAGATATTTGAGGTTTACACAGCTACATTCCCGCCTGAAAATATGTTAAACGTTTATTTTGTGACCCAGAAAGAATAATAAGATCCATCCATCCATCCATCCTCATCCGCTTTGTCCGGGGCCGGGTCGCGGGGGCAGCAGCCTAAGCAAAGAGGCCCAGACCTCCCTCTCCCCAGCCACCTCCTCCAGCTTGTCCGGGGGAATACCAAGGCGTTCCCAGGCCAGCCGAGAGATATAATCTCTCCAGCGTGTCCTGGGTCTGCCCCGGGGCCTCCTCCCGGTGGGACATGCCTGGAACACCTCACCCAGGAGGCGCCCAGGGGGCATCCTTGTCAGATGCCCGAACCACCTCAGCTGGCTCCTTTCGATGTGGAGCAGCAGCTGCTCTACTCTGAGCCCCTCCCGGATGGCCGAACTTCTCACCCTATCTCTAAGGGAGAGGCCAGCCACCCTTCGGAGGAAGCTCATTTCTGCCACTTGTATCCGCGATCTCGTTCTTTCGGTCACTACCCACAGCTCGTGGCCATAGGTGAGGGTTGGGACGTAGATCGACCGGTAAATTGAGAGCTTCGCTTTTACACTCAGCTCCCTCTTCACCACGACGGACCGGTGCAGCGTCCGCATTACTGCAGCTGCAGCCCCAATCCGTCTGTCGATCTCCGGCTCCCTTCTCCCATCACTCGCGAACAAGACCCCGAGATACTTGAACTCCTCCACTTGGGGCAGGAACTCATCCCCGACCCGGAGTGGGCACTCCACCCTTTTCCGGCTGAGAACCATGGCCTCAGATTTGGAGGTGCTGATCCTCATTCCCGCTGCTTCACACTCGGCTGCGAACCGTTCCAGTGCGAGCTGGAGGCCCTCACCCGATGAAGCCAACAGAACCACATCATCTGCAAAAATCAGAGATGAGATTCTGAGGCCACCAAAGCGAAAGCCCTCCGCCACTTGGCTGCGCCTAGAAATCCTGTCCATAAAAATTATGAACAGAACCGGAGACAAAGGGCAGCCCTGGCGGAGCCCATCACCCACCGGGAACGAGTCCGACTTATTGCCGGCAATGCGAACCAAGCTCTTGCAATGGTTGTATAGTGATCGAATGGCCCGTAGCAATGGGCCAGACACCCCATATTCCCGCAACACCTCCCACAGGACACCCCGAGGGACACGGTCGAATGCCTTCTCCAAGTCCACAAAACACATGTAGACTGGTTGGGCAAACTCCCATGCACCCTCAAGTACCTGGAGAGGATAAAGAGCTGGTCCAGTGTTCCGCGACCAGGACGAAAACCGCATTGTTCCTCCTGTATCCGAGGTTCGACTAACGGACGAACTCTCCTTTCCAGCACCCTGGCATAGACTTTCCCAGGGAGGCTGAGGAGTGTGATCCCCCTGTAGTTGGAACACACCCTCCGGTCCCCTTTCTTAAAGATGGGGACCACCACCCCGGTCTGCCAGTCCACAGGTACTGCCCCTGATCTCCACGCAACATTGCAGAGGCGTGTCAACCAGGACAGCCCTACAACGTCCAGAGCCTTCAGGAACTCGGGGCGGACCTCATCAACACCAGGGGCTCTGCCACCAAGGAGTTGTTTAACTGCCTCAGTGACCTCGCCCCCGGAAATTGGCGGGTCATTCCCCTCATCCCCAGACTCTGCTTCCTCCTCGGAAGACGTGTCAGTGGAATTAAGGAGGTCCTCGAAGTATTCCTTCCACCGCCTGACAATTTTCTCAGTCGACATCAGCAGCACTCCGCCAGCACTATACACAGTGCAGGTAGAGCACCGCTTTCCCCTCCTGAGACGTCTGACGGTTTGCCAGAATCTCTTCGAGGCAGTCCGAAAGTCTTTTTCCATGGCCTCTCCGAACTCCTCCCACACCCGAGTTTTTGCTTCAGCCACTGCCCGAGCCGCATTCCGCTTGGCCTGTCGATACCTGTCGGCTGCCTCCGGAGTCCCACAGGCTAACCAAGCCCGATAGGACTCCTTCTTCAGCCTAGTGGCTCCCTTCACCTCTGGTGTCCACCATTTGGTTCGGGGATTACCACCACGGCAGGCACCAACCACCTTGCGGCCGCAGCTCAATGCAGCAGCTTCGGCAATGGAGACGCTGAACATGGTCCATTCGGACTCAATGTCCCCAGTCTCCCTCGGAATGCTGTTGAAGCTCTGCCGGAGGTGTGCGTTGAAGATCTCGCGGACTGGGGCCTCTGCTAGACGTTCCCAGCACACCCTCACTACGCGTTTAGGTGCACCAGGTCTGTCCAGCGTCCTCCCCCGCCACCTGATCCAACTCACCACCAGGTGGTGATCAGTTGACAGCTCAGCCCCTCTCTTTACCCGAGTGTCCAGAACATATGGTCGCAGGTCTGCTGATACGATTACAAAATCGATCATCGACCTACGGCCTAGAGCATCCTGGTGCCACGTGCACTTATGGACACTGTTATGTTCGAACAGGGTGTTCGTTATGGCCAAACTGTGATTAGCACAGAAGTCCAATAACAGAGCACCGCTCGGGTTCAGATCAGGGAGGCCGTTCCTCCCAATCACGCCCCTCCAGGTCTTGCTGTCATTACCCACGTGAGCATTGAAGTCTCCCAGCAGGACAACAGAGTCTCCAGGTGGAGCACCCTCCAGCACCCCCCCCCCCCCCCCCCCCCCCCCCCAGGGACTCTAAGAAGGCTGGGTACTCTGAACTGCCACTCGGCGCATAAGCGCAGATGACAGTCAGGACCCGTTCCCCGACCCTAAGGCGCAGGGAACAAACCCTCTCGTCCACCGGGAAAAACCCCAACGTACCGGCAGCAAGCCGAGGGGATATTAGGATACCCACCCCAGCCCGCCGCCTCTCACCAAGGGCAACTCCAGACTGAGACAGAGTCCAGCCCCTCTCCAGGAGACTGGTTCCAGAGCCCAAGCCATGTGTAGAGGTGAGCCCGACTATATCTAGCCGGTACCTCTCAACCTCACGCACTAACTCAGGCTCCTTCCCCACCAGAGAGGTGACATTCCATGTCCCTATTGCCAGTCTTGGCAGCCGGGGGTCAGTCCGCCAGGGCCTCCGCTCCTGGCCGCCACCCGGCACACAATGCACCCGACCCCTATAATAAGAGTAATATTAAAACTAACTAGCTGCCGCCATTGTTGGAAACTGGAATTGCCTGAGCCGCGCTATGAATTCTGGGATAGGTTGGGCCACGAAGTATACACCGGACCCCTCTTTCAAATCTGGGGACATGAAGGGCGCATTTGTCGGAGTCTTCAAATTTGGACAGTCTTCGTCGTGTCGCTGTAACGTAATCGGCCTACTAATGCGGGCACAGGAGGATGCAGTTCCTGAATTTGGACACAGCTACGATACCGGACACAGCTGCTTCTTCTTCGGGGTTTAACGCCAGCTGGCATCCTTGTACATGCAGTGCTGCCATCTTCTGTTTGTCCGTTATTACACTCTTAAATCCTACTACTTATTTCTGCGTCTTTTGGGATCTTGCAAAGCTTCAAACGATGCGTCGACTGTTAAATCAGTCGTCGACGATTTTGATAGTTGACGTAATCATGACTAGTCAACATTCACACGTATTCACATTCCAATCGATGCAACATGGGGTCAGTATCATGCCTCGACCTCCTGAGCTACAGCTACCCCGCAGCCCAGAAGGTAAAACTGTTACCTGCTAAAAAACAAACAAACCCTGAAGCCGTGAACAAACTCATCTTAGCCAAAAACACCTGCAGGCTGTAAAAGTAAAGCTGAGCTTCATTCATGTAACAGAAATCGTTGAGGAAATTTAGAGCATTAAATAAAAGAAGTCAACTGATAGTTATCTTTTGAGAGTTTTATTTTTGCAAGAAGGAATTCAGTCACACACGTGTGCACAACCAAACAGTTTGCCATGTTTTGTTTTGTTTTTGTTTGTTTTTTAAAGCAATGTAGGGATGGACACAGGAGACAGGTCGAACCAAGCACACATAAGAATGACAACAATAACAAAACACATCAGAGGACTGATGGCCTCATCAGTGACAACGATGAGGCCGCCTACAGGGAGGAGGTGGATCGTCTGGCTGAGTGGTGCGACACAAACAACCTGCTGCTTAACACCGAGAAGACCAAGGAGCTCATCGTGGACTACAGGAGGAATGCTGACCCACATCCACCCATCCACATTAAGGGGACAGCTGTGGAGCGTGTGAGCAGCTTCAAGTTCCTGGGAGTCCACATCTCCGAGGATCTCACCTGGACGACCAACTGCTCCAAGCTGGTCAAGAAGGCTCACCAGCGCCTCTTCTTCTTGAGGACTCTGAGGAAGAACCACCTGTCCTAAGACATCCTGGTGAACTTCTATCGCTGCACCATCGAGAGCATCCTGACCAACTGTATAACAGTCTGGTACGGGAACTGCTCTGCCTCGGACCGGAAGGCGTTGCAGAGGGTCGTGAAAACTGCCCAGCGCATCGCCGGAGCACCACTTCCTGCCATAAAAGACATCTACAGGAAGCGGTGTCTGAAAAGAGCTGGGAAAATCATCAAAGACCCCAGTCACCCATCACATGGACTCTTCACCCTCCTGCCCTCTGGGAGGCGCTACAGGAGCCTCCGGACTAAGACCTCCAGGTACCGGAACAGCTTCTTCCCCACAGCTGTCAGACTCCTGAACTCTGCCTCCTGACATCTGACCCACATTAAACTCATGGACTGAACATACACACACCCACAATGGACAACTGTACCCTCAAACACACAATAATAACATGGACTGAACCACCACTCACAACCACCAGCACTTTATATAGCCTCTGTAGAATTATCCACACCCTCACTTATCTTAACTGCACTGCTGTATAGCTCTGTGTAAATAATCATTCTGTACATACGATAATTTTTAATCCTACAACTGTTTACAACTTGCATAGTTCCCATTTCTGTATAGCTGTATATCTCAGATTCTGTAAAGTTATTTATTTCATATTCTGTATAGTTTTTCATATTTATATCCTGTTCATAGCCTGTACATAGCTTGTACTCACTACAGCCTGTACATACTTATAGTTATAGAATATTCACAACATACTTCATACCGTGTACATTATAACATACCATAATAGACCCATTTCTGTAATATACTCACATATCTATTAGGGGTGCAACGATATTCGTATCGATATTGAACCGTTCGATACAGTGCTTTCGGTTCGGTACGCATATGTATCGAACAATACAACATTTGTAATTTATTTTATCAACTTTCCTTCTGACGATGCTGTCTGTGTTGAGCGCTCAGTGAATCTCCGTTCGACTACTCCGCCTAGGCTGCACTGTCGAGCGCAGATCCACTGAGCGCTCAACACAGACAGCATAGTCAGAAGGAAGAGCGCAGCGCACCTCCCCCACCCTCATTCAGATCTGGCGTTTGGAATTATTTTGGTCTTCATGTGACGTATGACCCTGAAGGTAAGCGCGTCATGGACTAAAGTAAAACAGTATGTTGGATGTGCCATGCAATGCTCAATTACATGGGTGGGAACTAGTGTGTTAGCGCAGTTAGCTCGTTAACGTGTTGGCCGTCTAGCCCCATGCACGGGGCGATCGGCGGTAGCTCGTTAACGGAGATTTGCCGTGTTGTGGTGTTAAGGTCATTTCAACGAGATTAACCTGAAAGCACTAGTGGGAACACAACGAATATGACTGCACATTTACACCGACATCATCCTAGTGCAAAGACAAAAACAACAAGCATGCTACAAACTTTAGCCGAGTCATTTAGACAGCTGTTAGTACATGATTCTCCTTATGCTGCTGAGAATATAGCCCAGAAGAAGCGGATAGTATAGCTTTTATTTTGGAAAGAGACATTTCTCTGTAATAAACTCTCTTTTCCAAAGATGAGTGATTCCTCAATCAGATACAGGGCTTGCAATATCGCTAGCCTGACGTCCTGGGGCTAGCGATTTTTTTCAGTCGGGCTACCAAAATCTATCTCTTCCCTGCCCGTCGGGCTATTGTAGGAAGGAAAAATATATGTCAATGCTTTTGCATTCTTTCAGAAATGTAGCTGGGTAATTATGTCATTGGCATCGGTGAGCCACTGTCAATATGTGACATATTGAAGTCGCGTTTGAATTTGCGCTTGTTTTTTTGCTTTCACTTTGCAATCGTGCTGTGTATAGAGAGCGACAGCACTGATCTGTGAGTGATGATAATTTGCGCACCAATTCCTCTGACATCATCTTATTAATCGTTAGCTTACTATGCAAACATGACAAGTGAAATCTCCCGCAGCAAGCTAAATGATGAGCTAAATAACCAGGGCTGCACATAAGTGGTCCGCAGGTGCGCATTCGCTGTCAAAATAAAAAACACGCACAAGGGTTAGGGTTAAATTTAAAAACTGTATTTTTGAGTTAAAATATATATTTATAATTTTAATAAATGACAAATTAAAAAGGCATGAACATTTTTTTTGTATCGAAAAAATATCGAACCGTGACACCAAAGTATCGAACCGAACCGAACCGTGAATTTTGTGTATCGTTGCACCCCTAATATCTATATTATTGCTAATATATATTGTAATATATCTATATCACTAAAGCACTTCTGGATGGATGCAAACTGCATTTCGTTGCCCTGTACCTGTGCAATGACAATAAAGTTGAATTCTATTCTATTCTATGTCAGACAAGCCTGTCACTCATGTCATCTCTGGTGTGGATGTGGCTCATGCACGTGTATTCTCAGGGACCTGTGGTACACCAGCACCTGAGCAGCATAAGTGCACACTCAAAGGTATCAGGTGCTGTTCTGTAGGGAACAGCTGGTGCTGATGGGATTCTCCTGCAGGAGCTGCCATGGATCCAGTTGGCCCTCTCACCAATTCTGACCGTGGTATTCATGATGAGTAGCCCTTAGGAGGGTCGCTGCCAGTGCTTCCTCCTGAGCAGTTTAGCCCCAATCACCGGGTTTTACATCACACATATGGTGGGAGACGACGGCATCTCTGACCATCAGGGAAACTCAGAAGCGTTGATTTCAGTGAAGTCCATCATGACATGGCCAAAGGGTTTTCAGGTTGTGTTTCCTGGGTTAGTAACACAAATCATGCAAGAACAACAACACTTATCTTCATGGGTAGATGATCCTATAGCCAGCATTCCTCCTTCTGATGGATGGTGCAGCGCAACAGTAGAAGCACATTTCCAACCATGACGCAAGTTGTTTGTTGGTAAGTGGTTTTGGTGTGCAGTTTAGCTTCAGTGTGTTTGGGAGACACAACTGTAGCCATAGCTGAAATCTGACGCCTCAGGAAATCTAAATGTAGAACAGAATTAAACTCACGGCTTATTGCTGAGCTTGTGTGTAAACTAAGGAGGAACTAGAGCGTAAGGAACTGATCAAACACACAACACTGAGGGATCGCAACAAGTGATGGAATAAAACAGGCTTAAATACACACCAGGGTCCACAGGTGAGCAGAGCTAAGACGCAAATCTGAACATATCTCCAACTCACCATTAGAAACATTACTTCTGTTTAGAAGGGTGAGCAAACACACTCTTAAATGTACATGGAGATATTTATGGACTTTATCAGGAGTATGAACTTCTCTGATGAGGACGTGGCCAAAAACGAGGCAGCTGATGAAGATGCTGCTGGAGAAATGAGGAAGAAAATATTAACCTGGATATGACGTGTAATTGATTTTGCTGTTTTTTGTGTGTGTTATGATCACAACTATCAGTTTCTGTTAATTGTTCTTTTTGATCAATGAAAAGATGATTAACATATAATTATTTAAAAAATGCAAACCCTACACACAGATGTTTCAGGCTTTATTTGGAAAATATATCATGAGAGCGATACAGCACTGAATAGGCAGGACCCTGCTTTGTACTCAGATTAAAAAAATTACCTAAACAGAAGAAAGGTAAAAAATAGATTCAATCAACATCCAAAACACTTTAAATAAAAAGGATACAGTGATTAAAGTATTCAAGTCAGGCTGCGATGGGTGTAGAGACAATGTGAGCCTGCACAACGAAGGGAGAGGCGCTTCAACGAACGTCTGTCTCCAATCAAATCTGTCAGTCACAGCTTTGCATACATACACTGTGCACTTTGCATTTCATCAACCGTGACACTGGCCAAAAACAAACAAACAAAAAACACTGTAAACCTTCACTTCTGCTGTATCACCACTGGCCTCATGTGTAATTCTACAGTACATCAATAGGATCATAACATGATAATATAAGGACAACACGTTTACACAAAGCACAATTAGGGATGTGAAGTGGTGCTGATTCTCATCATAACTTAATCCCACAATCTGCAGCTTTTCCATCATTCAAGGCTCCAGATGCACAGACCAGCTGGTGCTTCAGTTCAGCCAACCTATCAGGGAACACTGCTGCTGTATTTGCAGTGTTGCTATGGATAACATCATGTGAGAAAGCAGTCGATTAAAAATAAGTTAAATGAATGTGCATAAAACCATCAGAGAGGAGCCGGGCGTTGTGTTGAGACTGCAGAACTGCATTTCTGGAAATCGTCCTTCATACAGACACATCAGTGATGTTTAAAGCCACGAGGAGCAAGTTCCAACTTTCTGAAGTGACCCTATCATGTGGGCATCAAGAATGGGTCCAAAAACCTGTGCTCAGCAGGAATGATCATGAGAACAGTTTGTGTGAACATGGGAAAGTTAACAACGCAGCTCCTTTCCCGAGACAGGCACATCGAGCCAACGTTAGCAGAAACGAATGCCCCCGTTATCCTCGCTGTGTCACGCACCAATTATGACATCACGTGTCACGTGACAGAATCTTTGCGGCACTTTGGCCAGCCGTGCACCTCTTGCTTTTTGTAACTTTGTGCACTGCGCCTGCTGCAGCTGGGATCGGGTCGCTTTGAACCGCCATTTGAATCATATTCCAGTACAGAAGCTGAGATGTTGGATCAGGTAGAAAAAAAACAAGTGTGGAAAAAAACTTTGCAATAAAACACTCGATGAAGTCTTGGCTTCTGGTTTTGAAATACAACTGACTGTGAGACAAGGCTGTGGCGGCGAGTGAAGCGACCACTGCGGCGGATGTACTGGCCCTTAATACAGAGCTCAAGTAAGAAGGAGAACGTTTGGTCTGGTTCCAAACACTTCTAAGCTTTGGAACAACCACTGGTCATGTGGCTTGGAAAAAATTTTAAGTAGTAATTATTAAATGTAAGCTAATCTAGTGAGGTTTCGAAACACAGACAAAACCAATGATATGAGCTGTGTCCCAATTCCTAGGCTGCATCCTTCAAAGGACCCGTCCTTTGCAGTCTACGTGGGCCGGGTCCTCCAAAGACCGAGAAGGCCGTAAGTGCGAGGCTGTGAAATTGGACGGTCTAGCCTTTAGTTTTACGTCGCCGAGGTCTCGGTGGAGTTTAATAAACTCGGCCATCTGCTCCTTGCTATCTAAAATATGACAGGACACTGGAGTAAACTCTCGACTGTCTCACACTTTGACGTTTGACGTTTATTCAGCTGTGTGACAACTACAAATTTAATCTCAGCCAAACCGATTTACTCAGGAACAAATAAAACACAAAGCCAAACAATAACATTTTAAGTTATCTAAGTGACATATATATCATGTTTAACCTGAGTAGTCGTTTTTGAAAACAATGTGCCGGGAGTCCGGTGTTCTCACCGGCTCTAGTGACCCTTGACCTCCCGGTCAGCTATCGAGCTGGTGGGTAACAGACATCTCTGAAAACGTCGGAGCGCTTTTGCAAATATGTGGTGTCTTGATAAACCGAACTGATATTTGAAGTTTAAAAGGCTGCTTTCTCGCCTGAAAATATGCTAAAAGTTTATTTTGTGACCCAAAAAGAATAATAAGAGTAATATTAAAACTTAGTAGCGGCTGCCATTGTTGAAAACTGGAATTGGCTGGGCTATGAATTCTGGGATAGGTTGGGGCATGAAGGACACGCCCTTCAAATCCGGGGAAATGAAGGACCCATTTCCGGCTGCATTTGGACATATTCAGCCTTCAAATGCGGCCTCCGAAGGATGCGACATAGGTTTTGGGACACAGCTACAAAGATGTACCCAGGCTGGTTTTACCAAATGGAACCTGTAGTTTTTACTATATTCACAAAGTGATCAACATGAAGGTTTCTTGAAGTGTTAAGAGTCGATGCGCTCTCTTTTCATGAAACGTTGCTGGATGGTTGCATTGCTAAAGCTCACAGAACAGAGGCTAAACCCGGAGTTACATCATGATAGCAGTTCTCTATACAAGTCACACATTGCAAAAGAAAGGTTTTACCCTAAACAGACAGAAAAGTGTGGACATGTGCTCACGGATGTTTCATTGGTCTCATGTAAGATTGTTTTCTTCACTGGAAGAAGTGAATTTCAAGTTTGCTGAAAAGTGGAAATGCGACACCTGAGATTTTCCAGCCGTCACTGGTGTTTGTGGCAATGACGCCTCCTGCAGTACATCTGCACTTGTTTGGTTGACACTTCTGTCCATTGTGATGCCACGCTGTGGTTGGGCTCAAATAACGCAGCTGTCCTGATCCTCACCCTGTCCAACTGGACTGTCTTCTGGGGCCAAGTCCACCTCCAAAAAGTCGGCTTGGTCACTATTCTGAGATATTTTCACCTCTTCTGCATTCTCTTGGACTCTGCTCCCTCTTTGGCACGTTCTAGACTTGGCAGGGCCAACCAGAGCCAGACAGATGGCACTAAGACCTGTGCCTGCTGCACAGGAGTAGAAAGCAGCACCATAGTTGTCAGTGATGTCCACCAGCATACCTGGGGAAAAATTAGACAGCTGTTAAGACTTTATACCCAGAGATGTGTTAAATCAAACCGAAGAAGTAGGCGCTCATACCTCCCAGCGGTGGTCCAGCAAGTGCAGCAAAGCTCTGAATGAAAACATACACTCCCACAGATGACGGCATCTTCTCGATGCCCACGACATCTTCTTCAGCCAGCATGGGAATGTGCGTGGAGCCCACAGTGCCCATGATGAAGCCAAAGAAGCCGGAGCAGATTGCCAAACCCCAGAACTCCCACACGATAGTGAAGGCCACCAGAACCAAGCTCATCAGAACCACACACCCCAACAACACCAAGGTCTTTCTGAATCGGACTTTGTTTAGCACCACTCCGATGAGCAAGCGGCCGAAGATGTCAGCCACAGCCATCACAGACAGCATATAGGAGGCCATGGTGGATTCCACACCCCTGCTTTTGCTCAGTTCAATGATGTAGAGCTGTGGCGCAAAGAAGCCAAGAGTGGCGAATAGACCGAAAAGGGAGTAACAGATGAAGCCAGGGTCTTTAAGGACTGAGAAGTCCAGAAGTTTGGAACCTGTGGAACTTACAGGGCCCCTATCTAGCTCTGCCAGTTCCCCCTTGTCCTCACTGACTTGAGCAGAAGGAATGGACAGTGATATGTCCTCACCGTCTTTGTCCGGCACTTTGTCCTTCCACTCCATCAGAGCTTTGGTTTCTCCTTCTGCATTTCTCAGGTCTACATTTGAGGCAGACAGGGAGGTGACACCAGAGTCCTGTGAACCTTGGGAGATGTCCGAACTGATGGAGGTTCTGGTTTGTTCATTTTCCAGCTCGTAAACAGCCTGCATCTCTTTCACGGAGAGCGTCTCGTCATCATGTTTCTTTAAAGGTTCTTCCTCGATGACGATTGGACGAAGGAGAACCCCACAGCCAATCACAGATGCTTGAATTATACCTAGAATCACTAGACAGAAGCGCCAGCCAATATGCTCCTTCAGTGTAGTGAAAGCTGTGGAAAAATGGGAGGTACGAGGAGAAGAACAATCAGAATATAGGTCACAAGCCATTTCTGATGTAAAGGCTCTTTTATCACTTACCTGGGGCAAATACAAACATAGCAACAGATTCTCCTGAAGAAGCCATCGAGGTGACGAGCGCTCGCCGTCCAGAAAAGTACTGGGCTAGGATGGTGATAGTGGGGAGGAAGCTGAGGCAGTAGCCAAGGCCTGTAAAGAAAGGAGAAGAGAAAAAGGGGACATGACAGCCACTGGTCCGCATGGTAGAACACTGCTAGGGGGGTGGGTCAAAGATTCAGGGTGTCAGGCCACTCCTTTGTCAAAGATGGTAGGCTGCTTGTGATGACTCGGGTTTGCTACAGCTGCTGCTGAAAGACAAAAGGCATGTAAAGACAAAAAAAAGAGAGATGGGGGAGAGAGAAGGAGTTGCCAAGTTAGCTGGAGTCCACTTCACAGGCCGACATGGTCATTAGGGTGGGAGAGCTAGCAGTGCTTTCTGTCCAAGAAAAAAGCAAGTTAATGTGCCTTGATGACATTTCACTCCACCAACTGGTTCGTCATTCAATCTGTCACTTTGGTTAAGTCAATTTACTGCTCTGTCTTCAGCTGCTTCAGTTTTATTACACCTGATCCCAAAGTACAATTTGTGTTTTGGGAACTATTTTACTTTCCTGTTCTGCTCTGTTCTGTCAGTCCTGGACAGCTAAGACATCAGAGTAGACCTGACTGGATGGTGTTTGGGAGAGGCCGTTCACCTCTCACTCATTGCACAGTTGTGGAAGAAATACATTGTAGCAGATTTTGTTGCTCACACTGCTAGGAGTCCCTTTAGATCAAGTCAAAGAATTCACAGGGTGTTAAATAAGACAAACACATCTGCAAAAGTAAAGCTCAGTAAACGGCACACTGTGGTGACAAAAACAGACACAGAGGTGTGGAAAAGCTTGTGTCTTTTTAGTACCTGCTACAATCCCAGTGGTAATGTACATCTCAGTGACGGAGCTGGTAAAGGCAGAGGTGATAGTTCCCAGGCTAATAAGGAAGCCTCCCGTCATGACCACAGGTCGATAGCCAAAGCGGTTGCTCAGCATTGTCGACAGCGGAGCTGAGGATGAAAATCACAACAGCAATGTATTGTTATGTATTGTGATACGCATCATAGGCAAAGTCTAATACCAGGAGGGGGCCAAGAATTGATCCTTCCTGATATGGAGTCCATACAGGGCTGGACTGGGACAAAAAATCAGCCCGGGCATTTTGACTAATGACCGGCCCACCATGGTATTATAGGAAAAGCCATAAAGCCTTTATAATAAACTTAAACCTACACCATCCTCCTTATTCTGGTATTCTAAACAGTAGTTAGCAAAAATATAAAACAACCTAATTTAGAATTACATATACCTGGATTGTGGTGAAATGGAAATGGAAAGAGTTTATATTAATCTTTGCTCGTAGTGCCCCATAGAAAGCTTTCCAAAGAGCTCTGGGCCTTTCTCAGAAATTATATCTACTGAAAGTCTGTTACTGAGAAAGACATGTTGGACCAATACATGAGCTCTGGCAACACTTTGCTAGACCCGCCCCTGCACAGCCAGCTGTCAGCTACTTAGAAAAGGATCCTGGTGTTATTTGTCTCTCAGAAACAGTTCATAACTTCAACTCATTCATGTCACCTAAAAGGTAAACCTGTTTCTCCATCACAGCTCTGATGATTCAGTAAGGACATCTCCTGGTTTCATCTTCATGTTTCCCTCTCACCACATATCCAAACTGACATCATGACCAGCAGCTTTACAGCTGTGGCTCCAGCAAACATCAGCTGATACTAGAAATTAATATTAAATAAATTCTAACAACAGCTGATCAAACGTGCTGCTGTTGTTTAGCGCGACATCCGCTGGTTTCCTCTTTCTGGCACAAAGTGGGCGATAAACAAACGAGAGAGACGATCAGCTGATCATTGATCAGTTTCATGATTGAATTAGCAACTTTCTAGCTGAAGTAGTACGGGACAAATCGCGTTCCTTTTCACCTCAACTTTAGTTCGACCTCCTCGGCTGTAATTGGTCCAGCCCAGAGTTGATCATGACCAACTGGCCAATCCACCACCGTTCATTTATACCGTAAAAAATGAGAAAAAGAAATAAAACCCCATCGGCCCATAAAAACGACAAATCAAGAGTGGCCCATCGGGCAAATGTATGCCCGATGGCCAGTCCAGCCCTGAGTCCATATCTCCATCATCTATAATCTGAACAACACAAGGGCCATTTTTCCGATCTATCTAGATATTATTTGTATAATAGTATTAAAGCATTCGTTAGTTCTGCAACTGGCTGGCCAAGGTGTGCCCTGCCTCTTGCCCTGTGTTTGCTGGGACACGCTTTGTAAAGGTTTAAGAAACAGGAAGGTTAGGAAATGGGCCCTGACACTACCTCCTGGCTTTGTCTTACATTCAATTTGTCTGCATGCACAAAGTCTCTTAAAAACTTAAAGAGTGCAGGAGAAGAGACTGACCAGAGAAGGCGAAAACGAAGACACAGATGGAAATGACCCACGACACACGGCTGTTGCTCTCCCCAAACTCTTCCATCAGATCCTGGAGGAAGACACCCAGGCTCTTGATGACCCCATAGGTGCAGACCTCCACTAGGAAAAAAGCCAGAGCCACAACCCAGCCCCAACCACCATCGGGGACCTCTGGGTAAATGTTTGGACCCAGACAACTTTGGACATTGGGTATCTTCATTGCTAAACCAAGTCACCTGCAGGAAGAGATGGAAAAAACAGTTATAATTGGAGGTCAAAGGTGAATTTGCTGATTTTGGGCCATTTGGCAGCAGCAGGACTTCAGCAGAAGCAGAGATGTTTTAAATAAAAACAGCCCTTTGCTGCTGCTGAGCACCAAGTCGGGCACATTTAACAGAAATAGCACTGGTTAATAAAGAAGAACCAATACTTTGACCGTAAAGTAACTAGTCCATTTAACATAAGCCCACTCCATATACCTCAGTGAAACCACTTCCTTTGTCAGATGTACTACACAAAGAGAATAAGAGATAACAAATTTAATTACCCGCTTGATTTCACTGGAATAAAGAAATTTAAATATTAAACTACAATTTTGTAAAAATGCTGAATCTCTGCTTTTGGATTGTTTAGAAGACAAACTAAGGTGGTCGCTTATTTTTAAATTGGCTCTTTACTGTAAAAGCCAGGGTAAGACTTGAGTGGGTTGAGTTTAGAACAGCCTGTGCGATGCATGTCTTTCATGTTGACACACTCTTATTCCATTCTTTGCACACTTAAAAATCAAACCAGGAGTGTTTTCAGGCAGCATTTTGTCTGCACAAGGTCTTTTACCCTGAAAGTTAACTCCCTCATCTGCTTTGTGCAACTCTGATGCACATCTAACAAACTCACACTGAAATCACAAGTTAAAAAGTTAAAATAAACATTTTTAACTAATAAAACTGATTTTTAATGTCACAAATTTAATACACCATTTTCTTATACAACTACAGATGTTTTGGTTCACGGGTATTAAAAATATAGTTATCTCTAATTAACTGCCAATTTAACAATGTTTGGTCTATTTAACAGTGTGAATATATTAAGTCCTAGCATGAAAACTGCAACTCAAGTCTACACTACTCGATGCAGAAACTATCTGCATTTATTCTTTAACCTGAAAATCTTCAAGCAACAAACTTTGATTTAAAGTAAAGTCAACTTTTCCTTAAAAACACGAAGCTTTCCAGGTTTGAGAACAACTACACCTGTAATACCATTAACAATGTAACAAACAAACGAATGTGTCAGTCATGAAATTAACCCTTAGATGAGCCTGAAAATCCACCTTTCCCAAAACTGATGTAAAGATATTATTTATTAATATTCTTTCCCACAGCCTGAAATATACATAGCTAAAATGAATTATGATTCTTTATATTTGAACCCTTTCCAGTATATCTACGTAACACCACTGGTTTTTATGGAGAACAAAACTAAAAAGTTTTCTTCAATGATCGGTAGCAACATTGATTTTCAGGCATTATTATTTTTTCTGTAACGTCAGATTTAAAAAGAAAAAAGTCTCACTTGATGTCCTAAAAACAGAAATGGCAGCTTAGAAAATCATTCTGGTTCAACACTACTATGCTTAAGTACAACACTGAGGTGCATACACATCACAGATCTGCTGGAAACTGACAACAATGTAACATATTGTTTGTTTAAATAGTTTAACCTGTTACTGTGTTGGAGCAACTGTAACCCACATCATTTCCTTAGGGATTAATAAAGTATTGTGATGATATGGTAGTACTGTGGGAGCATGTGATCAGAATTTCTCACCATCTTTGAATCATTAATAAAATAATCAGAACACCGAGAATGACAGGATGGTTCCGACCTTAAACAAGTATTAGTGTACAGATTATTAGACACACACTAAATATGGACAGTAGAATAATGAAAGCTGCCTCTGCCAACTTTAAAAGTAAAAAGCTACACAGTATGAAAAAGATACGGCCTAAATACTGACGCGGTATCCGTTAGGGCTGCCTGTGTTCGACATATCCGCAGTGCAGAGGAAGGATGATGTCAATATATCGCGTCCGTGGGCTTTCTTACCCACTAAAACACAGCGCAGAAGTTATTTCTTGACTCCTGCTGCTATTAACTGTGAAAGGTTTCTAATAATGTCGCTTCATTCGAGTCTTGAAGTGATTTCTGTGCGCCTTTGATAGAATAATAAATACGTCAGTAAAGTATAGTTCAGATAATAAACCTTAGAAAATGTTAACATTAGGCGCTACCGCTGTACCGCACCTCTCAGCACCCGAGGCTCGACAGCATCCTACCGCCGGACGGACCAACGTAGGTCGGACTTACCTCCAGAGCAGTGAGGGAGGACAGCCGTGTGATGGAGCAAAGTTCTCCTATCTCATGATCATTATAGTGGGGCTGTCTGGACGAACACTGGGCGGAACCTGTCTCAGACTGTAATATCTACGTATTGCAAACAATATGTGAAGAATGAAAGTGGTCCGGCTTAGACACAAAGGCGTCCAGGCTCAGGGAGCTGCACTTTTTGTCTTCAGCGGATGATTTCCTGCCTGCTTTGGCAGCTCTTTACCGGCTCAAGCCGGTATTCAAACGCGGGCGCGCAGGTCTGGACTTCGTGAACGCGCAAGGTTCCTCGTGCAACATAACTGACGACACAGAACGTCGCGTAGTGCCTGCAGACCGGCGCCGCGCCCGGTAGCGTGAGAAACAACGCTGCAGACTGAGCTAATTGTTCCTAGTGGATGAGGTGCGTTGGAGGGTACGTTTGAGATTCACAGCCATAAATAAATCACCACGAAACACGAGCCCACGGTCAGTGTTTATCGGTTTAACACTCCACATCTAGCAAGTCATCAACAGCGCTGCACATGAAGGGCTTTTAAATGGCGCGTACTCTCACATAAAGCTTCCCTCGTGTGACACACACGCTTTTTATCGCACATCCCTGCGAATCATGGCGCGCGCTACAAGCCCACGAAGCGCGCGGCTGCCACAAACAGGTTTATTCCAGTTGGGAGGAGTTTTGTACCAGTCGGGCTGGAGGTCCGTGTGTGTGTGTGTGTGTGTGTTGGTTTTCCGAATAAGACAGTCGTGTTATAATGTATATGGTCAACAAACTGAGGCAAATAGAAGAAATACGAGCATCAGAGGACCGAAAGGCTTCTTCCCACACGTGTTTGTTTCTTCACCATTAACTCAGCACCACGAGCTTAGAACATTTATAGATTACTACAATAACTACAAACCTGTTCGACTCTTAATCAGTAGAAGGGACGCAGCTTTCTAGTTCAGCAGATATTTGATAAATAGTCCTCATTTAGTTAGTAATGCATAAATGTTGCACGCCTCTGACCGACCCACAAACTGTGGTTGGTACTGGTGGAAGCATAAAAGACAAAGAGAACATCCTGATATTTTTAATCATTCGGTTTTTTCCACTACTCAAGTAAAACTTGAATAATGAAAAAGTAAAACTGCTGTGAAAAAACTGCCAAGCAGTTCCAAGATACACTAGATATTTTTAGTTATGATTTAACCACTCACATTTCAGGATGGTTGATGAGTATCAGCATTATTTTTGCCGGTTTTTTGTTATAAATAATGAACAACTCACCTTTCTTTTAGCTGTGACAAATCCTTTGACTTATTTGAAAGAGGTGCCCTGACCTGAAATACTTTTATGTGTGATACAGAGGTGTGGAAAGACAAGGTCCAGCCCTAAAATCTGATAGGACACCCCAGACAAAGCCAACCCTGCTCCAAGAAAAATAGATTCCCACAGAAGGATTTGAAGGAAACGTGTTGTCACCCAAAACTCTGTTACCACAAAGAGGACATTTGGAAAGAAGCAGATAATATTTGTCTTCACTGATAATGTATGTTACAGTGATAATGTTACAAATAATCATCTTTACTGGGGAAAAAACTGAAAAAAAAATTAAAAAATGGGGAAATGACAGCTAAAGAAACCAACAACATGCGCTTACAAAACTAAATAGAACAAATATCATTAGGAAATGTTTTTGTCTATGTCAGTTTGGTTGAATTTGTCAAAACAGCCTACCTGATGAGGCCTTGGTTGAGTATCTAGATGTCTACATGAGCAGGAGTTAACTGCCTTTTGTTTTACCTCATATTGTTGTGTTGTCCTTATTAAACATTTATCGAGGGCCACTACCGCTCACCATCAACAAAGCACCAAACAGAACGTTGGTGGCTTGATTGATCATTGATTTTCAGTAAATTCAGTTCTATTCCTAACACAGTTGCTTAAAGGCGCTTTATACTGTAAGGTAAAGCCCTGACAATAATACAGAAATGTCCTAGGACAATATACTGAAACCCAAAATGCACCTACTGTAGTGTGATAGTGACAGAAAGTGCTCAAAGGCACAGTGTATTTAGTCTGTTTTTCTCCAAAACACCGTCGTTGCCTTATTTCCTCTCTTGATTTCCACATCACTTACTGGCTCCTGAGTTTCTTTGTCCCTCCACTGTAAAATTTGTCCCTCATGAATACCCCGCCACAATAAAAGGATCTTCATGGAAGCAGTTCATTGCAAGATGACAATGTTCCATACATGAAGCACAAGCACTCAATGGATATTTTGATCAGGAGCCATGTGAATGAAATGATATGGACTTCAGTCACTTACAGGTTAGACAACTACTATCATTAAAACAGCAAACATGGGGATATCTTTTAGAAGAATGGTGGTCAAACTCAAGACCTGGGAAACTGATGCCAGGACATACTGAAGCTGCTCTTATGGCATTTTTTCCCCACACTCCTTACACTGAACATTGATTTTGCGGTCTATCACCTGTGGTGTGCAATGTGTAGTTTGTCACTACTGTAATTCTAATGTCACGTTGGAATTACTTTTCATGTCTATGCAGCAGTCCTATGTGTGGTGTTCACTGTAGGTCTGTTAAAACGTCTAATTAGCTTAATAAACCAGTCAAATGTTAAATATCCTTCCAGGTATACAGAACTAGCTCTGCCTCCTTTGGTATTTTTCTACATTTATGTCTTTTTCTTTCTTCCACATGAACTGTCAAGACCAAACAGGGAATAATCTTTAATTCAAAACTGAGGATCATCTATACTGAAAACAACTGAAAGCTCTTAGTGCCCTCTGTATTTGTGACGTTATATTCAGAAAGGATTGTGCTGGTGTGCGTTTCACTTCCAAACGGGGCAATCACGTAACATAAGCCTGAAGTCCAACGTGATTATGTTTCTGATTAGAGAAGTTGCATAACTGTTCATGCGTCACTGATGTCAGTGATTAGAGATCATTTTATATTAGTATATTTCAAAGTGTGACTTTTTTAAAGATTCAAGTCAACTTGATTCATCCTGAGAAAATGTAAATTGGGTTGTACAGTTTCTACACACTGGGTCTAAAACATCAGCTAAAACCAAAATGAAGCAGCTTAGAAAGAAGGCAACTGGACTTTAAGTTCATGTCAACAAGCTTGAAGAAGTCCAGTCGCCTGGACATTACTTGGACTTGCCCACTGGTAACGGGTAGTTCGAATGGTTATCCTAAAGCTAGAGTTGCTTAAGGTTGAATAACTTCAAGGCTGTACTGAGAAAATATGTAGACTTGCTGTAGAACAATCCACACGGATGGACTGGTCTGGCACAGCTGGCGAGGGCCGATGGGGCAATACAACTCTTTTTTTTCAATATAATTGCACGGGCTGTGGGCCAGGTTGACTGGACGCTGCAGCACTGGCAGCAGTCCTTATTTTCATTACTGACACTCAAACACAACCAGCCCTTCCCCTACCTTCACTGTGTGCTCATGCAGTTTACTGTCGAAGAAGTGGTTGATAAAGATGGATAAACAACGAAAAGCTGACTAGACGCTAGAAAGACATGCAGCAAAATGTGTCAAATTAACCAACACGTTAGCTGTCGGCTGCTGCACCAGCACCAAGTAGTAAAATTAGGAGCATTATTCCTTCTAAAGCATCTTTTTTAAAGAGAAAATAATGTGATTATTTTACTTCCTGTTTTTTGAACTGGACCGTCTGCACTGTGTATGACTGATCACAGTGTGCTGTACAAAAAATGCAGAGGCTGATTTATTTTTTTGTCCCAGTCCAGACCTTTGCGTACAGAAATGTGAACAGGACAGTACACCTCTAATGTTATCAGGACATGATAAAAAAAATCCAGATATTAAAATTCAGACAAAACTAGAACATGGATAACCACCAAGTGCTAAGAAACAATACTATACTCAAAGGATGAAACACTAAATAAATCATGAACCCACAAAACTCAGAACACTCGGTAATCAATCCAGAAACTATAACATTGTCACGGCCTGGAGGTTCAGCTGGTCGCTGATCAGCTGTTTCTCTCTCTCTCTCTGGTTCGCTCGCTCTCTCTCTTGCCAGGGCAGAACTCATTATGGGTTCGCGCCCTCGGAGGAGGAAACACCTGTGCCTCATCAGTGTGGATGGCATTTAAGCCAGGAAGCAACGGCTGTTCTTCGCTGGATCGTTGCGAGAATCACGTCAGTGAAAGTCGAGCGTCCAGCAAGTGTTTTTCCATGTAGTTGTGTGTTTGGAATCGAACGAGCGTTTCTTGGTGTGCAGACCCTCTGGACTGTTTCCCCTGGTGTTCCCTGAGTGACGAGTGTTCGAGTGGATTCGTGTTTGGATTGTTTGAAGAGAGACGAGAGTGTTCACCTGGATTTCCCCCGGAGCCCTGCCCCTCTCACCTTTGTATATACACTCATGGGACATTGTTCATTAATAAATTCTCTTGTGTGCATCAATCCCCGGAGTCCAGCGTGTGAGTCCACCTTGAACACCGTGACAAACATGCTGCTATATGCTAAATAAATAAGCACAAATGTGTGTTAGGTTTTGTTTTATACATGCATGGATCTCCAAAAGGTAAACTGTCATGGATCACGGCATAGTTCATTTATCCATGCAGTGTGGCAAAGAACTCGTGGCACTGTGGGAGTGTTATTGATATTGATTACAGCCTTTGACTTGTCTGTATATCAAATTCAAATTTTATTTGTCACATACACAGTCATACACAGTACGATATGTAGTGAAATGCTTGGACAACTACTCGTGACCTAAAGAAAACAAAAAAGGAAAAGGCTATGAATAAGATAGGAAATAAATATGAAAAATTAAAAAGGGTAAATTTAACTAGGAAGGAATAAAATATAAATTAAGGTTAAAAATGAAATAACTGTACAACACAAATTAGAATGAAGGGTAAATTTAACTGGGAAGAATAAGATAAATATATAAATTAAAGTTGAAAATAAAAAAACTGTACAACAAAATACACAATATAGAACTATATAAGAATGTATGAAGAAATCTAAATATAAATAAATATATACACAATAACAGTAGCTGTACAAGTATTAACCGGAAATGAAGAATATAGTGACCAGTGTTGTGCAAAAACAATGTCCAAAAAGTCCAGTGTGTGTGTAAGAACTGTATGTGTGGGTCAGTACTGTGTGGTGGTGTGATTGAGAGACCGTATCGCCTGTGGGAAGAAGCTCCTCCTCAGTCTCTCTGTGTTGGTCTTCAGGGAGCGGAATCGCTTTCCTGACCTCAACAGAGAGAACAGTCTGTTGTTGGGATGGCTGAGGTCCTTCACGATCTTCCTGGCCTTGGTCCAGCACCGCCTGCTGTAGATTGAGTGCAGGTCAGGGAGCTCGGAGCGGATGGTGCGCTCAGCTGACCGCACAACCCTCTGTAGAGCTCGTCTGTCCTGCATGGTGCTGTTCCCGAACCAGGTTAAGATGTTTCCCGCCAGGATGCTCTCTATGGTGCACGAGTAAAAGTTCCTGAGCACCTTGGAGGGCAGTTGGAAGTCTCTCAAGCGTCTGAGGTGGTAGAGACGCTGTCGGGCCTTTTTCACCACGGTGTTGATGTGACAGGACCATGACAGGTCCTGCGTGATGTGAACTCCGAGGTATTTGAAGCTGTCCACTCTCTCCACTGGGCACTCGTTGATGACGGGGGTCTGGTAGTTCCTCTCCTGCTTAGTGCTGAAGTCCACTATCAGCTCCTTTGTCTTACTGACGTTTAGAAGGAGGTTGTTCCTCTGGCACCAGTTCTCCAGATTCCTAATCTCCTTCAGGTAGGCCGTCTCGTTGTTATCAGAGATCAGGCCCACCACGACGGTGTCGTCAGCAAACTTGATGATGGTGGTGGAGCTGGTAGTGGCCACACAGTCATATGTGTACAAAGAGTACAGCAGGGGGCTCAGAACACACCCCTGGGGGGCTCCAGTGCTGAGAGTGGTGGAGGCTGAGACATGTCCGCCCATCCACTGCCTGTGGTCTGCCAGTTAGGAAGTTGGAGATCCACTGACACATAGATGAGCTGAGTCCCAGATGCTCCAGCTTGGTGGTGAGTGTGGAGGGAATTATGGTGTTAAATGCAGAGCTGTAGTCTATGAAGAGCATTTTAACATAATTCCCCCTTCTAGTGTCCAAGTGAGTGAGTGATGTGTGGAGGAGATGAGAGATGGCATCGTCTGTGGAACGATTTGGACGGTAAGCGAACTGTAGTGGGTCCAGTGTGTCTGGTAGTGAAGAAATGATGAAGTCTCTGACCAGGCGTTCAAAGCACTTCATCACTACTGAGGTGAGGGCTACAGGGCGATAGTCATTGAGAGAAGCAGGGTGGGGTTTCTTCGGGACAGGGACAATGATGGACTCTTTGAAGCATGTGGGGATCACCGACTGAGATAAAGAGATGTTGAATATCTCAGTGAACACAGGAGCTAGCTGGTATGCGCAGTCTCTGAGGATACGACCTGGGATGCCGTCTGGTCCTGCTGCTTTCCTGGTGTTCACTCTCTTGAAGGCTCTCCTTACTTCATGCTCGGAGATGACGAGCACGTTTCCGGTGCTGGCAGTATCTTCCTGTCTGCAGCCGTTAGCGCCGCTAACACTAGCATTGTTGGAGACCTTAGCTGCAGCCTCGAAGCGAGCATAGAAAGTGTTCAGCTCGTCTGCCAGAGTCACGGCCGCGTTCGTCATACCGGTTGTTGGTGCTTTATAGTCCGTTATTGTCCTTAGTCCCCGCCACAGGCTCCTAGAGTCACTCTGTTGGAGTTGTGACTCTAGTTTCCTCCCGTAGCGCTGCTTCGCCTCTTTCACCGCCCTCCGCACGTTATATGACGTTATATGACGCGGCTTTGTATATTGGCATTTGTGCTTCCCATCTTCCTCTTCACAATACCTCATAGGTCTTTGATGGCATTGAGGCCAGGTGAGTTGGCAGAACATTCATAAATACTTTTGGCACCATGGGCAGGTGCTAATCCTGCTGGCATCTCCATAAATCCTGTCAGCAGATGGAAGTGCTGACCAATCACTACCAACACAAGCAAATGACATAGGACTCCAAATCATCAGAAACGTCTCACTGGACTTCAAAGATCTTGGATTCCACTCTTTGTCCAGACTCTAAGGCATAGGTGTCAAACTCTGGCCCGCGGGCCACATTTAGCCCGCGGCCTAATTACATTTGGCCCATGAAGCCATACCAAATTACTATTAGAGCTGGCCTACTGGTATTATACAGCTACTATTGTTTAGTATTAAGCTTTGCTTGTTCCATATTCAGTTTTTCAGCAAAACGTGTCCATAAGAAAAGATTCATTCTTATATCTGGAGGAATAAATATATTTAATAAATATTAATGTTAGCCCGCGACCTTGTTCCAGTTTTGAATTTTGGCCCACTGTGTATTTGAGTTTGACACCCCTGCTCTAAGGCCTTGATTTAAAAATGCACAGTAGTACAAAGTCTTGCTTATCTGTTTTTTCTGTTTGCTTTCATGTTCAGCTCTCTTCAAAACCATGAGTCCCATCGTGGCACCAATTAATCCACATAATACCATGTGAATACACATGGTAGTTTTCTAAACGAGACCTGTCCACCTTCACTAAAAATGTGCTCCCAAAAAGCAAACAGGCATTGGTTAATTCTCCACAGAGTAGCTCCACTGAGCTAATGAGTTTACCTTAGTGGGATAAGCCAGCTGTCAGATAAGCTTATCTGCTGATGCTTTAGGAGGTATGTTTTTAAATGTGTTTTTGATTTGACCCAGTCAGTTTTTGTGGTCTACTTTATACTCTATATTCTATATTTTCATTGTGTTCTTCATAAAAGGATAATTATTGCATGCTCTTTGGATTACACTGCTGCTGTTATCTAGAATAAAACTGACAAAGTGAGTTTTATTGCTATCAGATGACAGTTAAGGCAAGTCTGAAGTCCGTGACTTGTCATCTAAAGAACATTTCAAGCTCAAGTGTCAGTCATTACATGATCACACAGCCATTTTCAGAGGAGGCAACAACTCACAGGAGAAAACTTTTTCTAGTCGTCCAAACTAACAACAGGCCCTGTGGCAAACTCATGGTCTGGAATAACTGTCTTTCCTCGTTTGTTGACTGTGACCATAAAGGTACCTGTTTCTTTATAATCTCTCTCTGTTTGCTGTCTTCATACAGCTCTCTCCATTTCTCTCACTCTCTATTGTCCCCTCTCAGTCTTTGTGCTGTCGAATTAAGTATGTCAAGACATAATTTCAGACACCATCCCAAATGTGTCCTCAATCTGCAAACATATTTTAAGATGAAATCTTTAGAGCACAGACTGTCTGCAGGCTGGATTTAAAACATTACTAACACATACATACATACATACATACATACATACATACATGCATACATACTGTTATGGCCCGTCTAGGTGCGGCCAGACCACAACATAAAGGGTGATCCATCCCCGTCCAGCCCCAAGCAGCACGTCACACACTTAATATTTTGTGACAGTGATTTATTTACAATAAGTGCAGTTAAACAAAGGAAGGGGGCATCATAACTTCAGGGTGAACCCAAGGCCAAAACAACAAACAAAAGTAACCTATCTCAGGAATAAACACAACTTACCTTCTCAAAAGAACTAAATTTCAATTCAATTCAATTCAATTTTATTTATATAGCGCCAAATCACAACAAAAGTCGCCTCAAGGCGCTTCATAGATACAGAGAAAAACCCAACAATCATATGACCCCCTATGAGCAAGCACTTTGGCGACAGTGGGAAGGAAAAACTCCCTTTTAACAGGAAGAAACCTCCGGCAGAACCAGGCTCAGGGAGGGGCGGCCATCTGCTGCGACCGGTTGGGGTGAGAGAAGGAAGACAGGATAAAGACATGCTGTGGAAGAGAGACAGAGGTTAATAACAGATATGATTCAATGCAGAGAGGTCTATTAATACATAGTGAGTGAGAAAGGTGACTGGAAAGGAAAAACTCAATGCATCATGGGAATCCCCCGGCAGCCTACATCTATTGCAGCATAACTAAGGGAGGATTCAGGGTCACCTGGTCCAGCCCTAACTATATGCTTTAGAAAAAAGGAAAGTTTTAAGCCTAATCTTAAAAGTAGAGATAGTGTCTGTTTCCCGAATCCAAACTGGAAGCTGGTTCCACAGAAGAGGGGCCTGAAAACTGAAGGCTCTCCCTCCCATTCTACTTTTAAATACTCTAGGAACAACAAGTAGGCCTGCAGAGCGAGAGCGGAGCGCTCTAATAGGGTGATATGGTACTACAAGGTCATTAAGATAAGATGGGGCCTGATTATTTAAGACCTTGTATGTGAGGAGCAGGATTTTGAATTCAATTCTGGATTTAACAGGAAGCCAATGAAGGGAAGCCAAAACAGGAGAAATATGCTCTCTCTTTCTAGTCCCTGTCAGGACTCTTGCTGCAGCATTTTGGATCAGCTGAAGGCTTTTCAGTGAGTTTTTTGGACATCCTGATAATAATGAATTACAGTCGTCCAGCCTGGAAGTAATAAATGCATGAACTAGTTTTTCAGCGTCACTCTGAGACAGGATATTTCTAATTTTAGAGATGTTGCGCAAATGGAAGAAAGCAGTCTTACATATTTGTTTAATATGTGCGTTGAAGGACATATCCTGGTCAAAAATGACTCCAAGGTTCCTCACCGCGTTACTGGAGGCCAAGGTAATGCCATCCAGAGTAAGAATCTGATTAGATACCATATTTCTAAGATTTTCAGGGCCGAGTACAATAACCTCAGTTTTATCTGAATTAAGAAGCAGAAAGTTAGCGGCCATCCAGGTCTTTATGTCTTTAAGACATTCCTGCAGTTTAACTAATTGGTGTGTGTTATCTGGCTTCATGGACAGATAGAGCTGGGTGTCATCTGCATAGCAGTGAAAATGTATGCTATGTCTTCTAATGATACTGCCTAAGGGAAGCATGTATAATGTAAACAGAATTGGTCCTAGCACTGAACCCTGTGGAACTCCATAATTAACCTCAGTGTGTGAAGAGGACTCTCCATTTACATGCACGAATTGGAGTCTATTAGATAGATATGATACAAACCACTGCAGCGCAGTACCTGTAATACCTACAGCATGTTCTAATCGCTCTAATAGGATATTATGATCAACAGTATCGAACGCTGCACTGAGGTCTAGCAGGACAAGCACAGAGATGAGTCCACTGTCAGAGGCCATAAGAAGATCATTTGTAACCTTCACTAAAGCTGTTTCTGTGCTGTGATGAGCTCTGAAACCTGACTGAAACTCTTCAAATAAACCATTCCTCTGCAGATGATCTGTTAGCTGTTTGACAACTACTCTTTCAAGGATTTTTGATATGAAAGGAAGGTTGGAGATTGGCCTATAATTAGCTAAGACTGCTGGGTCTAGAGATGGCTTTTTGAGTAAAGGTTTAACTACAGCCAGCTTGAAGGCCTGTGGTACATAGCCGATTATTAGAGATAGGTTGATCATATTTAAGATCGAAGAATTAATTAGTGGCAGGACTTCTTTGAGCAGTTTTGTAGGAATGGGGTCTAAAAGACACGTTGATGGTTTGGAGGAAGTAATTATTGAAGTTAACTCAGAAAGATCAATTGGAGAAAAAGAGTCTAACTTAACATCAATGGTACTAAGAGTAGCTGTAGATAATATTACATCTGTGGGATGATTATTGGTAATTTTTTCTCTAATGATAAAAATTTTATTTGTGAAGAAGTTCATGAAGTCATTACTAGTTAACGTTAAAGGGATGGTTGGCTCAAAAGAGCTCTGACTGTTTGTCAGCCTGGCTACAGAGCTGAAGAGAAACCTGGGGTTGTTCTTATTTTCTTCAATCAGTGATGAATAGTAAGATGTTCTGGCTTTGCGGAGGGCTTTCTTATAAAGCAGCAAACTATTTCTCCAGGCTAAATGATGATCCTCTAGATTTGTGACACGCCATTTCCTCTCTAGATTACGAGTCATCTGCTTTAGGGTACGTGTTTGAGAATTATACCACGGAGTCAGGTACTTCTGATTTGAGGCCTTAGTTTTCACAGGAGCTACAGTATCCAGAGTCGTACGTAGTGAGGAGGTGAAATTATTAACAAGATAATCGACCTCTGTTGGGGTAGCGTTCAGATAGCTGCTTTGCTCTGTGTTGGTACAGGGCATTGGAGATGATAACAGTGGGTGGATTATATTCTTAAACTTAGTTACAGTGCTTTCAGAAAGACATCTACTTTGATAAAGTCTACTCTTCACCGCTGTGTAATCAATTATTGTAAAAGTAAATGTTATCAGGAAATGATCAGACAGGAGAGGGTTTTCAGGAAACACTGTTAAATGTTCAGGTTCGATGCCATATGTTAAAACAAGATCTAGAGTGTGATTAAAGTGGTGGGTGGGTTCTTTTACATTTTGAGAGAAACCAATTGAGTCTAATAACAGATTAAATGCCATGTTGAGGCTGTCATTTTTAGCATCTACATGGATGTTAAAATCACCCACAATAATTATTTTATCTGAGCTCAGAACTAAATCAGATAAAAACTCTGAGAAATCAGACAGAAACTCTGTGTAAGGCCCAGGTGGACGATAGATGATAACAAGTAAGACTGGTTTCTGAGTTTCACAGCTGGGGTGGACAATGTTAAGCATCAGGCTTTCAAATGAATTAAAAGTCTGTCTTGGTCTTTCATTAATTAATAGGCTGGTGTGAAAAATTGCTGCCACACCGCCCCCTCGGCCTGTGCTTCGAGATTTCTGGTAGTTAGAATGGCTCGGGGGTGTTGATTCATTTAAACTAACATAATCATCCTGCTGCAACCAGGTTTCTGTAAGGCAGAGTAAATCAATTTGTTGATCAATTATTAAGTCATGTACTAACAGAGACTTGGAGGAGAGAGACCTGATATTTAATAATCCACATTTCACTGTTTTACTCTTTGGTTCAGATGTGGATACTGTATTGTTCTTTCTTTGTGATTGTTTATGTTTAAGTTGTTTGTTGCTGGTTTTTAGTTTGTTTTTTGTCTTTTTGGAAGCTGACACAGTCTCTATGGAGATGGGTTTTTGGGGGGGTAGCAGGAGGAGAGAAGCTGCAGAGAAGCGTGTAAGACTGCAACTCTGCTTCCTGGTCCCAACTCTGGATAGTCATATTTTGGGGGGTTTAATAAATTTGTCCATATTTCTAGAAATGAGAGCTGCTCCATCCAAAGTGGGATGGATGCCGTCTCTCCTAACAAGACCAGGTTTCCTCCAGAAGGTTTGCCAATTATCTATGAAGCCCACATCAACAACAACAATCACTTTCCTCCCTGCCTAACAAAAACAGGAGAAAACTGATCAAACAAAAAGGCGGCCCACCCCTACATGCTCTTACATTAACCAACATGGTAACATAGTGACACAGTGAAGGGTCTGCTGGTTGGGTTGGGCTGAGGATGAATGAAGTGGCAGTCCCCGGCGCTCTCTTCTTATCCGCTGCCTCCCGGTCCTCAGCCAATCGGTGCGAGCCATCCACCCTGGATGCACCAACCACGGAGGAGCACCTGCACACTCAAATTTACATATGATTATGATCACAGTCGTAACATGCCCTTTCCCAAGAATTAACATTACCCCCAAAATGTTTCATTCAAGGAGAAAGCCTCTAGACAGAGTATCAGCCAACACATTCTCTTTCCCTTTCTTGTAATTGATCTCCAAGTTAAAATGTTGCAATAACAAGGACCAGCGCATAAGTCTTTGGTTGGAGTTGCACATCTGGGAAAGAAACACTAGTGGGTTGTGATCGATAAACACCTGCACAGGCAGCACACTTGACCCGACATAGACCTCAAAATGCAAGGAGTAAGGCAAGAGCCTCTTTTTCAATGGTGTTATAATGGGCCTGGTGTCTGTTAAATTTTTTTGAAAAGTAGCAGACGGGATGATCTACGCCGTGACCATCTTCCTGTAACAGAACAGCGCCTGCACCACACGAGCTGGCATCAACTTCTAGTTTAAAAGGGCGCTCAAAATTCGGCGCAGCTAGCACTGGTGCACTGCACAACAATGCTTTGGCAGATTCGAATGCCACCTGACACGCTGGAGACCAAATAAAAGGCTTTAAGGGGCTAACAAGATCAGTTAGGGGACTAACCACATCAGAAAAATTTCTGCAAAACCCTCAATAAAAACCGGCCATTCCTAAAAAACGACGCAGAGCTCTTTTTGTCTACGGGACAGGAAAATCAACAATGGCCTGTACTTTCGCAGCAACAGGGCGCACTTGCCCCTGTCCGACCTCTTTCCCTAAATAAATAATAATGGCTTTACCAAACTCACACTTAGAGAGGTTTAATGTGAGAGAAGATTCACAAAAACATCTGAACACCTCAGAGAGCGTTTCCAGATGTTCTGACCATGTTGGAGAATAAATGACAATGTCATCCAAGTATGCCTCACAGTTCTTCACTCCAAACAATACCTTCTGCATCAGACGTTGAAATGTTGCAGGTGCGTTTCACAACCCGAAGGGCATTACAGTGTATTGGAGGAAATGATCTGGAGTTACAAACGCGGAGACTTCAGAAGCTCTGGGGGTTAACGGGACTTGTCAATACCCTTTTAACAGGTCTAATGTAGTGACGTATGTAGCTGAGCCGACACGATCAATGCAGTCCTCCATTCTGGGGAGAGGGAAAGAATCCGGTTTTGTGACTGCATTAACCTTTCTGAAATCGGTACAGAAACGTGGGGTGTCATCTGGTTTAGGCACCAAAATACAGGGTGAACTCCACACACTGTTACTGGGCTCAGCTAACCCATGTTTATCCAGGTATTCGACTTCCTGTTGCATTAAAATCTGCTTGGTTGGATTTACTCAATAAGCATGTTGCTTTATTGGCTTATCAACTTCCACAACGACATCATGAAAGAGCACAGATGATCTGCTGAGGATGGTCAGAGAAAAGCAGCAAATTAGCTTCAATCAGATCAAGGATATCTTTGCGGGCGGAATCTGACAGATGCGACAGAAACGATTCTAAGTTCTCTAACACTTCTGAGTTTCGCAAACGGGCCAACGGCATACAACTGCTCTTGTCAATCAAGTCATCATCTTGCAAAACATACAATGGTGGTGCCGAACACACAGAGACAGGCGCAATGGGAGAGGTTTTTTCAGCTGCCACATCCTCTCTGGAAACATAGCGTTTAAGCATGTTAACGTGGCAAACCCTCAGTTTTCTCTTTCATCAGGAGTTTTTATTGCATAGCTAGTGTCACTTGTCTTTTTGTCCACCTCATAAGGACCGGAAAACTGAGCATGGAGGTTAGACCCAACTAAAGGAAGAAACACCAGAACTTTTTCACCAGGAGCAAAATGTCGGACCACCATCTTTTTATCTTTTTGTCATACCGGGCTTTCATGTTGCCTTGAGTTTGTTCCAAATTGTCATGGGCCAACTGACATGCACGGAAAAGACGCTCTCTAAAACTGCAAACATAATCTAACACGTTATGTTCGGCTTGCTGCGACTCGGATAATCACTTTTCTTAAAGTAGTCGCAGGGGACCCCGCACAGTGTGTCCAAAAACTAAGTCAGCCGGACTAAATCCAAGGGATTCCTGAGTGGTTTCTCTAACAGCAAAAAGCAAAAGTGGAAGTCCCTCATCCCATTCTTTACCGGATTCAAGGCAGTATTTGCGCAACATGGTGTTTAGGGTTTGATGAAATCGTTCCAGTGCACCTTGACTCTCTGGGTGATAAAGGCTGGACGTTTGACGTTTAATTTTTAACTCCTTCAAAACCTGGGCAAACACCTTTGACATAAAGTTTGTTCCCTGATCAGTTTGAACAACTCTGGGTAACCAAAGGTTGAAAAGAATTTTGTGAGGGCTTTCACAACGTTCTTTGCCTTTAATGTACGTAATGGAATTGCCTCTGGAAAACGAGTGGAAGCGCACATTACCGTTAACATGTACTGGTGGCCTGATTTTGTTTTTGGCAACGGGCCCACACAGTCCAACAGAACTCTCTCAAACGGCTCACCCAGCGCTGGAATCGGGTGAAGAGGCGCATGCATGCATACATGCATACATGCATACATACATGCATACATACGTGCATACGTGCATACATGCATACATACATACATGCATACATACATGCATGCATGCATGCATACATACATGTGTCAGGGTTCCTGGATCGGTGACCCAGTGTTTTCAGTTTTGTTCATGTTCAGTTTATTTTTCCACTTCCATGTTCTCACTTCCTGCTTTACCTGTGTCAGCTCGTCTTGTGTCATTAGCCAGATTATGTTCAGCTGTGTACTCACCGGTCTCCCCCACATCTCACGGTCAACAAATTTGGCGTTGTTAGCTAAACCTGCCTTCTGGGCCCTATTTCAGGAAGCCGGTTTAGAAAACTCAGAGTTAAAAACGATACTCAGGGTTGAGTAACCCCGAACTGTCCAACTCGGAATATTCGGTTTCAGAAAGGCTGAT
The DNA here is from genome assembly GCF_057382095.1 of Aulonocara sp. 'chitande type north' Nkhata Bay. Taxonomy (NCBI): domain Eukaryota; kingdom Metazoa; phylum Chordata; class Actinopteri; order Cichliformes; family Cichlidae; genus Aulonocara; species Aulonocara sp. 'chitande type north' Nkhata Bay. Next base: position 7,592,041 of record NC_141347.1, read on the forward strand.
AACAATTAGTTCAGTCAACGCGGAGTTGCTTTAACCCCAAATTAAGCGCGCGCACGAGGATACATAAAGCCCTGATTAGTGGAGCACAGATTAAGCGAGTCACCATGGAGACGGAGGGAAAGAAGGCGCGGTCAATGTATCTTACAGCGCTTGAGGCCGAAATTCTGATGGCAGCATATGCCGATAACATGCAAATTCCGCGGAAAAAAGTAACACAGCCACAGCTGCAAAAGAAAGTGAGCATGCATGGCAAAACATAGCCGACAGAGTCAATGCGTGAGTGTTAATTTAAACATTGATCTAGGGATTTCCACCCATTCAACACGTTATTTCATTATATTTTATTTTTTATTTTATACATTTTATTTTGTGCTGTGATTTGAGCGCAGGTGCAACCCAACAGGCCCCAAACGTTCCTGGCAGCAAGTAAAAATGAAATATAAAAATATAGTCCAAACTAGAGATGGGCCGATCCGATATTACGTATCGGTATCGGTCCGATACTGACCTAAATTACTGGATCGGATATCGGAGAAAAATAAAAAATGTAATCCGATCCATTAAATATCACGAAAGCACCTCACAAAACTTGCAACACGCCGTAACTCACCTCAGAACGACGTTAGCACGTCGGAGCAGTATGCATCACGTGATAGAGCAGCTGTGGCATGCAGGACCTGTCGGTGGTCTGGATAGCATGTGGAGCTTCGCTAGCAACCCGGCATTTCATCTCCGACAAAGTTATCCCCGAGAGAAGTAAAGCAAGTGTGTAAGTCCATCTCTGAATGTTTGTAAAGCATTCCCACGTTAAGCTTAACGAGCGACTGCCTCTCGCTCTCCGGCTGCTACTTCAATCGTGAAACTGCTTAAATCAGCTGATCGGCTTTTCTGTCGCGAGTCTGTCTCTAGTTTGCTTTTGGCCCACTTTGCACCAGAAAGAGGAAACCAGCGGCTGAACAACAGCAGCACGTTTAAGCTTGATAAGCTGTTGTTAGAATTTATTTAATATTACTTTCTACTCCAGGATCTTTTTCTACGTAGCTGACGCTGGTAACTGTGCAGGGGCGGATCTAGCAAAGTTTAGCCAGGGGGGCCGATAGGGCATTAACTGGGAAAAGGGGGCACAAAGACATACTTTTCTTTCTTATTCTCATTTAAAATGTCTAGCTTTTAATAAATAATTATCTGACACCCAAAGTTTTAATTTGATGTAAAATGAATAGAAGTCAATTACTGTATATAGTAACTATTAAGTCTAATATATATACCCTAGTAAGCTATAGTACATTTTCCTTTGGGAAGGTACCATCTGTGCAGTCTGCAATTTTGTTGAAGAAAGATGTTGAATCTATTTAATATTTCTTGAAAAATAATTGATTTCTGTGCATTTTTTTCACACTGCATCAAATTAAGGTTGATTACGTCGATTAAGCATCATGAGGTGGAGCGTGGGGGGGTGGTTCCCTATTTTTTATTTATTTATTTTTGTTGTTGCTGGGAGTTGGAACCCTATTAGTTAGGTTGCTTAATATTTACGCTAAGTACTCTTTAAAATACCAGAATAGGGAGGATGGTGTAGGTCTAAGTTTATTAGATTGATCAGTATTGCTGAACTATGAAATATTTTTTTTGTATACAGGTATAACAGAATAGCTTTAGTGTAGTTGTTGTTTTAAACTTGAGTATGAACTTGCAGACTTGCAAAATGCAGCAAGATATTTAAAAAACAGTTTTGTTGATCAAAAAACACTATATCGGATTCATATCGGTATCGGCAGATATCCAAATTTATGATATCGGTATCGGACATAAAAAAGTGGTATCGTGCCATCTCTAGTCCAAACAGGTAAGGTGTAATTGTATTATGAGCCATAGTGCTTGGTCTGTTTGTCCGATGTAAATCAATTGCAGTTAGAGGCTACATTAATTTCCCCTCTGTAAGCACTTATTGAAATTATCTGAGCACATTACAAGTACATATTTGCTTACTCTGTATGCTCAAATGTGACCCGTTATAGCCACTAGAAAAAAAGTGGAGGCCCGAAAAACAGGTGGGGGTCCTCCACCACCACTCACAGAGGCTGAGCAGTTGGCTTCCACATTTGTGATAATGTTGGCAGCATCACATATGATCTTCACAGTGCAGAGAACACAAATTAGCATCCATTACTATAATGAAATAATTTGTTAGTTTGAAATGCTACAGGGAGCTATGTACCTGTACATTAATGCTGTGGAAAGACTTCCTGTTCACATAGTCTCCTTCATTTACTGAAGGAGCAATGATTGGAATGTGAGTGCCATCTATACAGCCAATCACGCCTGGGAACCGTGAGAATAAATGTAACATTTAAGTAGTAGTTCAAGTATCACCACATCATGAATTAAGTTCTGTTCATCCTGATACCTGCAATTTTGTGGCATCCCTCTTTGATGAATCTTGTGGGTCTGTGACCGGGGAACACCACAAACGAGTACAGGAGACGTTTCAGTGCAACTGTAACATTCCTGACTGCCCGACAGACGGTAGCCTTGGAAACGTGCTCAGCGTCACCAATATTATACAGAAAGCTCCCGTTTGCAAAAAACCGAAGTGCAATACAAATAATATGTACAGAACTGAGAGCATGTCCGCGATGTGTCACATGAGCAATATTAGGCCTGGGGATGTTATTCAAATGAATTATAGCTTGTGCTAAAAAACGTTCCTCTAGCCCTCGTGTTATGTTATTAGGAGCTGGGGTGTGTATGTGTGGTGTTTTGTGTTTGCTTTCCTTTTTCGGCACAGTCCGGTGGGGTGATGATTCACAGGATCCCGGCACACCTGCGGTGAATCAGGTGTCATCATCAGGAGTGTTTAAGGAGCTGCGTGGCCGACGCCTGGCGTCAGAGTATTGTCACTTCCACGAGTGGTTAAGTGTTTGTAAACTCTCAAGCTTGGAGCCAACGACCTGCCCATTATTCATGATTCATTTCCTTGCCTGATTTCCTTTCCATCAACCTGCCATACTGCCCGCCCCCCTGTCTGAGCCCCTGGAGATTGTCCCCGTCCTCGGTCAGAACGGAGATCTGTCTCACCCACCTGTACCACACTCCGCCTTCGCGTTACGTGCCTCCACCTCCGATTACGGGAAACCTCCACCCGTATTTCAGTTTATGCCAAGTAAGCTTTCCAACTCTCATTTATGCAAATGTTTTCACTGTTCTGTCCTCCTCACTTAGATTGATCAAGTTCGCTGCCAGTCTTTCCAGCATGCCCTGGATCTATAAATACACTTCACTGCAACTCCCGTGCAGTGGTGCGTCTGTGTGTTCTGCTATCTGAGTCCACCTTTTTAGCTACCTAACATTTATTTGCTCAGTGTATTTCTTGAGGGGGGGTAGAGGCCCTGACATGCCGAGCCACAGTTTCCAAAACTGTCTGCCACCTTCTGGTGGTGACTTGGTTTAGATGGTAGGAGAAGATGTTGGGCAGAACGGGTGTACCCAAATGTATGTTTCCCTGTTGGTTTCAAGGGTGTGCTCCAACTATAGGCGGATCACACTTCCCAGCCTCCCCAGAAAAGTCTATGCCAGAATACTAGAGAGGAGAGAGAGTCCTTTAGTCGAACCTCAGATTTATGAGGAACATTGTGGTTTTCCAGCGTGGATTTGGAGAAGGCATGTAACTGTGTCCTGTGGGGAGGTGCTTAAGAAGTATGGGGTTCTTGCCCATTGTTATAGGCCATTCAGTCCCCACCCGTAGTACTGCCGGCAGTAACTCAGACTCATTTTATTTTTGGTTTGTAGTAAGTGTGAAGTGTCAGGAAGTCTCCACGTCAGAGACCACAGTTCTCAGCCAGAAAAGGGAGGGGTGCCCATTCCAGGTCAGAGATAAGTAACCACTCCAAGCCTGGGACTTCAAGTGTCTCTGGGTCTTGTTCATGAGTGGGCGTAGAGTGAAATGTGAGATTGACTGATGGTGTGAAAAATGTAAGAAACTCCTAAATCCACAGTGATGTGGATCCTGCACCTAATTTTTGTGAGAGAGTGCTGAACATGGAAGTGGATTTACTCGTTCCTACCATCACCTACCATCACCTGTGGTTATGAGCTCTGGGTAGTGACTAGTAGAATAAGCTGCCTCCATTTCCTCCCAAAAGAGGAAGTGGAGATAGCAGGAAGTGCATTAGTGTTTCTAAGAAAATAAAAAGTAGAATAATTCAATATTCCTTTTATGAAGTGAGAAAATATTGTCATAACTGTCTTAAGTCAGATGTAGCAGTAATTTTAATCCAAAACACACCATGTTTCATATAACTGCAGAAAACAAATCCTGACATTTATTTCATTTATTTACATTCTGGATCTGACACGTACACACCGCCCTTCATACTTTTTACTATAAAGATCTGAGTACTTTCTCCAACATTGAAAAAGTCCCACTTTGCTGATCAAGTTGTTTTAGATGGAAAGAGAAAGGGAGATCAGCCCATTCTCCCCTGTTCTCCATGTCTCAGCTGCTGCTTGCTGTCTCTTTCTAGTCCTGTTCCTGTCCCAGCAGCCCTCCCACAGATGATTTACAGCAGGGGGTTTATCAGTCTGTCCTGGACACTTGCAGTTCTCAGACAAAGGAAATCAAATATGTGACGAGTTGCGGGCAAACACAATCAATGAACTTATAATTACATGTATGTACTTTGTATTAATTATTCATAAAATCGTAACAGGAAGGACTCATCCAGGCTGGAGAAACTAATCAGGAAGGCGGGCTCTGTGGTCGGCATGAAGCTGGACACTCTGGTGACAGTGGCAGAGAAAAGGACACTAAAGAAACTGCTGGACGTTATGGACGATGCTGGGAATCCTCTGCACACGGTCGTAAACAATCAGAGGAGCCTGTTCAGCTTCTACCAAAGTCAAGAACCAGCAGACTTAAAAACTCCTTTGTCCCACACACCATCAGACTGTTTAACTCCTCACTGGAGGGGAGGGGGAGGGGAGACAGGAGGACAAGGGAGGACAGGAACAACTGAGTTGTAGTGCTTTTTTACACTGTGCAAGATTAGTTTTTTCTTATATTCGACTGTGCAATAATCACTGTGCAATATACTCACTCGAATGTGCAATCCTATTTATCCATATTATATATTCTGTTTTTATATATGTGTATATGAATGAATGAATGCTTTATTGGCCATATGCAGGTTGTCCCACAGAGGAATAGGACCTCTGTGTGTATATATGGTGTATTTGTGCGCACATCCTTACTCTCATTCCCCTTATTGTATCTGTAACATGCAACTTCTGTCGGTGCTGTGCTACTGGGGGAAGCCACCCGAGGGATTAATAAAGTTTCATCCAATGCAACAATACTTGAAAACCTTCAGACCTCAGAATTAGGGAGACATTCAAAAGGACTGTTGGGGGGGGGGAGATATACATATACATACATATACAAAAAACTTGAGTTTTACAGTGTTTATTTATCGGATAAACACTTATCGGCCTCCACAATGTAGTGGGCCGGGTCCTCCGAAAGCCGGAAGTGAGCGACTGTAAAATTGGGCGGTCTAGCCTTAGGAATTACATCACGAGCTGTCTTTGGAGTGAAACTCTGCCGTCTGCTCCTGGCTATCTAAAATATGACCAGTTTATTCAGCTGTGTGAAAACCCCGGAGGAACCCTCCCGAGGGATTAATAAAGTTTTATTTAATCTAATCTAATAACTTTAATCTGCGCCAAACCGATTTATTCACAAACAAATAAAACACTGAAAAAGCTAAAAAACAAAACAAACAAAACATTTTTATCTAAATGACTTATCATGTTTAACCTTGGGGGGTTTGAAAATGATGTGCCGGGAGTTCGCTGTTCTCACAGCTACATTCTCGCCTGAAAACATGTTAAAAGTTTATTTTGCGACCCAGAAAGAGAAATAAGACTAATGTTAAAACTAAGTAGCTGACGCCATTGTTGGAAACTGGAATTGGCTGAGCCGTGCTATGAATTCTGGGATATTGTGTTTCAATTTTGTTGTCCGGGTGGAAAATTGGGAGAAATTCAGGAGAATGGTGGCGCCGGGAGATTTTTGGGAGGGGCACTGAAATTGGGAGGGTTGGCATGTATGATCCTAACAGTCTCTGTTGGTGTACTCTTCCAGCCCTGTGCAGTCCCAGGTGTCAGAGCAGACCATACATGCCAACCCTCCCGAGAATTACGAATTTCAGTGCCCTGCCGAAAATCCCCTGTCTTGTTAATCCCTGCTGTGTTCCCAGCTCTCTCATTATCTCAGTCTCTCTTTGTCACAGCGTTAAGTCACTTCTCCTGGTCCAGTGTTTCATACCCCTAGTTTATATACTATTGTTCTGGTTTTCAGTAAGTTGTGTTTTTCCTTTGCGTAAGCTTTTGTATTCTGCTCTTCAGCCTACATAAAAGACACCTTTCTTCCTGGTGTTTCCAAGCTTGGAATTATTTCTACAGAGACTGTTTATACCACGTTTAATGACATTATAGACTGTTTTCATCCTGCTCCTTCTTCTTTCTCTTTTCTTTTTCTTTTCCTGCCTGTCCCGTTTGGCTCTTTTGCATCAGAATTATTGTCTAAAGGCAAAGAAAGATGCCCAACGGATTTACTTTACCAAACGGACCATCCCAGCCTTGCCGCATTGGTCCATTTGATTGACCTTTGCTTTTATTGTTTATTTGATTTTATTTTCACTTGCTACACACGGGACAGACATGACAGGGGGAAAGAAAAACAGCGGGGAAGAGGAACGGTGATAAAGGGCAAAAAACAAAAACAGACAAAAAATACATCTATCAATCAGCTGGATCACCGGTTGAGAAAGAAAAAAGAGAAAACAAGCAGAAAATGAGAGCAATACAATAAACAACATAATCGCGATGATCTATGTGAATATAACAGTAAATACTAAATATTAAACATTATTGTGCAGCACGTAAGATCGACAGCGCACAGTGTGCTTTGAGGTAGGAGCCAAAAAGGGTGTGGGGGGGCCACAGCCCCGTCCTCCAGGGCATGAAGCTGGTATGGAGGAGAACAAGACTCCAGACATGCAGAGGCCCTCACAGCACAAGAGACTAGAGATGGACCGATCCGATATTACGTATCGGTATCGGTCCGATACTGACCTAAATTACTGGATCGGATATCGGAGAAAAATAAAAAATGTAATCCGATCCATTAAATATCACGAAAGCACCTCACAAAACTTGCAACACGCCGTAACTCACCTCAGGTTAGCACGTCGGAGCAGTATGCATCACGTGATAGAGCGGCTGTGGCATGCGGGACCTGTCGGTGGTCTGGATAGCATGTGGAGCTTCGCTAGCAACCTGGCATTTCATCTCCGACAAAGTTATCCCGAGAGAAGTAAAGCAAGTGTGTAAGTCCATCTCTGAATGTTTGTAAAGCATTCCCACGTTAAGCTTAACGAGCGACTGCCTCTCGCTCTCCGGCTGCTACTTCAATCGTGAAACTGCTTAAATCAGCTGATCGGCTTTTCTGTCGCGAGTCTGTCTCTCGTTTGTTTTTGGTCCACTTTGCACCAGAAAGAGGAAACCAGCGGCTGAACAACAGCAGCACGTTTAAGCTTGATAAGCTGTTGTTAGAATTTATTTAATATTACTTTCTACACCAGGATCTTTTTCTACGTAGCTGACGCTGGTAATTGTGCAGGGGCGGATCTAGCAAAGTTTAGCCAGGGGGGCCGATAGGGCATGAACAGGGAAAAGGGGGCACAAAGACATACTTTTCTTTCTTATTCTCATTTAAAATGTCGAGCTTTTAATAAATAATTATCTGACACCCAAAGTTTTAATTTGATGTAAAACGAATAGAAGTCAATTACTGTATATAGTGACTATTAAGTCTAATATATATACCCTAGTAAGCTATAGTACTTTTTCCTTTGGGAAGGTACCATCTGTGCAGTCTGCAATTTTGTTGAAGAAAGATGTTGAATCTATTTAATATTTCTTGAAAAATAATTGATTTCTGTGCATTTTTTTTCACACTGCATCAAATTAAGGTTGATTACGTCGATTAAGCATCATGAGGTGGAGCGTGGGGGGTGGTTCCCTATTTTTTATTTATTTAATTTTGTTGTTGCTGGGAGTTGGAACCCTATTAATTAGGTTGCTTAATATTTACGCTAAGTACTCTTTAAAATACCAGAATAGGGAGAATGGTGTAGGTCTAAGTTTATTAGATTGATCAGTATTGCTGAACTATGAAATATTTTTTTTGTATACAGGTATAACAGAATAGCTTTAGTGTAGTTGTTGTTTTAAACTTGAGTATGAACTTGCAGACTTGCAAAATGCAGCAAGATATTTTAAAAAACAGTTTTGTTGATTAAAAAACACTATATCGGATTCATATCGGTATCGGCAGATATCCAAATTTATGATATCGGTATCGGTATCGGACATAAAAAAGTGGTATCGTGCCATCTCTACAAGAGACCAAGGAAGACCAACAGAGGGGCAATCATCCTGCTCCTTCTGAGCGAGTTATCACTACAGGGACTGATTAGCAGCTCGGACGGTGTAAACAGTGTTTCGGAGAAGCAGCCTACCCAGAGGCTGAACCTGGGGCCTCTGGACCCCCGCAGGTTTTGCAGCCTGTCCAGTCATCATCTGCCACTGCTGAGAGCTCAGCAGAGCCGTCCCAGCCACCTGTCTCCACTGGGAGCTCAGGTGAGCCAACCTAGCCTCCTGCATCATCTGCTGGGAGCTCGGGCGAGCTTATCCAGCCAGCTACAGACTCCTCATTACTGTCAGTGCCTGAGAAGTATCCTGAGCCGGCTGTGCGTCCTGCACAGCTACAGCTAGCTCTGTCTGTGCCAGAGGTGTCCACATCGCGTGGTCCAGCTCCATCTCCACCAGAAGTCAGCGCACCCTGCTAGGTTCTTAGTTTGCCAGTTTCTAGCTGTTTAGGTTTTCTTTTCTTTTCCCCTGTTCGTATTATTTGAGTTTTGATATAGCATTAAAGCTGCCTCCCTGAGTTCATCCCTTTGTTGCTCGTGAGTCCTGTATTTGGGTCCTACTCCTGCCTGCCACAGCGTTATACAACAGCGAGAGCTGCCAGAGGACTGTCAGGAGCTGGGGTCACTGTCACAGTCATTTGAAATGACACAAGGAATATTCGATAAAAGTAGTGAATCTACATATTGACAATAGAAGATCATCCATGTTTCAAAGACCCCTTAAAAATATCTGCACTTTTTTTGTGCATGAAAATCTGAGTCATGAAATGCTGTTTAAATGAACTGGAACTGGCTGTACTGTAAGAAAATCCAGAGAAAGAGACCTTCTTTGTTTGAGTCCACATAATAGCGATCTCAGCTGACATACTATAGTTTCAACGAAGCCAGAGGCAGAGTTATAGCTACCAGAGGAAACCATAGAGTTCACTTCTGTGAGTGCACAGTGTACTCTGCAACAGTGGATTATTATCACAGTATCATGTGGCTTATCTTACAGTATCACAACTGCTTAGTCATACCTGTTAGAATACTATATACTACACTGTACCTAAGTTACAACACAATCTTTATTTTTATTAACAGTTCACCCTAGACCCATTAACAATGGCCTGTAATAGTATACTGTTATAATATATTTCAGGACACTCTGAGACCTCAGTCAGTATTATTTCTGAAAAGTGTCAGAAAAACAAACACAGAAAGAAGAAGGAGCAAATTCTCAGAACTTAGAGATTATTAGAGAAAACAATATTGATGCCTTTGCTCAGGTGGCCTTTGTTCTGGAAGCAAGTTCAGTTTAGGTGAATGTCCTACAAAATGCAGACAAGGACCACAGGATCACAGCATCCCCATATGACTCCTCTTACACTTAAGGACGTTGCATGAACGACATGTAATCTTTTTAAATTTAGAAATGTCAGGATTTTCTTTACAATGTATCCACATCAAAATAAAAACATATAATAGGACATTCTCTGTGAATTAAAAACAAACGTTCCACTTTATATTTATGGGGCAGTCTGGGTAATGAGCTACCAGAATTATCAGTGATTTTATATATTAATTTCTTATATTTTAAGTTCAAAGAGCAAACAGATTTCTTTCATTAACCACAGCAGCATTTCTTTATCATGCAGATAAACTGAGACATGGGGCGATCGTGGCTCAAGAGTTGGGAGTTCGCCTTGTAATCGGAAGGTTGCCGGTTCGAGCCCCAGCTTGGACAGTCTCGGTCGTTGTGTCCTTGGGCAAGACACTTCACCCGTTGCCTACTGGTGGTGGTCAGAGGGCCCGGTGGCGCCAGTGTCCGGCAGCCTCGCCTCTGTCAGTGCGCCCCAGGGTGGCTGTGGCTACAATGTAGCTGCCATCACCAGTGTGTGAATGTGTGTGTGAATGGGTGGATGACTGGATATGTAAAGCGCTTTGGGGTCCTTAGGGACTAGTAAAGCGCTATACAAATACAGGCCATTTACATATAGTTTTGTCATTGCATTTCTTATTCTCATATTGAGCTATCTGGGGATTAAATGTGCAGTTAAGCTACTTTACTGGTGCTGGCTCATCAATAGAGGGCGCTACAGCACCACTCCCTTAAAAATGTTGTGAGAAAAAAATCTGTTGCAATCAATTAATTATGAAAATACAACATACATAACAAATAAGTACATTTTGCTTATACAGAATGTGTGGTTGCCTGATTTGTGTGGATTATTAATTTGCAAGAGTTTAAGAATTAAGCATTTGTTTCAATGTGTGTTTTTTTTCCTGACCTTTGAGATGCTTTACATTGTTTGACCTGTCAGCCTGAAGAGTAGACATGGTCCCGCCCTTCTGTAGGCCTGCAGGTGCAGTAGGCCTACAGAAGGGCGGCCTACTGCTGTGTCTGGTGGCCGCCAAGGGTGGAGTCCCTGGCAGACCGATCCCCACACTTCTCTACATTTCCGGACATATCCCACTGAAAGGAGGCCCTGGGGCAGACCCAGGACACACTGGAGAGGTTATATCTCTCAGCTCATCTGTAAACGCCTTGTGTTCTCCCAGATAAGCTGGAGGAGATATCTAGGATAGAAGTTGGTTCATAGACCTAGGTTCTCTGGTTGGAGTGCAGGGTTGCAAAAATTCAGTAAAGTAAGGTGGAGCCTAAATTCAATTCAATTTAATTCAATTCAATTTTATGTAAACAACGCCAAATCACAACAACAGTCGCCTCAAGGCGCTTTATACTGTACAGTAGATCCTACAATAATAGATACAGAGCAAAACCCAACAATCATATGACCCCCTATGAGCAGCACTTTGGCGACAGTGGGAAGGAAAAACTCCCTTTTAACAGGAAGAAACCTCCAGCAGAACCAGGCTCAGGGAGGGGCGGGGCCATCTGCTGTGATTGGTTGGGGTGAGAGAAGGAAGACAGGATAAAGACATGCTGTGGAAGAGAGACAGAGATTAATAACAAGTGTGATTCAATGCAGAGAGGTCTGTTAAATCTCCTAAGCCTAAACCTCTCAGATTCTTAAAAACAAGGAATAAAATGTTAAACTGTGTGTTCACATACGTGTAAATTTGACTTTTTACACTGGCTTCCAGTTCTTTATAAGATACAGTTTAACATTTCCTTCCTGTGAAAAGTTGAGCTGCTTCTCTTTGTATGACCTGCATTCAACAAAGTAATGACTGAACAGAGCCAACATATAAAGAATTACAATAGTCTCTGCGAGCGGTAACAAAAGAATGAATTACCCCAATTACAACAAAGTTTCCTTGCAACCGGGTGACAGTAAGTAACTGAAGACCAATGGTCACTGAAGAAAGGAAGAAGGAAAATAAATGTTTTAATTCAGTTCAGTTTTATTTATATACCACCAAATCACATCAAGAGGCTGTAAGGGAAAGGTGTGGAGAGAAATAGGACCCAAGTGCAGACACTGACAACAAACTTAACTGTGAATAAGCTTTCATCTGCGGTGGGGACAGAAAACAAAAACAGAACATGGCAAAAACTAAACTAAACCTAAACTGGGAGCACCTACAAATAGACACAGAGGGATAATGGGGGAATGGGAAACAATAGGGGAACATAGCAGGGAGTAATCAAACATGACGAGACCAAGACTGAAACTCTTCAAATAAACCTCTGCAGATGATCTGTTAGCTGTTTGACAACTACTCTTTCAAGGATGTTTGATATAAAGGAAGGTTGGAGATTGGCCTATAATTAGCTAAGACTGCTGGGTCTAGAGATGCTTTTTGAGTAAAGGTTTAACTACAGCCAGCTTGAAGGCCTGTGGTACATAGCTGATCATTAGAGATAGGTTGATCATATTTAAGATCGAAGAATTAATTAATGGCAGGACTTCTTTGAGCAGTTTTGTAGGAATGGGGTCTAAAAGACACGTTGATGGTTTGGAGGAAGTAATTATTGAAGTTAACTCAGAAAGATCAATTAGAGAAAAAGAGTCTAACTTAACATCAATGGTACTAAGAGTAGCTGTAGATAATATTACATCTGTGGGATGATTACTGGTAATTTTTTCTCTAATGATAAAAATTTTATTTGTGAAGAAGTTCATGAAGTCATTACTAGTTAACGTTAAAGGGATTGTTGGCTCAAAAGAGCAACCAGAGAAACCTGGGGTTGTTCTTATTTTCTTCAATCAGTGATGAATAGTAAGATGTTCTGGCTTTGTGGAGGGCTTTCTTAGAAAGCTCTCCTGAGCCCAGACTTCTTGTTGAGAAAAGGGTGTCAATAGCATTCAGAGACCAGCTGATCAAATCCATAATTCTCTTTTAGGTTTTAGAGACCGACTGTGAGAGATTGTTCCAGGGAAAGTAAAAACACAAGACAAGACAAGGACACAAGAGGCTAAGCAGGGAAGCTAAGGGGAAGGAGGAGAGGAGAAAAGTGCGACCGCCTTCGCCGAGAGCCAAACGTGTTTCAGGGCTATTGCTGTTGCATCATCCACTGATCGATGGGGACAGTATGCAAACTGGAGGGGGTGTATAGTGTCTGGGACCATGTGATTGATGTGACGACTGGTGTGAGTGCCACTGGCCTGAAGTCATTCAGAGTGGAGGTGTCTGGTCTTTTGGGAACTGGTATGATGATAGAGGATTTAAAAATACGTGGGAAAGTGACAGGTTGAAGATGTCAGAGTACACACCAGCTAGTTGTTCCCCACAGGCCTTCAGTACTCTGGGAGGAACTCCCAGGGTCCCACAGCCTTGCAGGGATTCCCCTTATTCAGAGCTTTCAGGACCTGTGTGTGTGTCACCTGAAAGACGCTATCTGTGGGGTCACAGGAGGTCTTTGATGGAGCGTCTGTGTTCACTCTGTCAAACCTGGCACAGAAGGTGTTGAGGCTGTCTGGAAGGGTGGTGTCTCAGGGGTCTGTGGTTGTTGTGGTTCCCCTGTAGGTTGTGACAGCTTGAATTCCCTGCCACATGCTGCGTATGTTGTTGTTGAGGTATTAGCCTTTAAGCTTTTCTGAGTGGGCCTCTGATGGTTTTTGCAGTTAGTAGCAGGCTCTCTTTTACTCCACCTGATTTCCTGCCTTGAAGCCCTCCCTCCTCTCCCTGATTTTCAGTTTAATGTCTCCATTAAACCAGGGTTTTGGTTGGGGACCCTACGCACAGTCCTGGGAGGGGCACAAACAGACGTACACCAGTTTGTGTAGTCGCTCACAGTCTCTGTGTACTCGTGGATGTCGTTAGCTGTTCCTTTGAAGATGCTCCAGCCTGTAGCCTCTAAGCAGCCCCGCAGGCTGGCTTTTGCACTGTCAGTCCAGTTGTTAATAGTCCTGACTGTGACGGGCTTCGTCTTGAGCTTTTCGTTGTAGATGTGATTTATTTCCCCTGGTGGAAAGGTTACAAACTGATGCCGTTCAGGCATATTTTTCTGGAAATGACAACGATAAAAGTCTCCCAGAACAATTCAGCCAGGGCCAAGTCAACATGTTAATTTTCATGCTCATTTATCATGTCGTGCAGCCCCCTCATCTCAGCCTCCTTATATCCAACACTCACAATGATGCACTCCAGTTCTCCAGGCAAGTAAAAAGGCCTTAACCTCACAGTCAGAAATTCCACATTTTCAGGGCAGGATTTTGAAGTTATCTTACAGTCAGTACACCATGATTGCTTGACGAGGGCGGTGCCCGTACAGCTTTGGTCCGCTCTGAACACCATATAGCCATCTGGTGATATTGCCGTATCAGGTGTCCTCTCCCCCGGCCAGGTTTCACAGAAACACAGTATGGAGCACTCCTGAATGTCTTTTAGCTTGGATATCCGAGCATGGAGTTTGTTCATTTTTAAGACTTAATTTTTGCAAGCAGCATGATTGATTGATTAAACCCTTTATTTGTCACTTGCAGTTGCCTGCCACAGTGAGATGATCATGGTGGTCATGTTGTTTAGGACGAACAGAATATCCATCACTGGTTCGCAGGTGTATCAATTTCCTGTTGAAGAGCCGTGAGCTACGCCAGGATCTTTCCCACATTGCGTTGCATAAGAACGGTGTTAGTACTCACAGCTCGTCCCAGCCCTTCGATCATTGCAGCTAGCCTTGTGGGGTTTTGAACAGCTGTAACTGCTTTCTTCAATTTCCGATTAGCCAGGGCCAAGCCAGTTCCAATCAGCACGAACCCAGTTATCATGGTTCAGAATAGGTAGATGTCTTTGATGTCCTCAATAGACAGTCCCGCTAGGGACACTTCTGCCACCATCCATCTGGTTAAGACATTTAATTTTTTGATCTACGCTTGTGCTTTTTGATTTCCTCACCATTTTCATAAATTCACACCTGTTGCATTTGATTTCAAGAACGGCTAACATGTATGATTCAATAGAAGAAAATGGATTCGGTATATTGTAAATGACAAAACACAGAGTGTTGAACAAAAATGTGAGATGAAGTATTTCACTGTTTTAAAAAGAGGTTATGCTGAAATGGTCATGTGAGCTAATAATAAATCTAATTGAAGTGAAATTGCATAAACTGAATGAAACACACGATATACTCATATGTACTGGAATTATTGACATGTCATTGTAACAAACCACGGCAGACCCGGTGACATTTTTATGCTTTTATGCATCGTTTATTAAATCTCACACAGTTGCTGTTCACACCACAGCTGCAGCCAACCCCCTGCCAGCTCAACATACCAACAACAACCACGACAGACAAAAAGCAAAACTTTTTATGCCGGTGAGGCGTGACTGTAGATGCCATGCAGTGGCGCCGCAGACCACGCCCTGCCAGTCATATTTAAGTACAGCATAGAAAAGACGGAAATGGAATGATATGTTAAAACTTTTCTTAAAGTGTTTATGTGAAAAAGTGGGAGAAGGAGAAGGTGATAAGGTGTGGCTGGACCAGTGGTGTGTCTAGAAAATTTTTGTTGGGGGGGCCAGGTAGGGGCACAGATTTGGAGAAGGGTGGCAGATTTAATTGGCAGATAATGTTTAAAAAAAAAATTCTACCAACCGTTAACCATAATTCAATAATCCTATAAACCTAATAACCAAATGCACTTTTAACTCTTATTAGAATGAGATTTTAACCACTATGGTGCAAAGTTTTTAGATACTGCGTTGATAAAGTACAAGAGATACAATCAGTGCTTTGTCAGTGCTTACTCAGCATTCAAGGACAGCAATATTTGCATAGTATTTTTACTGACATGTAGTGCACATATGTTTTGGGCAAAAACATTTTTGAAAATTAAAATACGAACATTTTTAACAAACAATTGACAAATTAGCCAATGTAAAACTTTATCTGCCTGTTAAAAAAAGAAGATAATCTTCTCACAAACTGGTGTTTGATTTTGAAACAGGAAAAAAGTGGGGAAACAACTGAAAAGACTAACATTTGAATAAAACCTGAAAGCAAGTAAATACTTTATATGCTGCCTTATGGTAAACTGTGGTAATATTGATAAAGAACAACACTGGCTGATGATGAAATACAGTCAGCTGGCATGGTGACACTGCCAGTATTAACCTGCAGGGCTGGACTGGGACAGAAAATCGGGCATTTTGACTACAGACCGGCCCACCAGGTAGTAAAGCCATAAAGACTTTGAATGAAAACAAACGCTGTGGTGACAGTGATGTACAGTCTTGTTGGTGTATGTATGATTTCTATACATTTTACGTCAGATAAAAACTTTGGTTGTAAGATTTAGATAATTATTTAATAAAAACTAGCTATTTTAAATGAGAATAAGAAAGAAAAGTATTTCTTTGTGCCTTTCCCTGTTAATGCCCTACCTGGCCCCCTGGCAAAACTTTGCTAGACCCGCCCCTGCACAGTTACCAGCTGTCAGCTGCTTAGAAAAGGATCCTGGTGTTATTTGTCTCTCAGAAACAGTTCATAACTTCAACCCATTCATGTCACCTAAAAGGTAAACCTGTTTCTCCATCACCTGTTCAGCTCTGATGGTTCAGTAAGGACATCTCCTGGTTTCATCTTCATGTTTCCCTCTCACCACATATCTAAACAGACATCATGACCAGCAGCTTTACAGCTGTGGCTCCAGCAAACATCAGCTGATACTAGAAATTAATATTAAATAAATTCTAACAACAGCTGATCAAGCTTGAACGTGCTGCTGTTGTTTAGCGCGACATCCGCTGGTTTCCTCTTTCTGGCGCAAAGTGGGCGATAAACAAGAGAGAAAAGCCGATCAGCTGATCATTGATCAGTTTCATGATTGAAGCAGCAACAGGAGAGGGAGGGGGGAGAATGAGAGGAGAAGAGGCAGCTGTGCAGCGTTACGACAGAATAAATCCAGCTTTGTGTCTTTTTTTCATTCTAGCTAAAGTTCGGGACAAACTGCGTCTCTTCTCAGCTCAATACGAAACGCGTAATATTTTCTCTGAATGAGGGACCATTCCATTTTTTTAAGGAGCCGTTGGCAACTCTACTAACTAACCTTATGAATAAAATAAAGTTCACTATCAGTAACATCATAGCACCCACCCAGCTGGCTAAAACGCAGTATGAGTTATTGCAACTGACAGTAAAAAGTCAGCAACATGAAAATAAACTCCACCTAAACTTGGTTTATATCTGACCCAGATAGACTGCAGGTCATAACTTCTTACCTGAAGTTCAGTTCACCTGACACTCGGACTGGTGGCTGCCTCGGGGCTCTCCTGCCTCACCTTCCCTCATCCACCTGCTGGCCTCTGTGGAAGCCCCGCCATAGCCACCACCAAACAACGGAGTTATTTCTACACATCGACCTGCATCTGGCCAATCCACCACCTCTCATTGTTCATGCCGTTACAAAAAAAATAAAAAATAAGTCACCGGGCCCGATGGCCAGTCCAGCGATGTTAACCTGCAACCAAATCTGCAGCTCCATACAGCAATGTTACGACTTAGATTACATCTTATAACTCATAACTCTTATGTTAGCTGCCCTCAGTAGCATACTGTCTGAAATATTCCACGGCTGCAATAATTCTTTAAGTGTTATTTTTTCCTTGGTATTCTAATTTCACCGAAGTTTACTAAACTCAACAAACTTAATATTACTTACCGGGACATTTATTCTGTCCTCATTTTCTTTCACCGAAAAATTGTTTCCTGCAGTGCGTCTTTCGCGCTTGGCTCTCCTACCTTTGCTAACGTGATGCGCATAGCGCAGAAGCGATGCTGCATTCACTTACACTCGGATATCTGAGCGTCACCGTGAAAACATAATCGGACATTTGATATTTGATTGAATTTTATTGTTTTGCCTTTGGGGTGGCACCTGGGGTGGCCAGTCTGGTTTGGGGGGTGGCCTGTGCCCCCCCAGGCCACCCCGCTGGACACGCCATTGGGCTGGACATCAAGTGATTGTATGTCCAGAGAGGAGGGGGGGGGGACATTCTTGTTTTTGCGATGAAGCAGAAGATTTGGCTCTGTGGTGACTGTAGCTCAGATGGTAGAGCAGGTGGTTCGATTTGCCTGCGTGCACCAGTCTCAGTGGGCAAGATACTAACCCCAACATGCTCTCTGATGCTTCTATCGGAGTATGCATGTGTGTGAATGGTACATAGAAGCACCTACATAGAAAGAGCATAGAAAAAAAAGTGCTTGAGGGAATAGGCGACTGAGGGATTGTGTAAAATGTAAAGCTCAGAGTAGAAAAGAGTTCTATAAGAACCAGTCCATTTAGCATGGACACACTTTCCTGTAGCGTCCTCTCTTGCTGCAGTTATATCTTGTCACCTCATTACTTGATTTCCAATAGTTGGGGAAGCTGGCACATCTGTAGCATGCCGTCATTCAGCAGGTGTTTGATGTAGGGTTTTGTGTGGTGATTGCTTTTACATCTTCTGCGTAATGGTCACTGGATCAGTGTCCCAGTTATTATCCACCGTCAGGTCAGTTTGCTGACTTTTAATGGCTTCAGACTGCCTTGCTGTGTTGACAGCTTTGGACTGCAGAGTTAAGTCTTTATCCAGCAGCTCAGATAGGCAGGTTTACTTCAGTCCTACCACTGTATGATGTCTGATAAATTTGTCATGCAAAGCACTATAGTTGCTGTTTTCAGCCAAGGCATACAGTCCAATAATAAAGGTGTCTAATGTCTCCATAGCTTGTTGAACTCTGTTGAATTTACAGTAGCTCTCTTATACATCACATTCTTTCAAGGTACAAATTACAACTCATATGTCTCTTTTACTGCGTTGTACTGTTGTTATTCTGCCTTTTAGAGAATTTGACCACCTAACATCATAAAATACAACAAGGTGACCTGTTTAACATTACATTACAATGACTCGTCAAGAATGTCTCATTTCTTTTAAATACCTGTTGCATTAACTCCTCTCACCTGGAGTGTCCTCATGCTTCTCCTCACACCACTGCAGGGAAGGACTAAGACTCTAAGACAGTGCATGGAAAAGACTTCTGTCTTTTTTCCATGCACTGTAAATGGTCCTCAAAGTGTGACTCAGGTAACACAGCCTTATGACATGTTAAGAAGTGTTGGAAAAGCTGGTTTGTCCTTTGGTTATAAGAATTTGAAGAACTCCAGGGGAACAGTGGTCTCCATCCTCATGTCCAGAGGCCTCCTTCTCTTCCTTGGACTTGGACTGGAGGCCTGGTCATTTGTCACCAGATGTTGGTAGGATAGAAGAATGCTCCAATTTGGAAGAAATATGGAGCTGTTAATGTGTGGATGAGTACCCAAATCAAAGGCGATGGCTTTCTCCATTAGAAATAACTTTAATTTCAGTTTTATTGCAGGTATTTCAGAGGTCGGTCATCCAGACCATGGAGAAGAAAAACCCTCCCACAAAGACGTAAAATAAGAACAGTTCGGGGCTAAGGTCAAAGGTTTATCTGCCTCTTACTATTGGCTGATAGTGAGACTAAGATCATTGTTTGTTTTTTGACCAAGTGGACATCTAAACCAATGAAATCAACCATATATAGATAAGACACGGAAGGGGCCTGTTTGGAGGCATGGTCCCACTCCTGAAATTCAGATAATTTATCTCCAATTAAACAGTTCTCAAATTTAACTTCATATCTGAGTGTCTCTTAGTTATAGACCTGGGCGATCGTGGCTCAAGAGTTGGGAGTTCGCCTTGTAATCGGAAGGTTGCTGGTTCGAGCCCCGGCTTGGACAGTCTCTGTCGTTGTGTCCTTGGGCAAGACACTTCACCCGTTGCCTACTGGTGGTGGTCAGAGGGCCCGGTGGCGCCAGTGTCCGGCAGCCTCGCCTCTGTCAGTGCGCCCCAGGGTGGCTGTGGCTACAGTGTAGCTGCCATCACCAGTGTGTGAATGGGAATGACTGGATATGTAAAGCGCTTTGGGGTCCTTAGGGACTAGTAAAGCGCTATATAAATACAGGCCGTTTACCAAAGACCTGTCATTTAGTCTCATTCTTTTCCATGGTTAGAAATTAGTCACCAGAACATCCCCACTTGAAGGTATCCAACTAGAGTGAAGGTAATTTTCTAATCACGCGACATATGATGTGATGTCAACATTGGTGTGAGACACCCACAACACAGCAAGCTTGATGGTCCCATGCAACGAGAGTCCAGCCAGTATTATGGGGCCTTAATAACCGTATTACCTATAACTCAACAGCTTATTCACTCTCCCTGTCTGGAAACCTGTGGGCTCTCCTCAGATCCCTCCGAAGTTTCTGTTCTGGAACTCCCTCGAGTGAGATAACCAGATGTACCCAAAACAGTTTAGCAAGTCTTCCACACTTTTCCCAGTCCCAGCTACCATTGTTTCTCCTCACTCAAATGAGCTTCTGCTTTAGTTCCCACAGTCAGTTTTGCCATACCAGTCTCCTGTTTGTTCTCAGTAAGTTACACTTAGTCTGTAAATAAAGCTTTTAAACTTCTGGTGTGCTGGGTCTGAATTTAAAGTCCAGTTTGCGCCAAATACATGACCGCAGGTCTAAAACCCTAAAGTCAAGGAAACCAGCCGTAACACAGGATTAGCTACACTGGCCTCCATATGTACTGGCAGAGTAAGTTATGTAAAGCACAGTGGATCCACAACAGGCAATACATTACCCATTTATTTTAGTAAACAATTAGTTTTTTGTCAAATATCACAAATCACATGTGCTAACAGCATTTCCCAGTTACTGGAAAACACAGATGAATGAATGAACCAAGGATGTGTTTGATCTCTGACTCAGCTCAAGGACAAATGTGGAGTCAGGGCTGCAAAGGAGAGCAAAAACAAAAGCATATTAGAACATATGAGCCTTTAAGATGTGAATGACACACAAGGATCATCAAATTATGTGTTTCTTGTTCCATTATAGCTGATGGCTAACACTGAGCACAGAGATCCAATACACCTGAGTGCATTATCAGTGTGGATCTCCATTAATACTCTCAGGCATGAAATTCATATTTCCCAGCCTTCTAAGGTTTATATAACTCTTAGTAACAAATTTAACAATTCAAATTTACATTCAAGTGCAGCGACAAATCACTTTGAGTGTTTTGGAGATCTGAAATCAGAAAACTGGTCTGAGCCTGTAATGTGAGATATTTAAGAAACATTGGTAAATTTGCACTAAATGTGTGCATCCTACTTTTACTTCATCGAGAAGCCCGACTTCAGTGAGCTGAGCTTGCTCAGTTTCTCATCATCAGAGCGATTCAAAAAAGATTGTTTCAAAAATAATTACTACATCCACTTCATCTTTTTGTATTTTTACTGAAGACAGTACCTTAAAATCCCAGATCACCATAGCTCCATCCAGACCCACGCTGCTGTACTGCACAACTTTGGCTTTGTCCAGTGATACAATACGCAGCTGCCTGCAGAGCACAAAGTAACAGCTAAGAAAGGAAATGACAACATAGGTGAAAATATTTGGACAGACAAAATGTCTGACGCATACTAACAGATGCTCTTCTGTGAGCAAAGTGAGATCAACGGGTATTAATGATGGTTTTAAAATCAGTTTCCATTTTAATTTGTCAGTTCACTTGAATTGTATTTACATAGCACCAAATCACAACAACAGTCACCTCAGCACACTTTACTTTGTAAATAATAGAGAGAAACCACAACAATCATATGACCCCCTATGAGCAAGCACTTTGGCAACAGTGGGAAGGAAAAACTCCCTTTTAACAGGAAGAAACCTCCAGCAGAACCAGGCTCAGGGAGGGGCGGGGCCATCTGCTGTGATTGGTTTGGGAGCCAGAGATTAATAATAACTAATGATTAAACAGAGAGAGGTCTATCAACACATAGTGAGTGAAGAAGAAACACTCAGCTTTGGAAATGTTGGCAGAAAATAAAGTGGGTGAGAGCTGTAGGATGACAAATAGTATAAAATATTTAAAACATGCTTCCTTCACTCAGTTGTTTAAGAACAGAACCTCCTCAGCAAAGGTTATTGTGCCTTTTCAAATTAAAAAGCAGTATTCCTCACGTGATGCTGTTTTGATGAAGTGCGTCCAGGTCACCGGTTTCCTCGTCAGTGGCCTTTTTGTCCAGGTTGCGAAAGTGTTGCATTGCTGACATATTCCCTTTGGAGGTCTGCTTTGGGATATCAAGCTTCTTCACAAACTCCAGAGAGCGTGGGCCCTCATACGTGTACTGGTAGGGGCAACAGTCATGTCCCTGGGTGCAGAAAAAGCACAAAAGAATATCTGATCATTTTGGATATTCGGTTTTTCAATGTGATATTGTGTGACCAATGGCCATGGAGCAGCAAAGCTCAGACACAATTTAGTATAATTTTTTTTGTTTTATTTGTCAAGGCTTCAGTTTTGTCTTTCTGTCTTGAACATGCCTTTCACATGACTCACAGTCATTTAATCTATTGATAATATGGAGATTTTACATCTTTACACAGTTGAATAATTTTGATTTACACAGACAAACACATGGAGCGGGGCATAGTTACCGCAGCAACAATCTCAGTAGGGCTGATATAGAGGACGCTCAGCAGTGGCAGGCTGTCACTGGTCAGCTGGATTACCCTAACAGGCGAACAGGTGAAATGATATAAGGTCATGCACCTGTGGCACTCCTATATACAAGGAAAGGTTTACAGTAATGGCTATATGTTTAAGTGAATAAAATAATACTCCTCATATTAATGAAGTAAGTGGTTCAGTAGCAATACTTACTCCTTCCCCTGTGTGGCATCAGCGACACTGATGCTGCTGTTGTGGGCCACCCAGGCCAACTGGTCTCCACTGGGAGAGAAAGAAACACTGTGTACCCACCCACCACAGTCTTTATGCTCCAGCATCATCTCCCCAAAAGGCATCTTGGCCCCCCAGGCAGTGGGCCCGGGCTTTTCCTCAATGTCCTTGATGTAGGTTGAGAAAATCCTGGGAAACACAAATATCTCTTTGTTAGTTCTTAAATAGTGAATCAGTGTGTTTTGTCTACTTTTTCATTACCCATAAAGCCTGTATGGCCCATAACCAAAATGAATAAGACATCTTTGGTTCAAGTGTACTGACATTATTTTATAACATAAAACCTTGTGGTTGCCTTTCATGCTTGACATATCTGACTTTTTACTTTTATTATTTAAACATTTTTACACAAAACAATATTAGGTTAAAGCAAATATAGTATAAAATTAAACTTAGCACAAAAACCAGATTGATGCTTGATGGCAGTGATTTATTTCTCCTTAAATGGTGCTACATCTTTAAGGAGAATGTGTGACTTATGCAGCAGAGTTGAGTATTTGGGCTGTGCCATTGAAAACTTATTCTGCTACTGACTTTTGTTTTGAGCTTCTGGTGACAATAAGGTGATTAATCGACACCAGACTAGCAACACTGGCTACAACAGTCAGTTTGCTTCTCATCCAAGTATGCCATGTTTGACTGATCAGGCAAATTCAAGCTGGTGTTCTGCAAAACCGAGCTGCAACATTATTTCGCGTGATCCCTAGTACCATCTATAAACTGATGGTCAAGCTCCATGTAATGCAGGATGTCGAAGATAGGCTGTGAAGTGGGCATGCCAAGAAGATGACACGACAAGAAGACCATTTCCTCACCCTGTCAGCCAGGCGAGCCAGGAGGTCTGCTATGGCTGCCCTTCACTGTCAGGACCAGTTGCAGTGGTGCTGGCGACACATGCACTGGACTTGAACATGTGGAGGAACATTAGCGATGAGTCCAGATTCTGCCTACAGCAGTTGGATTGTATGGTAGTGTGAAGACGCAAAGAACACTGAGCTGATTTCTTCACCAGCCAGAGATTTTGGTTGAGGCAGTGCGATGGTGGTGGCGAGGCTTCTCCTCACTGGAGGCAGTTTCAATGCTGAGAGGTATCGAGATGAGGTTGTGCCACCAGGCAATCCCATATCTCCACAGTCCGGGACCAAACTCTATTCTCCAAGATGACAGTGCTCGTCCCCACAGAGCGCAGTTTACCAGAAACCTCCAGAACTCGGGAGGAGAGTGGGTCGATTGGCCTACCTGCAGTCCTGACCACAACCACATTGAACATTTGCGGGATCAGTTTGGATGCGATGTTTGCGCAAGAGAGACAAATGCTGGTTGAAGAATGGGACGCCGATCCACAGCAGTGTGTGACCAAGCCAGTGACCAGCATTAGGAGGAGGTAACAGGCTGTTGTGGCTATGTATGGTAATTCAGACTTCAATGATCCAGTTCAATGAATGACACCAAACAACAGTCAAACTGGCACTGCCAGAGATGATTTGGCACACTTTCTTATGAAAGTAATGTGTCTTCTTTATCCTGATCATGGCTTTAAACTGAAATTCCCAACACCTGCTAACTCTAGACTTAGTCAAACTTTGTGTAAATGGACTGATTCTTATATAGCGCTTTTCTACTGTCCTGGAGTACTCAAAGCGCTCTATACAACACGCCACATTCACCCATACTCACCCATTCACACAAGTACTCTATGCCTCTCACACTCATGCACATTCATACTCCAATGGTTGCATGGGGGTTAGTATCTTGCCCAAGGATATTTGGCATGCAGACTGGGGGAGCCAGTAATTGACCCACCAACCTTCCGATTGGCAGATGACGTGCACTACCTCCTGAGCTACAGCCACCCCTTAAGATTTACACAAAGGAAATCCTAACCCTCACTGATGAGGGCAACAGAAGACTGTAAGTGTGACTAAGTCAAAATAAATTCCACTGTATTAGTATGTGTTAATCAAGGAGCAAGATCCAGTGCAACAGTGTGGCTTGAAGATTTGTCTAAAACAAATTTATACTGAAATAAGAAGTGCAAATATGTGAGAAAGATGCAGTCATTGTGTGTCTTCATCATGCAAAGATCGACCACAGGTTTCGTTGTAGTTTCACCTGCAGTGAAGGTCTGCAGACCCTGCTGCCAGGAGAATGTTGTTGGGATGCCAGTCCAGACTCAGCACTGTAGAGCAAATTGACTTCTTGATGTGCTTACTCAGCCACCTAAAGTGGAGGAGGAATGTTAGAACCATTCCTATCATACTAACAAAAATCAACATCATCACGTCTTATGTACCAAACACAAGTCTTTTAAATGAGATCTTATATTGCTCACCAGTCATTTTCCTGCTCGAAGTAGCAGATAGAGATAAGACGGGCTCCACTGCCCAGGGCAAACTTGTTCTCCAGTGGGGACCACTTCACACATGTGGCTGCACGGTTGATGCGTACCAAGACTAAGGTAGGTTTCCAGACACCATCCTTCAGGGTCCACACATAGGCATTGCGGTCGGAGGCACATGTCACTATGCGATTAGACTGCGGGGCCCAGTCTATGCCTATGGATGACAGATATGGACACTATATATCTGAGAAACAGCTGCAAGAAGGTATAACACAGAAATATGTGCATGGAATCTTATAGTTGATAGGTATCCTCACCCATCACACACAAAACAGATTTATTGAATTGATTTATAGATAATGGTAGAAATAATTTCCTGAAGCATTCTTTATGGCAGAGGAGTTCAGTAAGTCTGAGGAAGACGGCTCTCTACTATGTCAGTAGTGTGGAATGGATCAGGTGAGATGGGCTGTACATGATAGGAAGCAGTTTGTCCATCACTGACTAAAATGATTCTGGCCAGTGATGGTTCCAGCATTGTGAATTGATCAGAAAAGTAAATGGCATTTGCGACAGACTGCTAAAAGATCTCCAAGATGTTGCTGCAGGATCTGAGCTTCCTGAGAAAATAAAATGAGGTGTACCTCAGGTACCTGTAGCTGTCCACCTCCTCACCTATGATTCTAATGGGCCTAGTCACATTCTTTTCCCCTCTCTTTACCATCTCTTTTATGTTGCTGACATTCAGAAGGAGGTGATTTCTGACTTATTGCTTCACAGACCTCCTCACCAGCTCCCTGGACTCCATCTCCTTACTCCTCCCTTAATACTCCACCTTCATTTTTTGCAACTCCCCTTTGTTCCCTGACCTAATGACCCTCTTCTTATCATTCAGTACGCCTTCAGGTCATTGCTTGATATGATGGTATACTTGCAGATATTTATATAGTCGGTGACGCCGTCTGTAATGGTATTCATGTGTTGGAATTTATGGTCTAGCAGAGGTACCAGATACTTGAACTTAGCTACTCACTGACAGTCAGTTATACTTGGCCAAAATACAGACATTTAAACCTCCCAAAAGGTGCTACATCTGTTGCAAACACATGAAACTAACATACCATGACTGGATAAGAGCTTTAAAATGTGCATTAGAATTTATCCAATTACTTTCATAAGGATTTTTTGATTTATTTAAAAACACAAATTATACCTTTGCAGTAAACTCCATTTAAAGCTCTAATATAAAATAGAAATCATACATCTCATGAAGCACATACTTTTGGTGTAATTCATCTGCAGTCAATTAGATTTTGTTTCATTGGTCTATAAACCCTTCTTATGGACTTATTAGAGGTCTTATAGGTCTTATAGGTATTCTTTAGTCCACTGGCCTTGGTTCATGGCCCAAACAATCCCCCTTTCTGACATCTTAGCAATTCACCGTGTCAGACCTACATGTTGCAGTCTTCTCTGTATAACTGAAGCAAAGACTTGCACCCTTTAACTACTATTGAGCTGCAATCTCCAGCTATCACACCTGCTGTTGACTCTCACAAACCTGTATTCTGATTCTGTTGTTGCTTTGGGTCTGCCAGACCACTTCCTGTGTGAGTTTCCCCAGTTTCTGAGTGCATATTGGTGGAGACTGTACTCACTGACACTTTGATTTTCAGTAAACACACTTAGAATTCTAACAAAATGTTTCAGCTTTAATTTGGTAAATAAATGTTGTCTTCAACGTTATGTCCTACACAAAGAAGTTCACTGCTGTTAAAGGGTCTATGTACTGAGAGAAGTATGTCATCTGGGGAAGAAGGATTTCTTTTCTAGTGTTGCATGCTTTGTTGTGTTTTAATGTTGAGTGTATTTTAGTGTTGCGTGCTTTTATTGTATTAATTGGATCTTCTTTCAGAGAGACTCCGCCCCCTGCTTTCCCTAATTAGACACACCTGGAGGGCACAGGGGACAGAAATCAATCAGGCCTCCCTTGTTGGCAGCAGCCAATAGGAGGGCCTGGCAGGTCAGAGAAGAGAGGTGTGGCCGGACGCAGAGGAGAAGGAGAGAGCCATGGAGGAGCGTGGCGGGAGGTGCAGCCACAGGAGGTGACTGTGCGAAAGGACGCAGCCGTAGGCAGCATGAGCCGTGGAACAGTAACTGGCGGCAGGGTGGGGCCGCAGTCGCAGGAGAAGGAGAGAGGGCCTTCGGTTCATCAATGGCAGACTTTGTCCAAGTGGCAGCAAGACGCCAGCTAAAACGCTTTAGGCACAGAGCAGCGGCAGGCGGGGTTTAGAGCTCTGCACTTGTGGGGTAAGTCCCATTGTAAAAATGTATAGAGACATCCCTGGTACATTAGGATGGGTGCTCCTGCTTTACTGTGTTTAGCGGAAGCAGAGCGGAGTGGCGGAGGACACTACTGGAGGACGCTGACGGCCTGGCCCCATTGGTGGAGTTCAGTGGACTGAGACTGATTGGGACCTGTAACAGCGGATATGTAAAGCTAATTCATATACACGTAATACAATGCTTGTTCTTTTATTTTGGTAACTTCCCGTGTAACCGGAAGTGAATGATGTAACGGTAACCAACTTGATGTACAAAAAATGGCCTGCATTTTTTGTATAGCGCTTTTCTAGTCCATAGGACCCCAAAGCGCTTTACACTACATTCAGTCATTCACCCATTCACACACACATTCACACACTGGCGATGGCAAGCTACATTGTAGCCACAGCTGCCCTGGGGCGCACTGACAGAGGCGAGGCTGCCGGACACAGGCGCCACCGGGCCCTCTGACCACCACCAGTAGGCAAACATGGGGTTAGTATCTTGCCCAAGGATATTTGACATGCAGCCAGGAGGCAGCCTGGGATCGAACCACCGACCTTCTGATTAGTGGCTGACCTGCTCTGCCACCTGAGCTACAGCCACCCCAAAAAAGACGGAAGAAAACGGAAAACTAATGCTAACGGAGAAAAGGGAGAGAAAAACATGGTTAAATTGTACAAAAACGAATGGTTCTAGCTACAGTCGACAGGGGAACAAGGTTTGTAATGTACATGATTTAATTTGAGCAATCTGAAATGCATAATATGTATTATATAGTTTAATAGAAAACGGTTAGACCAGCGTAATGGCGGTTAAAATGGTGTTACATAAATAACATGGTAATTGTTTTATTTGTTTGTCTAGCTCTTACGTTGGTTCGTTGTCTGATACACGGCAAGGAATAATAAAGGTCATTCAACAACCATCAGTTCTGGCCTTCTCAGTTCGACTGGATGCTACAGGACTCTTAGGGGGGCTTCAGCTCCCAGACTGCAGATCTTTATTGTCTTTAGTTTTATGTTCTTTTAATGATTCTTTCCAACTCCGCCATTGCCTGGTGTCAAGTCCAGGATGAGAAAGGAGGAGGGTTGGGCGTGGGTCTAGCAACCCCATCCTCTTAAAAAAAAAAGTCATGCTACAGAAACTGCAACAACAAATACATCCCTACAACTGCCTGGACAGGTAGACTCCTCTTCAGTGGGGCCCATGACGCGTGCCAGTGAAAGCCATTGGGAAGCCAGCTCGCTGGCAAGTCTGCAAGGGCAGTTGAACCCACTATCATCCAATGTTATGCATCCACTAATGCAGCGCGTTAGTGGGTGCATCGTCATGGGTGACTTGAACGCCAAGGTGGGAGGCGACAACACAGACAGAGAACTCATCATGGGTAGACACGGCATAGGCATCTGCAACAAGAATGGAGAGCTGTTCACTGACTTCTGTTCCTTTTATGACCTATCCATGGGTGGCACCATCTACCCACACAGGAAGATCCAAAAGACCACTCCGACTTCACCAAATGGGAAGACTGACAACCAGATCGACCACTTCACCATCGACCAGAAGTGGAGACGAAGTATGCTGGACGTCAGAGCAAGGCGCGGTGCTGATGCAGCCTCAGACCATCAGTTGCTAGTGGCAACACTGAAGACCAAATTGAGATCCTTATGCAACTCTTCAGGAAGACCACCCCACAAATTATATATATATAATATAAATAAAATTGAATTGAATTGAATTGAACTGAAATTCAACATACAGTTTTTGAAAGAGGGCAAGCAAGAAAAAGAGTTCAACTGTGAAGTCAGGAACAGGTTTGAAGCCCTTGGGGATCTGGTCGAAGAGACAATAGAGAACTCCTGGACAGAAATACAGAAGACCTGGAAGGCCGTTTGCACCAAAGTCCGGGGGAAGAAGGAGAAGGGGCAGAAAGAGTGGATGACAAAAGAGACATGGGAGAAGGTAGGGAAGAGGAAGGAGGTGAGGCAGAAAATTAACAGATGTCAGGATCAACATGAGAAAACAGACCTCAGAGCACAATATTGGGAGGTGAACCGAGAAGTGAAGAAGAGTGCCAGACGGGACAAAGGACAATTTGTGCACAGTATGACAGAAGAGGCAGAAACAGCAGCCAAGCAGAACAACATGAAGAGAGTGTCCTTGTCAGGAAAGATAGGTGGAACATTTTGAAGAGATCCTGAATCCACCACCACCGCAAACAGTTCCCGACACAGGGCCTGATGGCATCCCTCCAGAAGCTCTCAAGCCAGACGCGGCAGCAGCAGGGGAGATGCTACATCCTCTCCTAGTGAAGATATGTGAACAGGAGCAAGTGCCTGCGAACTGGAAGCATGGGTACCTGATGAAGCTCCATAAGAAAGGCGACCTATCCCAGTGCAGCAACTGGTGAGGAATTATGCTGCTGTCATTCCCCAGCAAGGTGTTGACCAGAATGATCTTGCAGAGACTGACGAAGGCACTGGACAAGAGACTGAGATCAGAGCAGGCAGGATTTAGACAAGACAGATCATGTACAGACCACATCATCAAGCAGTCTATTGAATGGCAGTCTCCCTTGTACACAATCTTTGTTGACTTTGGAAAAAGCCTTCGACAGCGTTGACAGGGAGACCATGTGGAAACTGACGCAGCACTACGGAATCCCGCAGAAGCTCATCAACATCATCCAACAGCTATACGAAGACTCATCCTGCCAGATCATCCTGACTCTTGGTGGCGCTGTCACTTGGTGTTCACTCGCTCTGTGGTAGAGTATCACTTCCTGTTCCTGCTCAAACACATTGTTGTTTCTGAGTAGCTTATCTGCTTAGCAATTTAATTAAAAACTTTAAATACATTCTTTTTTTCATAGTATAATCTTCACATGCTTCATCCGAAGCACAATTTCTGTGTACTCACTACCTAATTTATAGCCAAAGTATTCACTCACTGTCTCTGTACTGTTTCTGTAGCTTAGCTTAGCTCGTAGCCGACTCGTTAGCACCATGGCTACTTCACCTGTCCCTCCTGCACTTTCTTGCTCATTGTGTCAGATGTTTAGTTACTCCTCGGCCTCCTTTAGCAGTAATGATATGTACAAATGTAGCATATTTGCAGCTCTGGAGGCCAGGATTACTGAATTGGAGACTCGGCTTCGCACCCTTCATTCACCCGTAGCTAGCCAGGCCCCTGTAGCTGGTGCAGCCGAAGATAGCGTAGGCCCCGTTAGCTGTTCCCTGGCAGACCCCAAGCAGCAGGGGAAAGAGGGCGGCTGGGTGACAGTGAGGAGGAAGCATAGTCCTAAACAGAAGCCCCAGGTACACCACCAACCCGTTCATGTGTCTAACCGTTTTTCCCCACTCGGCGACACACCCGCCGGGGGTCAAACTCTGGTAATTAGTGATTCTGTTCTCAGACATGTGAAGCTAGAGACACCTACAACCATAGTCAATTGTCTTCCAGGGGCCAGAGCAGGCGACATTGAAGGAAATTTAAAACTGCTGGCTAAGGGTAAACGTAAATTCAGTAAAATCATAATTCACGTCGGCAGTAATGACACCCGGTTACGCCAATCGGAGGTCACTAAAATCAATATTGAATCGATGTGTAACTTTGCCAAAACAATGTTGGACTCTGTAGTTTTCTCTGGTCCCCTCCCCAATCAGACCAGGAGTGACATGTTTAGCCACATGTTCTCCTTAAATTGCTGGCTGTCTGAGTGGTGTCCCAGAAACGATGTGGGCTTCATAGATAATTGGCAAACCTTCTGGAGGAAACCTGGTCTTGTTAGCAGAGACGGCATCCATCCCACTTTGGACGGAGCAGCTCTCATTTCTAGAAATATGGACAAATTTATTAAACCCCCCAAAATATGACTATCCAGAGTTGGGACCAGGAAGCAGAGTTGCAGTCTTACACGCCTCTCTGCAGCTTCTCTCCTCCTGCTACCGCCCCCCAAAAACCCATCTCCACAGAGACCGTGTCAGCTTCCAAAAAGACAAAAAACAAACTAAAAACCAGCAACAAACAACTTAAACATAAACAATCACAAAGAAAGAACAATACAGTATCGAGGATGCCAGTGTTCACATTTTGGACAGAGACGACAGATGGTTTGAAAGAGGAGTGAAAGAAGCATCTATGTCCACTGTGAGCGACCATCTTTGAACAGAGGCGGGGTTTACGACACCAACTCTCTGCCATCTATAATCCAGTTTTGAGTTCCCTTCCCAGACGCCTTAACGCCCACTCACATCCTGGGCCATCTGACCTCAGGAATTCGCATGATAGGGTGGGGCCAGGTTTCACAATGAACTCACCCGAAACCCTGGCTGATTGGGACCCACACCCAGTTTCACACCTTGGCTCAGGCGATTAGAGGATCATCAGGGGGTCCTTTTGTCTCTCTGTGGGGGGTCACTCCCACTAGGTTTATATCTGGGACTCTCCACCATTTGACCTTAGAACTGAAGAAGCTTCTCGGATGAGAGGTGAAATGTCTTCAAGTAACTTAAAGAAGTCCAGATGCTTTTCTTTGCAAGCTCCTTTGACAACAATACAGTATCCACATCAGAACCAAAGAGTAAAACAGTGAAATGTGGATTATTAAATATTAGGTCTCTCTCCTCCAAGTCTCTGTTAGTACATGAATTGATCAACAAATCGATTTACTCTGCCTTACAGAAACCTGGTTGCAGCAGGATGATTATGTTAGTTTAAATGAATCAACACCCCCGAGTCATTCTAACTACCAGAAACCTCGAAGCACAGGCCGAGGGGGAGGTGTGGCAGCAATTTTTCACACCAGCCTATTAATCAACCAAAGACCCAGACAGACTTTTAATTCATTTGAAAGCCTGATGCTTAGCCTCGTCCACCCGAGCTGTAAAACTCAGAAACCAGTCTTACTTGTTATCACCTATCGTCCACCTGGGCCTTACACAGAGTTTCTGTCTGATTTCTAAGACTCAGAAATGTAAAAGAACCCACCCACCACTTTAATCACACTCTAGATCTTGTTTTAACATATGGCATAGAAACTGAACATTTAACAGTGTTTCCTGAAAACCCTCTCCTGTCTGATCATTTCCTGATAACATTTACATTTACAATAATTGATTACACAGCGGTGGAGGGTAGACTTTATCAAAGTAGATGTCTTTCTGAAAGCGCTGTAACTAAGTTTAAGAATATAATCCACCGACTGTTATCATCTTCAATGCCCTGTACCAACACAGAGCAGAGCAGCTATCTGAACGCTACCCCAACAGAGGTCGATTATCTTGTTAATAATTTTACCTCCTCACTACGTACGACTCTGGATAATGTAGCTCCTTGAAAACTAAGGTCTCAAATCAGAAGTACCTGACTCCGTGGTATAATTCTCAAACACGTACCCTAAAGCAGATGACTCGTAAGCTGGAGAGGAAATGGCGTGTCACAAATTTACAGGATCATCATTTAGCCTAGAGAAATAGATTGCTGCTTTATAAGAAAGCCCTCCGCAAAGCCAGAACATCTTACTATTCATCACTGATTGAAGAAAATAAGAACAACCCCAGGTTTCTCTTCAGCTCTGTAGCCAGGCTGACAAACGGTCAGAGCTCTGTTGAGCCAACCATCCCTTTAACATTAACTAGTAATGACTTCATGAACTTCTTCACGAATAACATTAGAGAAAAAATTACCAATAATCATCCCACAGATGTACAGTGGGGCAAAAAAGTATTTAGTCAGCCACCGATTGTGCAAGTTCCCCCACCTAAAATGATGACAGAGGTCAGTAATTTGCACCAGAGGTACACTTCAACTGTGAGAGACAGAATGTGAAAAAAAAAATCCATGAATCCACATGGTAGGATTTGTAAAGAATTTATTCGTAAATCAGGGTGGAAAATAAGTATTTGGTCAATAACAAAAATACAACTCAATACTTTGTAACATAACCTTTGTTGGCAATAACAGAGGTCAAACGTTTACTATAGGTCTTTACCAGGTTTGCACACACAGTAGCTGCTATTTTGGCCCATTCCTCCATGCAGATCTTCTCGAGAGCAGTGATGTTTTGGGGCTGTCGCCGAGCAACACGGACTTTCAACTCCCGCCACAGATTTTCTATGGGGTTGAGGTCTGGAGACTGGCTAGGCCACTCCAGGACTTTCAAATGCTTCTTACGGAGCCACTCCTTTGTTGCCCGGGCGGTGTGTTTTGGATCATTGTCATGTTGGAAGACCCAGCCTCGTTTCATCTTCAAAGTTCTCACTGACGGAAGGAGGTTTTGGCTCAAAATCTCACGGTACATGGCCCCATTCATTCTGTCCTTAACACGGATCAGTCGTCCTGTCCCCTTGGCAGAAAAACAGCCCCATAGCATGATGTTTCCACCCCCATGCTTCACAGTAGGTATGGTGTTCTTGGGATGCAACTCAGTATTCTTCTTCCTCCAAACACGACGAGTTGAGTTTATACCAAAAAGTTCAACTTTGGTTTCATCTGACCACATGACATTCTCCCAATCCTCTGCTGTATCATCCATGTGCTCTCTGGCAAACTTCAGACGGGCCTGGACATGCACTGGCTTCAGCAGCGGAACACGTCTGGCACTGCGGGATTTGATTCCCTGCCGTTGTTGTGTGTTACTGATGGTGACCTTTGTTACTTTGGTCCCAGCTCTCTGCAGGTCATTCACCAGGTCCCCCCGTGTGGTTCTGGGATCTTTGCTCACCGTTCTCATGATCATTTTGACCCCACGGGATGAGATCTTGCGTGGAGCCCCAGATCGAGGGAGATTATCAGTGGTCTTGTATGTCTTCCATTTTCTGATGATTGCTCCCACAGTTGATTTTTTCACACCAAGCTGCTTGCCTATTGTAGATTCACTCTTCCCAGTCTGGTGCAGGTCTACAATACTTTTCCTGGTGTCCTTCGAAAGCTCTTTGGTCTTGGCCATGGCGGAGTTTGGAGTCTGACTGTTTGAGGCTGTGGACAGGTGTCTTTTATACAGATGATGAGTTCAAACAGGTGCCATTCATACAGGTAACGAGTGGGGGACAGAAAAGCTTCTTACAGAAGACGTTACAGGTCTGTGAGAGCCAGAGATTTTCCATGTTTGAGGTGACCAAATACTTATTTTCCACCCTGATTTACCAATAAATTCTTTACAAATCCTACCATGTGGATTCATGGATTTTTTTTTTCACATTCTGTCTCTCACAGTTGAAGTGTACCTCTGGTGCAAATTACTGACCTCTGTCATCATTTTAAGTGGGGGAACTTGCACAATCGGTGGCTGACTAAATACTTTTTTGCCCCACTGTAATATTATCTACAGCTACTTTCAGTACCATTGATGTTAAGTTAGACTCTTTTTCTCCAATTGATCTTTCTGAGTTAACTTCAATAATTACTTCCTCCAAACTATCAACGTGTCTTTTAGACCCCATTCCTACAAAACTGCTCAAAGAAGTCCTGCCATTAATTAATTCTTCGATCTTAAATATGATCAACCTATCTCTAATGATCGGCTATGTACCACAGGCCTTCAAGCTGGCTGTAGTTAAACCTTTACTCAAAAAGCATCTCTAGACCCAGCAGTCTTAGCTAATCATAGGCCAATCTCCAACCTTCCTTTCATATCAAACATCCTTGAAAGAGTAGTTGTCAAACAGCTAACAGATCATCTGCAGAGGAATGGCTTATTTGAAGAGTTTCAGTCAGGTTTCAGAGCTCATCACAGCACAGAAACAGCTTTAGTGAAGGTTACAAATGATCTTCTTATGGCCTCTGACAGTGGACTCATCTCTGTGCTTGTCCTGCTAGACCTCAGTGCAGCGTTCGATACTGTCGACCATAATATCCTATTAGAGCAATTAGAACATGCTGTAGGTATTACAGGTACTGCACTGCAGTGGTTTGTATCATATCTATCTAATAGACTCCAGTTTGTGCATGTAAATGGAGAGTCCTCTTCACACACTGAGGTTAATTATGGAGTTCCACAGGGTTCAGTGCTAGGACCAATTCTGTTTTCATTATACATGCTTCCCTTAGGCAGCATCATTAGAAGACATAGCATACATTTACACTGCTATGCAGATGACACCCAGCTCTATCTGTCCATGAAGCCAGATGACACACACCAATGAGTTAAACTGCAGGAATGTCTTAAAGACATAAAGACCTGGATGGCCGCTAACTTTCTGCTTCTTCATTCAGATCAAAATGAGGTTATTGGACTCGGCCCTGAAAATCTTAGAAATATGGTATCTAAGCAGATCCTTACTCTGGATGGCATTACCTTGGCCTCCAGTAACGCTGTGAGGAACCTTGGAGTCATTTTTGACCAGGACATGTCCTTCAACGCACATATTAAACAAATATGTAAGACTGCTTTCTTCCATTTGTGCAACATCTCTAAAATTAGAAATATCCTGTCTCAGAGTGACGTTGAAAAACTAGTTCATGCATTTATTACTTCCAGGCTGGACGACTGTAATTCATTATTATCAGGAAGTCCTAAAAACTCCCTGAAAAGCCTTCAGCTGATCCAAAATGCTGCAGCAAGAGTCCTGACAGGGACTAGAAAGAGAGAGCAGATTTCTCCTGTATTGGCTTCCTGTTAAATCCAGAATTCAAAATCCTGCTCCTCACATACAAGGTCTTAAATAATCAGGCCCCATCTTATCTTAATGTATAAAAAATAAATAAATAAATAAATAAAAAAAAAAAAATGACCTTGTAGTACCATATCACCCTATTAGAGCACTTCGCTCTCGCTCTGCAGGCCTACTTGTTGTTCCTAGAGTATTTAAAAGTAGAATGGGAGGCAGAGCCTTCAGTTTTCAGGCCCCTCTTCTGTGGAACCAGCTTCCAGTTTGGATTCAGGAGACAGACACTATCTCTACTTTCAAGATTAGGCTTCAAACTTTCCTTTTTGCTAAAGCATATAGTTAGGGCTGGACCAGGTGACCCTGAATCCTCCCTTAGTTATGCTGCAATAGACGTAGGCTGCCGGGGATTCCCATGATGCATTGAGTTTTTCCTTTCCAGTCACCTTTCTCACTCACTATGTGTTAACAGACCTCTCTGCATTGAATCATATCTGTTATTAACCTCTGTCTCTCTTCCACAGCATGTCTTTATCCTGTCTTCCTTCTCTCACCCCAACCAATCACAGCAGATGGCCCCGCCCCTCCCTGAGCCTGGTTCTGCTGGAGGTTTCTTCCTGTTAAAAGGGAGTTTTTCCTTCCCACTGTCGCCAAAGTGCTTGCTCATAGGGGGTCATATGATTGTTGGGTTTTTCTCTGTATCTATGAAGCGCCTTGAGGCGACTTTTGTTGTGATTTGGCGCTATATAAATAAAATTGAATTGAATAAAATTGAATTTAATTGATTTGAACAATGGAAAACTGACCAACTCCTTCGCAGTGAAAACTGCAATGAGGCAAGGCTCATTGCTGTCAGCAATCTTCCTGATCATCATGGACTGGATCATGAGAAGAACCACAGAGCAACACCGGTATCCAGTGGACCTTCACCAAACAGCTGGAGGACCTGGATTTTGCAGAAGGCATCAGCCTTCTGTCCCACAAGCAGCAACATGCACAGTCCAAGCTCACCCGGCTCGCTGAGGAGGCAGAAAAGACCGGCCTGAAGATCAACGTCAGAAAAACAGAGGTGATGCAGCTGAACAACCGACAAGAACATCCACTGCAGCTACTTGGTGGAAACCGACCTCTTCGTCTACCTAGGAAGCATAGTCAACACAGATGGCGGCGCAGATGAAGACATTAGGAGCCGGATCAACAAAGCAAGGCTTGCATTCAACTCCCTGCAACCAATCTGGAACTCCAAACCCCTATCCCAGCGCAGCAAGATCCGCATCTTCAACACCAATATGAAAGCAGTCCTCCTGTATGGGTCCGAGACGTGGCAGGTGACCAACACCATTACCAGCAAGATGCAGATTTTCATCAACAAGTGCTTGCGACACAGCCTTAACGTCAAATGGCCTGAGAAGATCTCGAATACAGACCTGTGGAAGAGAACCAGCCAGAACCCGGTTGGTCAAAGCATCAAGAGGAGAAAATCAGGCTGGATAGGCCACACACTCCGAAAACCATCCAACAATGTCACAAGGCAAGCACTGAACTGGAACCCACAAGGAAAAAGGAAAGTGGGGAGACCCAAACAGACATGGAGAAGATCTGTCGAGAGCGAAGTGACGGCCGCCGGAATGACGTGGACCCAGCTGAAGAGAACAGCCCAGAACAGAGTCCGTTGGCGTGGTGATGTTGCGGACCTATGCTCCACCGGGAGTCTACAGGAAAATTGATTGATCGAATGATTCCGGATACATTTTTATGCTGTAAATAAAGTATATATTTTACCAGATTTTACATTTCTTTCTGTTCCCGTGATCATCCCCTGCTGCTGTTGCCGTTTTAGAAGGGGTTCCCTTCTAGCTCAATTCAATTCAATTCAATTTTATTTATATAGCGCCAAATCACAACATAAGTCGCCTCAAGGCTTACTAACTAACTTACACAAGTGACAAGTACATGACCTAATTATAATAATACACTTCACAGCACCCAAACATTTGTGCGTGTACAACATTTTTAGAGGAAGATTATTAAACCTGTAACCCCATAATTAACCCTTTGGGTTTGTTCAAAATCACCACACTTTCAGCTTGTTCGTGGCCAAAAGTGACCACCAATTGATTAGGTCTGTAATTTTTATTATTTTTATGGGGTTTTTTGCCATTTTTTCTGCATAAAGGTTTTAACTAACTTCAGGTCTTTTCATAAATGTAAAATACTTATTACTGTTTTAAAATTTTAACCCTTTAAACATCAGTTTGTTTGTCCACTCTGCTAGGTGAAAGACACTGCGCTAGAGCTGTTGGTGGCTGTAGCTCAGGTGGTAGAGCAGATCTACTGATTGGAAGGTTGGTGGTTCGATTCCTGGCTTCCCCTAGACTGCATGACAAATATCCTTGGGCAAGATACTAACCCTAAATTGCTTTTCGATGCCTCCATCGGAGTATGAATCTGTGTGAATGTTAGTTAGAAAGCACTTAGAAAATGTGCTTAGAGAAAGAAGCACATTCCTCTGTTGCTTTGGCATGTGGGATATTGCCATGGTAGTTTTGGTGAAGCCAAAGACAGACAACAAAATCTTCCTCTGTTGCAACTGGAGGAGCTGGGGGGGAAGCTCTGGGTTGTTTCCCCTGTGCATGTTTTCATCTGAGGAGTTCCTCTGCCAAGGTGCCCGAAGGAAAGACGTTGTCCTCGGAGCTCCTCCGTCAGTTGGAGTCTGAACCCCTTTCCCTTTTTAACTTCCTGAGAACTTCCAGTGTTGTCATCCAACATGCTATGTATTGCTTTATTCTGGTTTAGGCTCACATCTTCACTTCATCTATAATCCTCCAATCCTCACACCTTGGCTTCACGTGCAGCTTTGTAAGGTGCACAGCAGCTAAAAGATGTCCTTTGTTATAAAAAAGTCAAAAGTAGATCTCAGGCTGCTAATGCAGGAAACTGCATACAGGCTGAGCCCTGGTTTGATACCAGTGGGTACTGGATTGTAGAGCAGTCTCTCTTCAGTGGTGGGACCCACATGGTTTTCCTTTCATGAGGGATCCACTCAGTCACCGGCTCCTCGGTTTCAGAAAATGCTCCTATGTTCTTTTCCATCAGCTGCTCGGCCTCCACCTCCATGCCCCCCAACCCCAATCTTCCCCCAAAGAAGAGGATTCAGGCACTGGCTAGTACTCTTCATCAGTGGTGATGCAGTCAGCCTCTTTGGAGATTGGCCCCTCATCTTCTGGAGAGGAAGTTTCTTCATCTTGGGCAGATGACTTTTCTTCAAGGGCAGAGGACTGCTGCTGTCCTTGCTCTCTGACCAGATCATACAGACAGTGCTTGAAGCAGTGATGACCTTCTTGCCATATAGCCATAATAAATGATCTGGAAGCTGTTAGGCTGACTTACAGCAGTAGCTCTGTCTGCACCTGCAGAAACTCCAGGACACGTTTACAGTGTTTGTTGTTGTTTGCGCTGCAGCTGCAGCTGCAGGTTTGAACTCTGCAAAATGTCCTGTGATTGGGTTTGTTTTTGTTTCTAGAGTTAATATTTTGGGTATGGTATCTTTTGATGAAAAATACAAGAGTAAAAGTGCTTTTAACATGTGCTTCAAAGCTGAGTTTGACTGGGAAACTCAAAGCTCAACAGCCTGCATCCACAGAAACTCACTGCAGCCTATGTAATGTTTGATGCATCATTATTTATTCCAGTCTATCTTGCAAATACATGTTTGTGCTGCAATGTCATGCACAAACACAAACTATTAGATCCTTAAGATCAAACCTGTGTCAAAATTGTGTCATTATTTTGGTCCATTGGAGTGAGGTAGGCCATCAAAGGCCGCTACTAGAAACTCAGAATATTACATGAAATTGCTTGTTTGGCCAAAAATGGGTAAATGATGTAATTTGGTAAAAAACATTAAAAACTACAATTTTCATGTGTTGACTTCAGAATGAAAGCAATTCTACCTAAATCGCACGATATAGTACTGTCAATAACAAGGAATCAAAAAAGGTGGTTATAATGGATTTCAATTGGCCAAAAATGGCCACGATAGAGTCAAGAGGAACAATTTGGTGTATAGTGAATATTATTGATCTTATTAAGGAGCTGATGTTGAAAATTAAAAAAATATAGACCTTTGGGAAGTTTCATTCCATTTGCATTAACAGAGCGAAAATGGTTGAAAAAAGAAAAGTGAACAAATAGCCAGGATAGAGCCCAGAGGGTTAAAGCTAAAACAATGAACATCTTTTTAATTGGGAAAAAAAATAACAACATTATGGAATAAAAATAACAAAAATAAAACTCATTAACTAAAAACACAAAAACGGGATAGAAATATTATACATATCAAATATTTATGAAAGGCTATCAAGGATGATCATTTTATAAGAAGATATTTTAAAAATGATCTAATTTCAATGGGCAGACTTTTCCACTTTTGTTTGCTAACCTTGAAATAAAGAGCAAAGCAAATGCTTAGGCACACGAGGGGTTAGGCATTAATAATTAACTGATGTACTTCTGAGCCAGCCTCTTTAATACTTTGAAAATGGGAACGTTTTGAAAGTCATAATGGATTTTAACAGATTAAATCTTTCCATTACAGATATGGTACCTGTGATTCGTCCGCTGTGCTCAGTCAGCTCATGGATCTTGACCCAGTCTTTGCCATTCTTTTCATAGATGTTCACCGCATTGTTGTTAGGACTCACAGCAATCTCTGGAAGCAAATATGTCATCACTTTGTTTCAGTAGTCAAACAATAATGAAGAAATATGAACCACAGAAAGGCATTTATGTAAGAAACATCTAAGAGAGATATAAAGAGATATATATAAATTCCTCTCTCTTGCTTCACATACATACATTGTCATATATATATATGGTAAATGGTAAATGGCCTGTATTTATATAGCGCTTTACTAGTCCCTAAGGACCCCAAAGCGCTTTACATATCCAGTCATCCACCCATTCACACACACATTCACACACTGGTGATGGCAGCTACATTGTAGCCACAGCCACCCTGGGGCGCACTGACAGAGGCGAGGCTGCCGGACACTGGCGCCACCGGGCCCTCTGACCACCACCAGTAGGCAACGGGTGAGGTGTCTTGCCCAAGGACACAACGACCGAGACTGTCCAAGCCGGGGCTCGAACCGGCAACCTTCCGATTACAAGGCGAACTCCCAACTCTTGAGCCACGATCGCCCCATGTGCATATATATATATATATATATATATACATATATATATATACTTTTTCTTTTTTTTTTATTCCCTCTCGCCCCTGCGGGCGGTTTATCCTTCAAGCTCGGGTCCTCTACCAGAGGCCTGGGAGCTTGAGGGTCCCGCACAGTATCTTAGCTGTTCCTAGGACTGCGCTCTTCTGGACAGAGATCTCCGATGTTGTTCCTGGGATCTGCTGGAGCCACTCGCTTGGGAGTCACTGCACTGAGTGCTCCGATTACCCTGGGACCACTGTTACCTTCACCCTCCACATGTTCTCCAGGCCTTGGGACCTCTCCAGCTTCTCGTGTTCCTTCTTCCTGTGCTCTTCCATGTGCTGGATTGTCTCTGGGGCATCTTTACACAGCCTGCACCTGGGGTCTTGCCTGGTGTGATAGACCCCAGCCTCTATGGATCTTGTACTCAGAGCTTGTTCTTGTGCTGCCATGATTAGTGCCTCTGTGCTG
Organism: Aulonocara sp. 'chitande type north' Nkhata Bay; assembly: GCF_057382095.1. Taxonomy (NCBI): domain Eukaryota; kingdom Metazoa; phylum Chordata; class Actinopteri; order Cichliformes; family Cichlidae; genus Aulonocara; species Aulonocara sp. 'chitande type north' Nkhata Bay. The sequence goes on from NC_141347.1 coordinate 7,633,709, forward strand.
TCTTTCAGTCCAGCTTTGTCCAGCCACTGGTAGGATTTCTGGGTATCAGCCACCTCCTCTATCTGCCGGTGGTACATACCGTGCAGGGGCCTGTCCTTCCATGATGGTTCCTCGTCTCCCTCCTCTTTCTTGGGTTTCTGCTGCCTGAGGTATTCACTGAGCACTCGGTCAGTTGGGGCCATCTTCCCAATGTATTCTTGGATGTTCGTTGTCTCATCCTGGACTGTGGTGCTGACACTCACCAGTCCCCGGCCCCCTTCCTTCTGTTTAGCGTACAGCCTCAGGGTGCTGGACTTGGGGTGAAACCCTCCATGCATGGTCAGGAGCTTCCTGGTCTTGATGTCAGTAGTTTCTGTCTCCCCCTTTGGCCAGCCTATTACCCCAGCAGGCTACCTGATCACGGGCAGGGCGTAGGTGTTGATAGCCTGGATCTTGTACTTGCCGTTCAGCTGACTCTTCAGGACTTGCCTGACCCTCTGCAGGTACTTGATCGTTGTATAACATGCCTCATTCACCTGTTCACACCCATTCATACAAGCAATTTCTTCTACACCCAAGTGCTTTCTATATAACATTAAAAAAAAGGTAGTGAAGTGCAATGTTATTCAAAGGCCCAGATCACCTCCAGGTGTATACATACATGTATGCATTAAAGCTCTCTGAGTCAATTTCCTGTACTGATAATAAGATTGCCAACGTTTCTCTGAACCACATTAATGCAATCCATATATGTGCATTTATGTGTGAGCTACTCTATATATGGAAATGGAGCATGACTATTTTTTCTGGTATTTCACCTACGGGTCCTATCTTTGTTCCAGGTATGGCAGGACAGCGGCTCCAGTCCAAAACTGTACAGCGACATGTCTGAACAGAGGCAAGACAGACTGCTGGAATGCTGCTGCTGTCACAGTTGTTGTAAAGATGGGCTGCTGCATGTTCCAGGATGAAAGGGAGAGAAAAAACAGGGTACACTTTGTTTGAGAAACAGTTTTCTTAAATAAAGCAGAAATGGTTCGTTGTTTATACTTTTCTCTGTTTGAGGGTTTTATTAGAAATCAGGTTTCAAGAAGGGACTCTGGAATAGCTTTAGTGTAATTAATAGTTAGTTGAATGAATAACGACTGGGAGATAACAACTTTATCAGATCTAATGCAGACAAATCTGGAGGTGAACGACAGACTTGTCAGCGTTTGTTTCTGAATACACAACAACAGACTACACTGAAAAAGTTTTAAGCCCAATAACATATCACCTAAATTCCAGCTTCTACTTTTGTTCTGTTTAAACAATCTGAAACTTAACAAGTTGCTCAGATTTGATACAAAATAATTAGGGCTGATATTATTACTTACCCTGTGTCTGTGTGGTCAGGTAGTAGAAGAGCGTTCAGAGTTGTACTCATGAGACTGTCTGCACGACAGGAGCTGTGCACTGTGTCCTGGTGAAGAATATGACTGTGTTATTGTTGAAGGGAGTGAAAGAACAGTAGGTGTGTCTACTGATAGCTGTTGAGCAAGCTTGCCTGCTCAGAAGTTTGCTGGGAGCAAATGTCTCCAATTCGCTCTCAGCACAGGCTGGTGATCAGCAGTTTGACTAAATGCTTCATACAAAAACATCTACTTCATTCATTCTTTGGGACTTACTTTGATTTTTGGGGGATGAAACTGAATGAAAACTTTCAATGTTATTTTTATATCCTGCCATTATTATAAATCTGACCACGAGTAAAGCTATTTTAAATCCATATGTCCAATTATGAATAATGGGGATCATTTACGTACACATTCATCGATTTCAGCTTTAAAAGCTCCCCTCAGCTCTTAGATCATAACCTTGTGTTTTGGCTGCAGGTCCAGGTCCATATGGGACAGCTTGTGGGTCTGGATCCAGACCGCAGTCCGCCTGTTAGTGACCTCTGGTGTATCAAATAACTGTAACTTTTTATCCCCTGTTTTGTTTGGACTTTTGATTAAGGTAAATATGTTTAACAAATAAATGAGCTAAAGTGTAAACCTCTTTGTTAGGTCCTTTGTGGTCTTTACATGTAATGCTTTATTGAGCACTTCTAAATTTGTTTATATAGTACAGAATGAATGGATGAATTACAAATATGTGCATTGACCCTGTGGGGTCCAGGGTTTCATTGACTGTTTTTCACTACTTTATATTTCAACCGATTTATCCGACTCCTGAATTAGATTCATCTTCAAAGTGAAAGAAAGCAAAGTGCCCCAGAGTCATACTTCAATGAACATACCTAAGTGGGCATGCAACCCGGAGACTGGAGCAGCCGGGGATTGGATCTCCAACCTCCTGATTAGTAGATGACTTACTCTAGTAAGTCGTGTTCTTCTTTTCAGCTCGGGATGGTAATTGGGCGATGTGTCATTTACCTATACCCTAACCCTATATTATCTAACCATATGTTACTCTGATGTATATCATTTGGTGCAACCATCAATTCAAATCTGATGTTGTTTGGGACTCCAAGATCAGGCAGACCATCCTCAGAAACCCACTATGACCGAATGTCCCTGACACAGATAGTGGAGTGCTTGTCCACTGTACACGGCTAAAAGCATGTTAATAGCATTTATCAGGAACTCAAAGGGACTGTGGATTACAACAATGGAGGCCAACTCCAAGCCAATCACACAAGTCACCATCAAGTATGTACCAAGGTGATGCACTGTGTCCATTGCTGCTCTGTATAGGCCCCTAAGCCAGCTCATAACTAAGACTGGGACCACATTTTCATTTTAGGTTTGACAGCATTTCTAGTAAATAATGTCAGGTGGCTTGAGCATGAATTGAGACTGCGGTGTGGGGAAGGCTTCAGATGGGACTGGTGGCAGCTCTCGGGCAGATAAACAAAGAAGGCACCCCTTAGAAGAAGTAATAACTGTTAAAGATTGTTGTAAATATATAACCGGTAGGCAGGTAGGCAGGTGTGCAATGATGCGATCACTTTGAATTGTCTTTGTGCTGGTTTTCATCTTTGTTTTGTGCAGTTGACTTCATGTTCATACTTAAATACTAAGAGAAAATGTTAGGTTTTGTATTGTTGATTGTCATTTATGCTTAGAAATATTGAACCATATATGCTTAGAGGTGTATAATCAATTGTGTAGTGATAGGACTGTGATCTTTAGCAGGCTGCAAAGGCTTGGTGTGTATTCCACACTAGAATGCACACCCACAGTCTAGGAACATCAGAGAGGTCCTATCTTCTCTTTGTTGATATATGGTATAGCAAACACACGTATATCTCTTTAAGTATAAGAGCCTTTTGTTTAGATAGATCTGCTAGACGCCTGGCACCAGCTTTGGGGAGTCTTCACAGGGTCACATCTTGACCTCACACAAATCACACCACACACACACACACACACACACACACACACACACGCACACACACACACACACGCAAGGTACTCTTTGTTTGTATGTAGATGTCATATGTTAATGAACCGATGCATATTCATGTGACCTCAATAAAAGGGCAGTGTTACGGGGGAACGGACGAGAGCAACTGGGGTCAAGCGAAAGAACGGCGTTTGTCCGTTCTCTCCCGTGCACGAGAAACATGAAGAACTGTGCCTACTCGTGTCTTGCTTTGCTGTGTAATTATATTGTCTTCAACGTTCCAGCGGATAGGTTCAAGCTACAAACCTATCATTAATTGGTCCTTCGATGTCGGATCCCTGGAGTCAACATTCACCGAGAACGGGCACGCTGAAAGACTGACGTCAGCCAGGAAGTTCCTGTGGATTAACTGTCTATCTTTTCTCCTCGATGAATGACGATCGGCGGGATTCGAGGCTATATTACACGCTAAGCAACGCCGAGTAAGTTGAGAGAGCGACTCTATAACCGCAGAACTGGGTTAGTGTCCCGAAAAAGAGGTTTTGAAATTTGAAAATGGGTGAGCGTCCCACAACTGGGTCAGGGTCCCGAGAGGTCCGGTGTGAGTCCGGAGTAGGCCTATTTTGTGTTGTTGTCATTGTTGTCATCGTCGTTGTTGTTGTGTGAGTGTGTGCGGAGCAGAACACGTGGTCTGTGACACCGACTGTTGTTGTTATCATGGGTTTCAAAGCAACCAAGAGTGAGTCGGAGGGAGACAGACGTTTGTGCTGGACTTTGCTCCTGGCAGCACAAAGTATTTAAATAAAAATGTGAGAGAGCGGCGGCTCAAAAGCTGCGCGCGTTCACGCGAGCACGGTCGCGCGGGTTTCACGCGGACCTGAGCCGTGCGGTCAATCGCAGGCTTATAAATGGAAGAGATTCAAATGTTAGAAGTTTTCAGAAAACACACCAGCCTTGAAGACCGTGTGGAGAAGGCCTGCCACATAAGACTTTAACTGAACAAGCACACACATCCACACATATGCAATAACACTAAGTGCAATAATCCTTTCTGGCATCGTTGTATTTTTACTCAGTTGTATATAGCATTCGTATTCTATTTTTATCTTATTGTATATTTTTATTCTATTTTATTCTACTGTATATAGTATATTATTTTATTCTATTCTGTACAGCTGTGTACTGTATTTATTCTTATTGTATTCTAATTTTTGCATCATAACTTTTGCACTGTCCACTTCCTGCTGTGACAAAACAAATTTCCCACGTGTGGGACTAATAAAGGTTATCTTATCTTATCTTATCAGCAGCACTTGAGATGTGCTGTGGTGAATGGCTTTCCCCCACCCCTTGCTGACACAAAATGTTTATTCTTTAACTTGCCCTGATCGACAGCAGCCTGTGTGCCAGACCATAGACGTAATTGAGGTGGATAGTTGTTAAAAGTAATCTACATTAAGCTTGTGGTTGCTCAAATTCAGTACAATGACATATGAGGAGAAGTGATATAGGCAAATATTTAAACTAATGAAGTGCATAGAGGCACTTGACCTGTGTGAAAGACTGTCGTCTTGTTATGAGCCATTGTTGAGATATAGAGCACATCTGTGAAAACAACTAATATGCTGAACCCTGTATGAAACATCTAAAAGTACATGATGGAGAAGCTGAATTGAATATGGAAGTGCAAGTCTTTGCCGCTGTGGGCAGAGCATGCAACTACTGTGTGATGTTGCGTTGCAGTCTCTTCTGGGCTGATGAGCAAGCTACACATTATCAGATCGAGAGCTGTCTGAGAACTACTCAAAGAAAGGGAAACAGAGCTCTGATAACTGTGATAACTGGAATGTGCAGCGTTTCCGTGAGCAGTTTTCCTGCATCTTGACTCATGTGTGTAGAGTGTTCATAGCATCAGCATCATGTTTTTGTTATTTGTTTTGTTGGGTCGAAAATAATTAAATAAACTTGTGGTCATGCCTATGGTGTCACGGCTGCCGAGGCGAGCCGTGTGGAGTTGGAAGAAGGAGGACCCAAGATGCAGCAAACTGATGACAGAGTGATGTTTATTTACAAGGTGGTGGTGGCAAAAACAGGCAACTCAGCATGAACAATTACAAACGGAAACCTAAACTGGGAGAAACTAAAAAGCAAACCTGAGACCATACAAAAGGGGTGCGGGGCAGAGAGACGCAGAGACAGGACACCATGGAACGCAGATGAATGCAGAGACACACGGAGGAACGCAGACGAGCCGACAACGAACACAGACCGACACCCACTATATATACACACACACACACGGTAATCGGGTGATCGCACACAGGAGGGAAGAACAGCTGATCTGAATACACGTAATGACTGGAGGACACAAGCTGAACACAATGACACAGACACAGACCTTCAGAATGGAACAGGAAATCCAGAACATGAGCCTTCAAAGTAAAACAGGAAACACAGACTGATTTACAACACTACACGGGGACATGAACAGAGCACCAAGGACAGACACAGGTAGGGCTGACAATACACCAAACTTCAGGTTAACCCCTAAACTAATACAAATCAGAATAAACACAAAACGCTGGGTCAACGACCCAGGACCATGACATATGGATTACTATGGCACATATCACCAGCCACATGATTTATTTATGCAGATGAAAAAGTGAGTGTGAATGTGTTTGACGTCACAGTGTTTTTGTGCGCTGTGTAAAAGTAATTGCCTCAGATTGTGAGAGCGGTAATTCTGCAGGTCACCAGCTATTGTAAAGAAAAGAAAAAAAAGAGTGAAAAAGAGACAAAATTTACATTGTAGATGGAAAATAATTATAGGAAAAAGGTTTTGTGTTGATCAGCCAAGAACAACTACAATCTTATTTTCTGCTTTTAAGAAAGGATTGTTCACAAAAACACAGAGAGAGAGAGAGAGAGAGATGTGTGTTGATTAAGCAGTGATGATAATAATGAAAATGTCTTAGTTTGTCACTTTCAGGTGAAAAGCAGACCTGAATCAATTCTCCACGGGCAGCAGTCGGAAGAAAATTATAGGTTGAAATCATTAGAAAAAATAGAAACACCCAGCCAGAATTTTTTTGGCTGAATTGTTTTGCAGCTTCCCGTCCTCATCCTGAACAAGCAAGCTCCAAGGAAACTAATCTCTCCCTGAAGACACCGAGTGCAGTTTCAGAAGCACGAGCATGAACATCAACAGTGGACAGGAGTCCAAGAGACAATACCAGAGTCCTGAGCAGAGAGGTCCAGCAGCGCTGTGGGCAAACGGCATCAGAAAGAGAAGAACCACCATCTAGATTGGATGGATGGAGATGCGTTTCCAGCCAGCTGCAACCTCACTGTGTGTGAAGGACTTTTGAGAAGACTGTCTGAGTTTGATATTTGCCATGTTTGGAGCGAGATGGCAATAAAAGAGACAGTGGGACAAAGAGAGACACAGGACAAAGCTGAAGGAGAACTGCCGGCTATTGGACTGTTGAAGTGGGAGAGGACAACAGAGTGAGAGGACAACAGACAACAGAGAGGAGTGGTGAGAACACAGAGGAATGCTGTTATTTAAATGTGGGAAATCAAAATTTGGGTTAGCAAACCTGGGGAAAAGAAAACTGACTGCTTAAGTTGGAAAATTGTGAAGGAGTCTGAAACACTGCGAAAATAGAAACGTATACAAAATCACACACACAAGCAGAACATGCATTAACCCTACTGACACTTCCAAACACAAGAGAGCTTATGAAGATTAGACAACATCTTCAGCATGTGAGTCTGTTTGTCATCTTGTCCAGGTCACTTAGTGTGATGCAAAGACCAGTGGACTCATAGCACATTAGTTAAGAAATGATCAAACAATAGTAGAGAAGTGTGTAGGAAAGGCAGCTTTAAGAACATGCTCTGCTGGATATGCAGCTCCACAGACATGCATTAGACCTGCCTAATAACACAAACACACATGCAATGAAAATCAGCTTGTTATCTTTCATCAGTGTTAAAATAGTGTCAATTTAGCAGACACTTGTTATCAAATACTGAATTTATCCAATGCAAAAAATTGACTCTCTAGGTTGCAGGACAACAATTTAACTTTTGTGGGAAAAAAGATTCTGGTTTGACCAACCAGTGATCAGACAATAAATTTAGTTGTTGATATAGTAAATTGAGAGATGCTTCCTGCTTGATTGATGCAGCAAGTAATTTACTGTATGAGGGAAATTCTATTTTTGTGATAACATTTTGAACATGCATTTCTGTCGTCCTGTCATCCTAGTGGGTTAATAGCTGATATGCAAATTAGTTGATCGTTGATCGTTCTTAGATTAATGAAAGGTGACTGAATTCTAGCACGAGTGAATGGGATGTGATGGAGTTTGTTGTGTGTTGAGTGGAGACTCTAAAACACTGAGTTTCCTGTTTTGATGTGCGAGTGAATCCTGTACCTAGATACACAACTCTGAATACGTCAGAACAAACTTCTTTTGTGAAGTGCATGACAACATGTCACATGTTTTATGATGAAGGGAAATTGATTTGTCAAAAGCATTTGACACTGTTGATCATTGTATTTTAAAACTTAGACTCTTCCAGTCAGGACTCTCTGAGAGAGCAGTGGCATGGTTCTCAAACTACCTCAGTAACAGGACTCAGTGCATTAAATCTGACGGTCTATGTTCTGACTTTGTTACAGTGCACAGCGGAGTGCCACAGGGTTCTGTATTAGGTCCCCTTCTATTTATCATTTACGTAAACAATCTTAGTCTACATGTGCCAGATGCAAACTTGCACTTCTATGCTGATGATACAGTTATTTACAGCTGTGGTTCAACTCTTGTCCAAGCCATTGACTCCTTGCAGAAAGCCTTTTCTGCTGTCCAGCACTCATTACATCAGCTTAAACTTGTTCTCAACGCAGACAAAACAAAGCTCATGTTGTTTTCTAAATCAAGGAGACGAGCCCAAACAATCCCATCAGTAACCACTCTTGAAGGTAATAAAATAGAGTTGGTTCACACCTATAAATATCTGGGAATCTTAATTGATGACTCGCTTACCTTCAAACCACATGTAGAGAATCTTGTGAAAAACCTGAAGTTAAAATTGAGATTTTATTTTCAAAATAAGTTGTGTTTCTCTTTTAATACAAAGAAGCGGCTTGTTGCTGCAACATTCTTGCCTGTGCTGGATTATGGTGATATTCTATATATGAATGCTTCTGCTCAATGTCTTCGAATGGTTGATTCTGTGTATCATGCTTGTCTGAGGTTCATCACTAACTGTAAATTTCAGACTCACCACTGTGAGTTATACTCTCAGGTAGGATGGCCTGCTTTGGTAAGTCGGAGGAACTCTCATTTATACAGTTTTATATATAAGGCGATACTTGGGTTGCTGCCTTCTTATATATGTTCCCTGCTTGTAATGAAACATGCTGGTCGGTATTCTCTTCGTCCGCATGGTTACTTGTTGCTTTCTGTTCCATTTGCCCGAACTGAACTTGGTAAAAGAGCTTTTGTCCATTTAGCACCCTCGGCCTGGAACAAACTGCAGAAGGAATGGAAAATGACTGAATTCATTTCATTAAGTGATTTTAAATCTAAACTACGAATCCTTGAGGCCAAGTCCATAACATGCAACTGTTTCAATTAGATTGATTGTCATTTTAACTGACTTTTTATTTTATTTGAATTTTATTGAATTTTATTTTTATTTTATTTGTATTCTTTCACTTATTGTTGCATGTGTGTTGTTGCTGCCTGTGTTTGAGTAATTTCTGTAACTGTGAGACATCTGCTGCTGCCTATCTTGGCCAGGTCTCCCTTGAAAAAGAGGTTTTTAATCTCAATGGGATCTTCCTGGTTAAATAAAGGTTAATAAATAAATAAATAAAAAAGGAAAACTGAATAAAATAGATCTGTGGCCTAAATGAGTGAAGAGCACAGGCCTGGTGATTAAACTCATAGCTAATATGACATTAGGGTTATGTTGTGCAGCTGATGGTTGGTTTGGAGTGAATCTAACTGATGATTCTTCTTTAGTTGTGAAGTTGAGCCTGCCAATTAGTATGATGGTATGATGAACCATGCTACTGGTATGATTTTGTGTCATGACTTAACAAGGCCTTTTTATTTTGATACTTTCACAGTGTACTGAAAGTTTTGTTTGATAATCTCTGTCGTTTGAGCAGATCTGCACGATTAGAACAGAAAGTGCTGTACGACACGTCGTCGAGGAAATTGTTACAAGTGAGTTTCTCCACATTAAAATGGGCTCAGGAGAAAGCCGCTTATTTGGGACAATTATTAGATGAGCGTCCCTTCCTAAAAAGGATTCAGCGAGGAAATCCGATCTAAAAGTTCTTCTTTTTCTTTTTGAAATGACGTCATTTTGCTGAGAGTGGAAACTAAATGCGACGACAGGTTCCACTATCAGCAAAGAAAAAATGAATGCATGAATGAATGAAAGAGGAAAAAAACTGACTGACTGGTAAAAGCTGACAAAAGTTGACAAGACTTTACTGATGTAACACGACTGTGCGAAGTTAACCCCCACTTGACAAAGGTGCAGATGAATCTATGTGTGTTTCCTTTTACAGGAGCAGAAAGATGACAGCCACATTCGAGGTTGCGTGATGATTTAACCTGTTAAATGCCACTTTCTGTGTCTGTGCATCTACCAGGGGTGTTATTCACTACCTTGTGTTGCTTACAGAGGTAACTGTGACAAAGTATGCATACGCCTGCGCAGCGCTAACATTTGCATTTCTTTTACATTCTTACAGCATGCCAGTTCTTCATGTGAATTGATGATGCGATTTATACCAGGACAACTGGTTGATGTTTTTTCCTACTACAGGATTTCTGGGTTTGTGTGTGAAGAAACTGTGTTTACAGGTTATGAGTGGTGATGCTGTTACACTGTGTTTTTGGGAAAATGTGAAGGTTACTTTGATGATGTGAATAACATGTGAGAAATTTCCTGTGTTGGAAACTAGTGTCACTTCTTCCCACAGCTATAGATGGCTAACTTTATGGTCTTTTTATGGCACCTCTGGAACCTGTCGACCTGCGTCTGACCACCAATGATCACTGTGTGTTGCTAATGTTTGTTTTTCTATGACTGCGTGTAGAGGATTCGGCAGAAGCGGACAAGTGACATGAGAAAAACAAATAGGAGATGCAGTGTTTATGGAAAAGTTGAATATGGGCTCATTAGCTGGCCACTTTTGAGCCCATAGTAATATATGAGCGGAGTGACTTTGCTTAAGAGCAGTCACCGATTACATTAATGTTGACTGAGTACATGGGATTATCCATGTCTGAGGCAAATTAGGGTAATAGTTGTAGTTTACTGATTTGAGAAAATCTGCACATGACACTTGTCTTGCTGATGTTGAATGCTTATTGCTCTTATGATATAATTGTTTACAAGTGTGAAGTTTGATTTCACTTCCAGATTTTGCTTTCCAGGCCATGATGGTGTGTGTGCAGGCTCCTGGGAGAGCCAGGTGTTAAGCAAATTTAATATGCAAAACACACTAACATCTTTTATTGCAGGGTTACGGGGCTACTCCAGCGGAGATGCCCTGATGTTGCCTGGGATATGGTCTAGCTAACCTTTTTCTTTATGACAGGGATCCAGGTTTGATGAGTTGACTCGTGGGAGTGTCCATGAGTCAAGAGGAGGGGTCCAGGGATTAACATTAAACAATGTTTACTATTACTGTTACAGTGATTTGTGTGATTAACCGTTTATTTACAAGTATTAAACCTCATGCTATGGTAATGCCCCATAGCATGATGTTTCCACCCCCATGCTTCACAGTAGGTATGGTGTTCTTGGGATGCAACTCAGTATTCTTCTTCCTCCAAACACGACGAGTTGAGTTTATACCAAAAAGTTCTACTTTGGTTTCATCTGACCACATGACATTCTCCCAATCCTCTGCTGTATCATCCATGTGCTCTCTGGCAAACTTCAGACAGGCCTGGACATGCACTGGCTTCAGCAGCGGAACACGTCTGGCACTGCGGGATTTGATTCCCTGCCGTTGTAGTGTGTTACTGATGGTGACCTTTGTTACTTTGGTCCCAGCTCTCTGCAGGTCATTCACCAGGTCCCCCCGTGTGGTTCTGGGATCTTTGCTCACCGTTCTCATGATCATTTTGACCCCACGGGATGAGATCTTGCGTGGAGCCCCAGATCGAGGGAGATTATCAGTGGTCTTGTATGTCTTCCATTTTCTGATGATTGCTCCCACAGTTGATTTTTATACACCAAGCTGCTTGCCTATTGTAGATTCACTCTTCCCAGTCTGGTGCAGGTCTACAATACTTTTCCTGGTGTCCTTCGAAAGCTCTTTGGTCTTGGCCATGGCGGAGTTTGGAGTCTGACTGTTTGAGGCTGTGGACAGGTGTCTTTTATACAGATGATGAGTTCAAACAGGTGCCATTCATACAGGTAACGAGTGGGGGACAGAAAAGCTTCTTACAGAAGACGTTACAGGTCTGTGAGAGCCAGAGATTTTCCTTGTTTGAGGTGACCAAATACTTATTTTCCACCCTGATTTACCAATAAATTCTTTACAAATCCTACCATGTGGATTCATGGATTTTTTTTTCACATTCTGTCTCTCACAGTTGAAGTGTACCTCTGGTGCAAATTACTGACCTCTGTCATCATTTTAAGTGGGGGAACTTGCACAATCGGTGGCTGACTAAATACTTTTTTGCCCCACTGTACATCCTTTGCTAACACCTCACCGTCCATGGTCCCACATCGCCTTGGACTTTGTCACTGGGCTCCCTGATTCCTCGGGGAACACGGTAATTCTCACTATTATAGACATATTCTCTAAGATAGCCCATTTTGTGGCACTGAAAAAGCTTCCCACAGTGTCAGAGACCTTTAAACTTTTGGTGGAACATGTTTTTAGACTTCACGGAATTCCCACGGATATAGTGTCAGACAGAGGTCCTCAGTTTACTTCACAAGTTTGGAGGGCTTTTTGTACTGCCCTAGGGGCTAAACCATCATTGAGTTCAGGCTACCACCCTCAATCTGATGGACAGACTGAGTGTTTAAACCAAGAGTTAGAATCCACACTTCGCTGCGTTACCTCCCACATTCCATCCACCTGGGCCTCCTACTTACCTTGGTTTGAGTACGCACATAATACCTTGACTTCCTCTGCCACTGGTTTGTCTCCATTTGAAGCCTCAGTGGGATATCAGCCTCCATTGTTCCCTGAGCAGGAGGCAGAGCTGGCAGTGCCTTCGGTGCGACACCATCTCCAACGTTGCCGGCGGACTTGGAGTAGGACTCAGGAGGCGTTGACGAGGACGCCTGTTCGCCAGCAGTACTACGCCAATCAGCGACGGACTCCGGCCCCGGTGTGCACCGCTGGTCAGGAGGCTTGGCTTACTGCCAAGGACATTCCCCTTCAGGCGGTTTCTCATAAGCTATCTCCTCATTACATCGGGCCATTCAAGATCACAGAGGTACTCAGTTCTACTGCTCTCAAACTTTCATTGCTGCCTGCCTTACGTGTCCATCCGGTGTCCCATGTGTCTCAGGTGAAGCCGGTTTGGCTCAGCTCTCTGGCAGGATTTGTTCTCTGAGGACCTTTTGGATTATTAGGCTGGATCGCTTCTACCACTTCCACGCTCACCTGCCTGCCTCCCTATCCAGCTACTCCACTGCCCCCCTCTGGCTTAGCCCCGCTCATGCTAAAGTAAGACTGTGGCATTATCCTGTGAGTTTGTAGACATTTACTTGAACAATCCGCTAATCAGTACTCTCTCCCTGCTCTTCATAGTGACACTTCCTTACCTCTTTCCCTCTTCCCCGGAGTTCCTGCACTGGAACATACCCAGTGTCGGGTTCTCCTCCCCGACTGCGACAGCCCCAAGGCTCCCTCTCGGACCCCTTCCAGTACTCAGTAAAACTGGTTGTTTCACTTGTTTCAGACTGTTAAGTTTTAGTGTGTTTTGCTCGCATCGCGCAGGATCTTGTCCTCGTAGTGTGGTTCACCCTATTCATGTTCATTACCCTCATCATAGTAACGTTTTCTTTTGTTTATTGTGCTCAGGGAGAGTTGTTATTTCAAATTAAGTGTTTGTGTTTTAAGGCTATGCCGGAGAGTTAACAGAAAACTTCTGAAGATGGAGGTCTCTGTGCGGTGGCTGAAGTCTGTGGTGTAGACAGTGAAGAGGAAGGGGGAGAGGACAGTCCCTTGTGGTGCCCCTGTGTTGCTGATTACCTTTTCAGACACACACTGTGGAAGATGCACGTATTGTGGTCTTCCTGTCAGGTAATCAACAATCCAGGACACCAGAGACGCATCCACTTGCATCACTGTTAGCTTATCACCCAGGAAGGTCGGCCTGATGGTGTTTAATACAGTGGAAAAGTAAGAGAACATGACCCTCACAGTGCTCGCCGGCTGGTCCAGATGGGTGTAGATACGATTGAGCAGGTGGCATCCTCAGCTCCGAGGCAGAGCTGGTAAGCAAACTGAAGGAGAACCTGATGTGGTCTGACTATGGGTTGGAGCTATTCCAGGATGAGTCTTTTCAGAGTCTTCATGACGTGGGATATCAGTCCCACAGGCCTGTAATCTAGGGGGCCGTGGGACGTGGCGTCTTTGGTACAGGAATGACGCATGACGTCTTCCACAGCACTGGGACCCTCTGCAGACTCAGACTAAACATCTGACCAAGTAGTGCAGCAACAACTACCTGTCCCTGAATGTAGAGAAAACAAAGGAGATCATCACAGATTTCAGGAGAACTCACACCCTGCAAACCCCACTAACCAAAGCCCTCTGCATTACAGGTGACTCCACTCATCCGTCCAACAGCTTCTTCAGTTTGCTGCTATCAGGAAGGAGACTGAAGAGCCTCTGGGCCAGAACCAGCAGACTGAGAGACAGCTTTATCCATCAGGCTGCCAGGATGCTGAATTCACTCCCTGCTCTCACACACACCAACTCCAGACCTGCATTCATCTCTACCCTCTGAACCCCCCAACCCCTAATCATACAAAACTCTGAACCGCCACTATTGCCTTTTCACTGACTGCCCCAACCCCACCAGCACATGAACTGGACTGTGTTGTACAACCAGTGGGGAGTAGCAGGGAGAAGAATCCCCCTTAATAACAATGTCCCAGAGGGATCAAGGCCCGGTAAGCCCCAGACCCAGGCCTAGCCACACACACACACACATACCCTCTGTGGGGTGAAGGCAGATTTCTTATTATGTTGCCCTGAGTGAGGCTCTTCTGCTCTTCTACCTGGTGCTGGTGGGTGTGGACCTCCAAGGTAGGCAGTAGCTTTGCTGTTTCAGGTGCTATCTTTGCTTCTGCTCGATGTTTGAATATGTGAGTTTTAAGAAGCTAAATACAGTTAGAATAGCTGTGAAATAAAATGACTCTCTTTTGCGTGCCCCTTTGTAGAAGGGCTACAGTCCAATCTGAATCCTTAACGGAAAAAATATTTACAGAAGTCCTGACCGAACAGATGAGAACGAACAGACTATAGAGACGGGATGGACAGAGAACTTGAAGGGGTGTGTATGAAGGTGTGGTCTCCTTCCTGAATTTCAGATATTATCTCCAGTTTTGGACTGGAAAATGCAGCCAATTGGTTGCAAAGTGAGAGAAGGTGATCCAGGAGGTGATCTGGTGCCACTCAGAATAGCTACCATTACCTGGGTATTCTCATAGGCCACAAGCATTAGCCACAGCCACATAACCAGAAGGCAAGACAGGTGCTGAGAACTCAGCTCAACAGTAGGAATGAGCTATCAATACATCTGCCCTCCTGGTCATATACAGATACAGATAATAAAATGGCCACAGAAGGACATACACTACCAGTCAAAAGTTTTAGAACACCCCAATTTTCCAGTTTTTTATTGAAAACTATGCAGTTTAATGTCTTGTTGCAATCTGAAATGAAAGCATAGTACAAATAACAAACTCGAGTTAAAAAAGAATTAATGGAATCATGGACCAAAATGTATTCTAAACTTTGACCCATCAAAGTCGCCCCCTTTGGCAGATATAACAGCTGAACACAGCCGTGGCATTCTTTCTAAAATAGAAATCAAGTATTCTCCCATATCTGTAGCAGAAGTTCCATAAATGTGGACCTTGTAGTTTGCTTTGCTTTCACTCTTCTGTCCAGTTTATCCCAAACCAGCGCGATGGGGTTTAAGTCTGGAGACTGTGCTGGACACTCCATGTTTTCAAGCTCACCATTTGTTCTTTTTTCCCGAGGTAGTTCTGGCATAACTCTGACTTATGTTTGGGGTCATTATCTTGCGGTAGGATGAACCCCTGACCAAGCAGAGGGCACTGCATGGTGCTGCAGAATGCTGTCATAGTTGTTTTGGTTCAGGTTACCTGACTGTGTACGAGTCATCGACCCTGGATCCAGCAAACAGCCCCAGACCATCACACTTCCTCCTCCACGTTTGACAGTTTTTTTCCCTTACTTTTGGACCATTTCCAGCTATTCGTTGGACTTGACTGGGGTGTTCTAAACTTTTAAGTGGTAGTGTAGATGCCAGTGATGCAACAACATGAAAACTACTCACAGAGCACAGAGCCTTACATCCAAAGTTTCTGTGTGCGGACTCGTCATTATTCGTGGATCAGACCAATGACTGTGATGTCATCTGCGAACTTCAGGAGTTCTACAGATGGTTCCCCTGACGTGGGGAGGAAGTGTAGAGGAAGAAGAGCAGTGGGGAGAGAACACATCCCTGTGGTAGGCTGATGCTGATGGTCTGTGTGTGGGGGAGAGCGAAGTACCGAGGCAGCCATTTGGGGCCCCATCTAGGAGGAAAGAAGTAGCACCCATGAAAACATCAGGAAGATGGCATCTCAGAGATGATCTCCTCCAAGAGGGCCTCAAGAAGTGGAAGACAGATGATGATGAGGAAGAGGAAACGTCATGGAAGGCCAAGCTGTTGCATGGGCTGTTTAGCTTATGCCTAAGTTCAGTAAGGAAGATCGGTAATCACTCATCTGCCTGCTTTCTTTGGTGTTCATCTGCTTTTTTGTTTAACATGTCTACCACATGTCTACCCACGCTGTAAGTCTCAGTACTGACTTCATTACGCTTGTCCAGTCATCTTTTTGCTTGGCTTCTTCTAGCCAATCAGCCTCAGCTTTGCATGGTGTACAGTGGGGCAAAAAAGTATTTAGTCAGCCACCGATTGTGCAAGTTCCCCCACTTAAAATGATGACAGAGGTCAGTAATTTGCACCAGAGGTACACTTCAACTGTGAGAGACAGAATGTGAAAAAAAAATCCATGAATCCACATGGTAGGATTTGTAAAGAATTTATTTGTAAATCAGGGTGGAAAATAAGTATTTGGTCACCTCAAACAAGGAAAATCTCTGGCTCTCACAGACCTGTAACGTCTTCTGTAAGAAGCTTTTCTGTCCCCCACTCGTTACCTGTATGAATGGCACCTGTTTGAACTCATCATCTGTATAAAAGACACCTGTCCACAGCCTCAAACAGTCAGACTCCAAACTCCGCCATGGCCAAGACCAAAGAGCTTTCGAAGGACACCAGGAAAAGTATTGTAGACCTGCACCAGACTGGGAAGAGTGAATCTACAATAGGCAAGCAGCTTGGTGTGAAAAAATCAACTGTGGGAGCAATCATCAGAAAATGGAAGACATACAAGACCACTGATAATCTCCCTCGATCTGGGGCTCCACGCAAGATCTCATCCCGTGGGGTCAAAATGATCATGAGAACGGTGAGCAAAGATCCCAGAACCACACGGGGGGACCTGGTGAATGACCTGCAGAGAGCTGGGACCAAAGTAACAAAGGTCACCATCAGTAACACACTACAACGGCAGGGAATCAAATCCCGCAGTGCCAGACGTGTTCCGCTGCTGAAGCCAGTGCATGTCCAGGCCCGTCTGAAGTTTGCCAGAGAGCACATGGATGATACAGCAGAGGATTGGGAGAATGTCATGTGGTCAGATGAAACCAAAGTAGAACTTTTTGGTATAAACTCAACTCGTCGTGTTTGGAGGAAGAAGAATACTGAGTTGCATCCCAAGAACACCATACCTACTGTGAAGCATGGGGGTGGAAACATCATGCTATGGGGCTGTTTTTCTGCCAAGGGGACAGGACGACTGATCCGTGTTAACGACAGAATGAATGGGGCCATGTATCGTGAGATTTTGAGCCAAAACCTCCTTCCATCAGTGAGAACTTTGAAGATGAAACGAGGCTGGGTCTTCCAACATGACAATGATCCAAAACACACCGCCCGGGCAACAAAGGAGTGGCTCCGTAAGAAGCATTTGAAAGTCCTGGAGTGGCCTAGCCAGTCTCCAGACCTCAACCCCATAGAAAATCTGTGGCGGGAGTTGAAAGTCCGTGTTGCTCGGCGACAGCCCCAAAACATCACTGCTCTCGAGAAGATCTGCATGGAGGAATGGGCCAAAATACCAGCTACTGTGTGTGCAAACCTGGTAAAGACCTATAGTAAACGTTTAACCTCTGTTATTTTTTTTATTTATTTTTTTGCCTGTCCCGTTTGGCTTTTTTGCATCAGAATTGTTGTCTAAAGGCAAAGAAAGATGCCCAACGGATTTACTTTACCAAATTGACCATCCCAGCTTTGCCGTAATGGTCCATTTGATTCACCTTTTATTGTTCATTTTATTTTCACTTACTGAATACGGGACAGACTTGACTGGGGGAAAGAAGGGGAGAAAGAAAGAGGGAAAGAGAAACAGCTGAGAAGAGGGACGGGGGAGAAGGGCAAAAGACAAAAACCAACAGAACGGGCAGAGAAAAAAAATGCATATATCGATCACCTGGATCACCTGCTGAGAAAGAAAAAAGAAAACAAGCAGAAGAGAACAAGAGTAACAGAATAAACAACATCACAATGATATATGGGAATATGACAGTAAATACTAAATATTAAACATTATTGTGCAGCACATAAGATCAACAGAACACAGTGTGCTTTGAGGTAGGAGCCAAAAAGGGTGTAGTTTGTGGGTGTGATCACCCGTGTGTACTAGAGATGGCACGATACCACTTTTTTATGTCCGATACCGATACCGATATCATAAATTTGGATATCTGCCGATACCGATATGAATCCGATATAATGTTTTTTAATCAACAAAACTGTTTTTTTAAATATCTTGCTGCATTTTGTATAAGTTCATACTCAAGTTTAAAACAACAACTACACTAAAGCTATTCTGTTATACCTGTATACAAAAAAAATATTTCATAGTTCAGCAATACTGATCAAGCTAATAAACTTAAACCTACACCATCCTCCCTATTCTGGTATTTTAAAGAGTACTTAGCATAAATATTAAGCAACCTAACTAATAGGGTTCCAACTCCCAGCAACAACAAAAATAAATAAATAAAAAATAGGGAACCACCCCTCACGCTCCACCTCATGATGCTTAATCAACGTAATCAACCTTAATTTGATGAAGTGTGAAAAAAAAATGCACAGAAATCAATTATTTTTCAAGAAATATTAAATAGATTCAACATCTTTCCTCAACAAAATTGCAGACTGCACAGATGGTACCTTCCCAAAGGAAAAAGTACTATAGCTTACTAGGGTATATATTAGACTTAATAGTCACTATATACAGTAATTGACTTCTATTCATTTTACATCAAATTAAAACTTTGGGTGTCAGATAATTATTTATTAAAAGCTCGACATTTTAAATGAGAATAAGAAAGAAAAGTATGTCTTTGTGCCCCCTTTTCCCTGTTAATGCCCTATCGGCCCCCCTGGCTAAACTTTGCTAGATCCGCCCCTGCACAGTTACCAGCGTCAGCTACGTAGAAAAAGATCCTCGAGTAGAAAGTAATATTAAATAAATTCTAACAACAGCTGATCAAGCTTAAACGTGCTGCTGTTGTTCAGCCACTGGTTTCCTCTTTCTGGTGCAAAGTGGGCCAAAAGCAAACCAGAGACACGGACTCGCGACAGAAAAGCCGATCAGCTGATCGTTAAGCAGTTTCACGATTGAAGTAGCAGCCGGAGAGCGAGAGGCAGTCGCTTGTTAAGATTAACGCAGGAATGCTTTACAAACATTCAGAGATGGACTTACACACTTGCTTTACTTCTCTCGGGATAACTTTGTCGGAGATGAAATGCCGGGTTGCTAGCGAAGCTCCAAATGCTATCCAGACCACCGACAGGTCCCGCATGCCACAGCCGCTCTATCACGTGACCACACTGCTCCGACGTGCTAACGTTCTGAGGTGAGTTACGGCGTGTTGCAAGTTTTGTGAGGTGCTTTCGTGATATTTAATGGATCGGATTACATTTTTTATTTTTCTCCGATATCCGATCCAGTAATTTAGGTCAGTATCGGACCGATACCGATACGTAATATCGGATCGGTCCATCTCTAGTGTGTACACCTGTGAACATGGACGCGCTTGTTTTTAAAAGGTTCCTTCATGTAATGATCTGCTAGAGGGTGTGGGGGGGCCACAGCCCCGTCCTCCAGGGCATGAAGCAGGTATGGAGGAGATCAAAACTCCAGACATCCAGAGGCCCCCAGAACACAAGAGACCAAGGAAGACCAACAGAGGGGCAGCCGCGCCACTGTCCCAGAAAGAGCTGAGGAGAGTCCCAGATGAGGGCTCACTCAGCAGCCGCGGAGCAGAAGCCAGGGGGAGTTGCAGTGACGCGCCCGTGAGCTCCGCCGGCAGCCAGCCGTGCCTGAGTGACCGAGCCCCAGGCCGAGAGGCCGGGGGCACCCCACCTCCGAAGTGGCCCGAGCGAGCCCCAGGCTCCAGGCCCCGATAAGCGGCCGCCAAGGAGTGAGCCGGTGTGTAACTGGACGCCCATCCCCGGACACAAAGAACCACCAACGCACCGATGTCTGAGGGAGTCCGCCACTGGCAGGGGGAGTGGTGGTGGGAGGAGATAGACCTCCAAACCTTGGAGGGCCTGAGATGTCCCCAGAGAGGTGGCGTCTGACACCCAACCTGACATATAGACACAGACATACAGGCACACACAGATACAAACATCCATTCCCACCCTCATGCTCTCATATGCACTGACCTCTGTTATTGCCAACAAAGGTTATGTTACAAAGTATTGAGTTGTATTTTTGTTATTGACCAAATACTTATTTTCCACCCTGATTTACGAATAAATTCTTTACAAATCCTACCATGTGGATTCATGGATTTTTTTTTCACATTCTGTCTCTCACAGTTGAAGTGTACCTCTGGTGCAAATTACTGACCTCTGTCATCATTTTAAGTGGGGGAACTTGCACAATCGGTGGCTGACTAAATACTTTTTTGCCCCACTGTAAATCTGTGCTCTCCGTCCTTCATGTAACCTACCTCCTCCCCATCTCCACCTCAGGCACCTTAGCTAGAGCTCTGTTCAAGGTTCAGGCTTCATCTTCACCACCACCACCTGTCATGGGCTGGGTGAGTGGGTGACCTTAAATACCGCTGGTAATCAACCAGCGGTATTTAAGGCCAGGGTTGTCAACTATTCTTCACCAGTTCGTCCAATAACCTCTGTTAGTATAGGCCGCCTTAACTCTCCATGCTTTGTTTCTTTTTCCTCACCTTGTTTTCCTTGTGCTCCTAGTATCTCTTCGGATTCATCATACTCAACGTTTGCAGTTTGCCTTTTGCTCACCTGAATGCTGGCCGCACTGGAGATTACATTTGGGAGTCTCTCGTGGCAGGAATCATTTGGCTATCTTCTTCTCCAGTTGAGGCTGAATTCTTGTTCTTAGGGAAGAAGGATGTATTGATTATCTAGGCCTAAACGACATCACTGTAAAAACATATATATCCTTTGACACTAATAAACTCAGCTTTTGAACCCATCCACTACGCCACCATGTTCACAAACTTGATCTTCACATTGCTTACCACCTCGTCCACATTCACGAAGAGGACGAGTGTTAAACTGCATACGACACGCCTCTTGGTCACTTCAAGTACTTGGTAGCGCCTTTTGGGTTAACGAGCAGCCCTGCTGTTTTACAAGCCATAGTGAATGATGTGTTAAGGGATTTTTTAAGCTGCTGAAATAGAAGTGAATGTAAGAAAGACACCAAACAACACAGAACAACATCATGTTAAGAGACTTGCACATTAAATAAAGATTTAGCATTAGGTCTACACTTAGCTAGCTAAGGAGAAACTTTTAAAACATGTAGCACGTGACTGCAAATATTGCTTTCAGTATCATATCATATTCTCCGACGAGAAAACAACATTGTGCCTCCAAGAATGAAAATGGAAATGTTTCTGTGCACAAATGCAAAACAGAAACCTCAACACGTTCTCACTCCTAAAGCGTAACATTTTTAGCTAGGTGACAAATCGTCATTATATTACGCCTCGGGAGTGAGAACGGGCTGGAAACATATGTAGTTTAAACTGGGGTCGTCATCGTCTGCTTTGTGCTTTCTCTTTTCTCTCTGTGTAGATGTGTAACTTTAAACTACACATGGCTTAAACAAAGAATGAACTCAGCAAAACTAAACAAAATGTCATGTCAGGGAGGAACCTGGCTTCCTAGGGCCGTCACAGATTTTTCGTAGCATCTAAGACGTTTTTTACCTTTGAGAAGAAAATGTCTCAGCCAGTCTCTGAGGATAGCAGTCTATAAACATCACATTTCTCCAGATTTATTCACTCCTTTAAGCAATGCTCATTTTTTGACAGTTGCACAGTTGCAGGGAAGTGTCCTATGCTGTTCTTCAGATACACGCATTATATACCAGTTGCTTCAAAAATATCACTTTTTTCCTATTTTCCTTCTATTGGTCAAGAATTATAAAGATGACTGGCAAAAATGTAATCTATAAATGAATAAATGATGACACTGATACGTCATTTGAATGTGAGGATCCATAATTACTCCCTCTCCAAAACATTTTAATGTTCTGTCAATTAATTTCACAGTTCAGGCTTTAAAGTGTTAAGTTGAATATTTTAGCTTTCGCTCGTACACCCACATACACATGCACCACTCCCCTTCAGTAACTGTATCATGGAAACCGATTTCCTTCTTTAGACAGTCCTTACATGGAAAGAGCTTGGGATGAATTTGGCACTGGACTAAATTCATAGAGGAAAATCAATCCAGCTGGGGAATGTCATATCTAGGTGATTAATGAGCAGAAGAAGTGTATTAACTGTCACCTCTCTAATTCACTGCTATTCCCTGCCCAACACCTCCAATAACACCTTTTTTTTCCTTTACCAAGACCTGTTGGATCGGTATGTGCTCTCTGCCTCATTCTGTGGAAGAAGTGTCCAACGCGTGTTTTCCAGTCTTATAACTGAAACGCATCGAGGCAGCTGTTGTTGTGATTCAGTGCAATATAAATAAAACTGAACTGAGTTGAGGGTTTTTTTTCATTACAATACGGGAATAAGAAAATTAACAGTTGAGGTATAAATGGGTCACTGCAGCGACAACCACGGGCCAAACTAAGATAGAAGAAATGTCTCTGGTATGTCTGAGCTCATCTCCACTTTCAACCACTTTGCACTCCTCATTTCAGTTTGGTCTCTTCGCTCATTCTGTCCTTAACTCTTTGCAGCTCAGCTGTTTCTCACTGCCACGATCTAATCAGTATTCAGAACTTCATGGGAACTTGTTCTCAAACTTTGCTGATTACTGTACATTTGATTCTCTACAAGGCTTTAAGGTTAATTCTCCTTTTTATTGAGTGTGCAGGGCTGGGATTTGTTGCCAACATTTGTTGCCAACATCATGCATGCTATGACTTCCATCTATAAATTACATGTTGATATTAAAAACACTGACACACTGCAGAGACTGACCTTTGCTCATTCAGTCTTCTGCCCTGCTTTTCTTATTACACACACACGTATAAAGACCTTCCCAAAAATGCAACCAGCTTTTGTGTTGTCTGCGTCACCGGCATCACAACAGTGGCCAAAAAGAGTATAATAAGTATATTTATTCACTATAATCACGTCTTTAAGCTTAGTTTAGGAGGTATATCAGAGGTTCCTGTCACCAACCTCTTTCTTGATGCATGTAGAGGTGAGAATTGACAGAGGATGTGGGAAACTGTTTTGGTACCACTAACAGAGCCAGGAAGGCTCACATTACACTGACTCTTACAGTGTGTGTTTTAAAATAGAACGGCTGTCAACTCCTCCCTGCAGAAATCCATCTATTCTGGGGACAGCATGTAGGGGGAGGGACAGGCAAATCGATGAGCTAAGAGTTTAGTGTCATTTGTGTATATCTGGAGGTATAACACATTATTTTTCAACAAACCACATGCATTGATCCTGGCTCAATAACACACAATATTAATTAAAAACAATTAGTATGAGTTTTTGTGTGCAGCACCTACACAATTAAATGTTTTGATGTGATGATTCAGCTATTCTCAGAGCTAAAAATATTTCCTGAGGGCAGTATAAGGGTATAGAGTCATTAAAAACCAATGGATTTATTTACACAAGATCAAACACACGATTATGGCAATCATCATGAGGCCGTTTGCTCTAAGAATGATATTTCTTCCATTTTACAGAACAACAATAGTGTTCTGTAGCTATGTCCAGTGCAGTTAGGAGAGTAGGAAGGTGGATGGCAATGATATCAGTGTGCTCTAGACACCACTTCACACAATATTACTGAGGATGAACTAGAAGTGAAATACAATGGTCCCATTTTCATGTTACTTCCACTCAGAAACCATGTACAAAATATATATATGACAATATATACTTAATTTATATATGTGTATATATCAGAACACATAGACAGTATTGGATTTATCCAAGTATCAAATATGAATAAATAATGTCTCAAAGCTTTAGACCACAAACTAAAAGAGACCAACATGCAAACAAAAATAAAAGTCCTTTTAGTCAATGTTATATTTTGGTCCCCACTCTGGCAGTAGCTGTGACCATTTGTAACATCATTGTTTCAGTTACTGATATTATTGTTATGGATCTACATGAACTTTGGCATATCCAAATTTCATGTCAGACTGTGCATTTAAGGGTATAAATCAACAATATTTTAGCTTGTCTTCAACGTAATGGGGGCTAAATGAAAGCAAAGTGTGTATTGATGTGAAGTTTAACCACACAGCTTGTTTGTTTTTTGCTGTTGTCTTTTGTTTCATTTTAACTCAATCAGAGGGTGAGCCTGTGGCAAACATTTTCCCTCCAATACTTTAGAAGAAAGTTTATCAAGTACCTACAATTACAATTATTACCAAAGCTCAGAGTGGTATTAGTACACAGTGTACGTACAAACACACTAACTTCCCAACTAGCCGGGTCAGTCAGTACCGTGTACAACAACATTGTCAATATCCTGCCAGGTCTAACATAATGTGTCATCTTCCTTTCTGCCACAGTGTATTGTCATGATTGGCCAGACTTTCTCCTCATATGTGTCTCTCTAACATTTGTTCTACAGTTGAACAGTTGATGATGGAAAATACGTTCCATTTGTTTCATATACCTCCTACAGTCATTCCCCTCTTCATCATGAACTTAACTTATGGATGGTGCAGGCCTAACCTCCAGCATTTGCCCCTGTCAGTCACCCTGACTGCCACCCCCACCCCACCCTCCAACCTCTCAGCTTACCCCATAGGTCAGTCTCACTCTTTTTCTGTCGCTCACACATTAGTTCTGAATGTGCCTTCAGCATTGGCCACTTACTCCTCTCCACTTTTTCCTGCAGTCTTAACTGTTCACACAAGTGTTACAATTGGACTAAAAGACACAGTCTTATTGTGATCCCAGATTAAAACGGTAGGACACCAATTTTTCTAAGGATCATTTTTGTCACAACTTGGGAACAAGTATTTGGATTTCACTTTGGAATATCTTCTCTGCATTGGACTGTGTCCATTGGATGCCATTTTTACTGGTGTCCATTCCGTACTGCAAGAGTCTGTCTGAAGTGTCTACGTCAGAGTGGGTTTGAATTGATTAACTTGTGTGAGCAGGTGCAAAGAGCTTCAGCGGTGGACTCCTGCAGTCATTCTAGGTTAATTACTCCTTAGTTTGCTCTTTCTTAACTGTAACCATGGCATCATTGAGAAGTTTGATTCTTGCACTGTTGTTGGCGCTGCTCTGCTCTTTCCACACCCCGCTGGCACCTACTGCCAAGGCACAGGATCTGCCATTCCCTTCTGAGCAGGGTCTGATGGCTGACGATGATGACGACGACGATGATGACGACGACGACGATGATGATGACGACGACGATGATGATGACGACGATGATGACGACGATGATGACGACGATGATGATGACGACGATGATGACGACGACGATGATGACGATGATGACGACGATGATGACGATGACGACGACGATGATGACGACGATGATGATGATGATGACGATGATGATGATGACGATGATGATGATGACGATGATGATGACGACGATGATGATGACGACGACGACGATGATGATGACGACGATGATGATGATGATGATGATGATGACGATGATGATGACGATGACGATGACGACGATGATGATGACGACGACGATGATGACGATGATGACGATGACGACGACGATGACGATGACGACGACGATGACGACGACGATGATGACGATCATGAAGGTCAGTCTTTTTAATGGAAGTTAGGGGACGTGTGTTCTCATATTGCTTTGATTTTTCATATACGCAGCCATTTGCCCATGTAACATACTGGAAACTGTAATCCATCTGAGCATTACCTGTTATGACTTGTCTTTTCAGACAGTTTTTTCAGGCTACGAATGACTACACAAATTGTCAGAACAGGGGAATAAAATAGCAAAGTAGCCACCAGTCAAAGCAGACTGAATATTTAAGTGCCATTGAGAGGTAGTGCTTATCACAATGTTTCAGGGGTCAAATGTTTGCATGTTCAGTGCAGGACAGTGTACAAAAGGGGAGGAGCTAAAATGTTAGCCACTCCCCTTGTTAAGATTCTTACAACCTGATCATCTCTTTGTCCATATTTATTTAATGTCTCAGAGCTCATTGGTAATAAAAGTGCCTCCTCCACCTCTTTCCAGCTGTCCATTTCCCTTGCTGTCTCTGACACTGTGTTCTTTTCCCTGCTTAACTAGAGTTATGAGCACTCTTGGGAAATTGAACTGGCCCATCTGAAGTCCAACTGTCCGAAGTCCTTCGTACAGTATGCTAGATATGAACTTGGGGACTGCAGAAGATTTGATTTGAGAGAGAGAGAGAAAAAAACATCTCAAATAAGGCCAAGCTTGTCTTGGGAGTCAGTTATTGGGGTCACTAGTCTGAGATTTTTTATTTGTGTATCACTTGAAAGAATGTCTCCTCGAGAATGGTTCCTCCACTAGGATCTTCATTTTTCATTTGTTTTGGATTTGTGTCTTTATGTGAACCTACAGAGAAAGAAAGAGAGACAGTGATATTGGGAGTAGACTGGGGAACAGGGCGCTACAGAAACAGACAGAGGGAGAGTAAAGCGTGAGGGGAGGTGCAGGACGGCCACTACCTAAATTCACTCATTTGAAAGCTTTAATTACCAACAGACTTAAAGTTTCTCTCTTTTTCAATATCTCTCATCTTTCTTTCTCTGTGGGGCATTCATGCCACTCACTGCTGTAATGTACCAAATTCATTAATCAAGTCTGGTGTGTGCACTTGTAAAAACTGCTAAACACATATAATGGAAGAACTTTATGTATTTACAAGAAATGTAATAATCTTACCTCATTTTCTCTTGTCAAATTCTCATGTTCTTAATTGTTACATTTTAAAAAAGAATTGTGATGTGCATTTCAGTAGCTTAAACTAAAATTTTATTTCCTTTATTAATTTTTCTCCTATCAATCCAATGCTTATTTGGCACTGATATACCTAAATACAAATACTCAATGTAAAAATTGAACAAATGTATAAAACCTTATTTGTTATGAAATGTAACAGATTTGCCGATGCCTTTTCAGACCTTTAGGATTAG
This sequence comes from Aulonocara sp. 'chitande type north' Nkhata Bay, assembly GCF_057382095.1. Taxonomy (NCBI): domain Eukaryota; kingdom Metazoa; phylum Chordata; class Actinopteri; order Cichliformes; family Cichlidae; genus Aulonocara; species Aulonocara sp. 'chitande type north' Nkhata Bay. The sequence goes on from NC_141347.1 coordinate 7,661,124, forward strand.
AGTGTTTGGGAAAAGAGAGAAACATCTCTTTCTATAGAGGAATTAAAGCTTTGTCAAAAAAATCAAACTGTCAAGAGATGAATGGGTTGTCTGCATTCTCATTTGCCACATTTGTGGTTTGTGCTGACTGTGAACAATCATGTAGACATTACTACAATCAACATTGTCTTTTGTCTTAACACTTACTTTGATTTATTAAATAAATCGGGTTTTCAAAAATCGCTTATATCTGTTAATGAAGGCAGCGGACTTATATTAGAGTTGTCAAACTGATTGAAAAGCCATATTACTTTTATCAAAGATCTGTACAAATGTGTTGATGGTTTTACCTGTATGAGGACCAGAGCTACAGACATTTGAAATCTCAGTGTTCAAGTGAGTATCTCTTCTGACCACGGCCTATTGTCTATATGAACTGTGCTTTAAATGCTTTTCTAAGCATCTGGGTGGTGGTGTTTTGAAGCAGTGAACACAAATGTAATAGAGCTGCAAAAATGTTCATTAAAATGAAGGGGCAACACATTTTTTAACTTTTGCGTGAAACATTTTTTGATGATAATATAATATCGTGTCAAAAAGTTATTTGTAGCATGATTACTTTTTAGTGAACTACATGAATTTATATCCATAAGTACAGTTATAAGGTAATTCTTCTCTAATGTCTGACTATATACTTAATTACAACTACAAAGTGCACTTCCTGAAGAAATTGAAGTTAGCCGAATGTTACTGCAGCAGCTTTTACACCTGAGCATGTATACAACAGGTACATCAGACTGACCCCAACTCTGGGATTAGTGATGAACCATAATGCTTGTAAAGATTTCTGTAGTTTAGCTCAAATGACATTTTTCGACAGTTTCAATTTACGTCTAATTGAGAATTTTAATACAGTTATAGTAAACAGCTAATGTTGTCTTTTTCTACTTCCATTTCTACTTCCATTGTTCCACTGATTTATTCAGCTTCTTTTGTATTCTGTTTTACTTCCCATGTGTTTTTTGCGCTTTTGCAGCATTAAAACTGTAATTAATTAAGAAGTCACATTCACATCTATGGGCAGTTTAGAGTCACCAATTAACCTAATCCCTTAACCCTATACACCTTCTCATTTTATGGTTTTTCCACTATTTCCATTGTAGATTCTCACTGAAAGCATCAAACTATGAATGAACACATGTGCAAATATGTAGCAAACAAAAAAGTGTGAAATAACTCAAAACATGTTTTATATTTTAGATTCTTTGCTTTGATTACTACCTTGCACACTCTTGGCTCTCTCTCCATGAGCTTCATGAGGTCGTCTCCTGAAATGGTTTCCAACAGTCTTGGAGGAATTCAGAGATGCTGAGCACTTGTTGGTCCTTTGCCTTCACTCTGCGCTCCATCTCATCCCAAACCATCTCCACTGGGTTAGGTTAGGCGACTGTGGAGGCCAGGCCATCTCTTGGTCTTCCTTTCCTGGGGTGGTCCTCATATGAGCCAGTTTTGCCATAGCGCTTAATGGTTTTAATAAATATATAAATAGTAAAGACATCTGCTATAAATAGCAAACAGAAGCGATATATACAGTCTAGAGAAATATATACACAACAATAGAAAGGCACACATTGGAGAGCAAAGTGCTTGGTTGGAGGTAGCGCAAAGAAAATACTTGGTCTGAATAGTCTGTCTGTGGTTGGCCTAAAACATGAGGCCAACCACAGACCATGGCTCAGATTGGTGAGATGGGTGGGCAGGGGTGGCAGAGGGCAGCCAATGGTTTTTTTGGACGGTGTTAATGACTCTCTGTGCAGTCTTCCTGTTCTCAGTTTCGGCCCCTGCGCACCAAACACCTGGGCAGTAGGAGCGCACGTTCTCCACTGAGGAGCCATAGAAGGCCAGCAGCAGCTTCTGGTTCTGGTTGTTTTTCCAGAGGACATGGGGGAAATGCAGCCACTGCTGGGTCTTCTTTACCAGTCGGTGTTGTGGGTACAGGTGGGATCAGCAAAGATCTGGGTGCCCAGAAACCTGAAGGTGGAGACAGATTCCACCCATCCTCCATTTATAATCGAAGGGGAATGGAGCTGTTTGTCGCTCCTAAAGTTCATTATAAGTTCTTTGATTTTAAGGACCTTCTGCCTCAGGTTGTTTTCGGAGCACCAGGAGGACAGGTTCTGTACACTGTCTCATCTCTATCAGAGATGGGCCCAACCACATTGGTGTCAAAAGCATACTTGACGATGACATTGGTTGGGTGGGTTGGTGTACAGTCATATGTTGGGACACATTCAAAGTTTTAGCAGTTTTCTGGACTGTCTGACCTTCAGTTCGTAAATTAATGATGGGCTGTTGTTTCTCTTTACTTAGCTGATTGGTTCGTGACATGATATGAATTCTAACAGTTGTCAACTATGGCTGTCAGCTGTGTACCAACCTGACTTCTGCACAACACAACTGATGTTGTTAAGAAGGAAAGAAATGCCACAAATGAACCCTGACAGGCACACCTGTGAGGGGAAACCATGTCAGGTGACTACATCATGAAGCTCACTGAGAGCAGGGTTTGCAGCTCTGTCAACAAAGCAAACAGTGGCTACTTTGAGGAATCTAAAATATATTTACAGTGGGGCAAAAAAGTATTTAGTCAGCCACCAATCGTGCAAGTTCCCCCACCTAAAATGATGACAGAGGTCAGTAATTTGCACCAGAGGTACACTTCAACTGTGAGAGACAGAATGTGAAAAAAAAATCCATGAATCCACATGGTAGGATTTGTAAAGAATTTATTCGTAAATCAGGGTGGAAAATAAGTATTTGGTCAATAACAAAAATACAACTCAATACTTTGTAACATAACCTTTGTTGGCAATAACAGAGGTCAAACGTTTACTATAGGTCTTTACCAGGTTTGCACACACAGTAGCTGGTATTTTGGCCCATTCCTCCATGCAGATCTTCTCGAGAGCAGTGATGTTTTGGGGCTGTCGCCGAGCAACACGGACTTTCAACTCCCGCCACAGATTTTCTATGGGGTTGAGGTCTGGAGACTGGCTAGGCCACTCCAGGACTTTCAAATGCTTCTTACGGAGCCACTCCTTTGTTGCCCGGGCGGTGTGTTTTGGATCATTGTCATGTTGGAAGACCCAGCCTCGTTTCATCTTCAAAGTTCTCACTGATGGAAGGAGGTTTTGGCTCAAAATCTCACGATACATGGCCCCATTCATTCTGTCCTTAACACGGATCAGTCGTCCTGTCCCCTTGGCAGAAAAACAGCCCCATAGCATGATGTTTCCACCCCCATGCTTCACAGTAGGTATGGTGTTCTTGGGATGCAACTCAGTATTCTTCTTCCTCCAAACATGACGAGTTGAGTTTATACCAAAAAGTTCTACTTTGGTTTCATCTGACCACATGACATTCTCCCAATCCTCTGCTGTATCATCCATGTGCTCTCTGGCAAACTTCAGACGGGCCTGGACATGCACTGGCTTCAGCAGCGGAACACGTCTGGCACTGCGGGATTTGATTCCCTGCCGTTGTAGTGTGTTACTGATGGTGACCTTTGTTACTTTGGTCCCAGCTCTCTGCAGGTCATTCACCAGGTCCCCCCGTGTGGTTCTGGGATCTTTGCTCACCGTTCTCATGATCATTTTGACCCCACGGGATGAGATCTTGCGTGGAGCCCCAGATCGAGGGAGATTATCAGTGGTCTTGTATGTCTTCCATTTTCTGATGATTGCTCCCACAGTTGATTTTTTCACACCAAGCTGCTTGCCTATTGTAGATTCACTCTTCCCAGTCTGGTGCAAGTCTACAATACTTTTCCTGGTGTCCTTCGAAAGCTCTTTGGTCTTGGCCATGGCGGAGTTTGGAGTCTGACTGTTTGAGGCTGTGGACAGGTGTCTTTTATACAGATGATGAGTTCAAACAGGTGCCATTCATACAGGTAACGAGTGGGGGACAGAAAAGCTTCTTACAGAAGACGTTACAGGTCTGTGAGAGCCAGAGATTTTCCTTGTTTGAGGTGACCAAATACTTATTTTCCACCCTGATTTACCAATAAGTTCTTTACAAATCCTACCATGTGGATTCATGGATTTTTTTTCACATTCTGTCTCTCACAGTTGAAGTGTACCTCTGGTGCAAATTACTGACCTCTGTCATCATTTTAAGTGGGGGAACTTGCACAATCGGTGGCTGACTAAATACTTTTTTGCCCCACTGTAGAGTTATTTATCCATCTTTTCTTTGATACATAATTCCATAAACTTGCTTCATATATTTGATGTCTTCAGTTTGTATCTACAATGTAGAAAGTAGAAGCAAATAAAGAAAAACCATGAAATGAGAAGGTCTGTCCACACTTTAACATGTAGTGTGTGTTAGCCCTGCTGATGGACTGGCAGCCTGTCCAGGGTGCACCCTGCCTGTCGTCCTATGGTAGCTGGAATAGGCTCCAGCCTGGGTGGATGGTATTACAACATAATACAAATGATACTAAACAGCAGAAACTAAAAGTCTGTTTTTACAACACTTTTATGTTGCCACTTTGATTGGTTGATTGATTGGTAATTTATTTCAAACATGTAAGCAATATACAGGTACATTTAGAAAAGAAAATAAGAGAGAAAAAAATACTATACAAAAACATCAATGCATTTCAATATAGCTGCCGTTCTGATTAATTTACATGTTGAAAGGGAGTGGGAAGAAGTAAACACTTATTTAATCCCACCCCTTTGCCATAAATTATCAGATAATATTTAATCAGCTTCCTTACTGATATAATTTCTAATAAAAATAGTGAACAGATTTCTGATATACCATATACTATAATATCACATCATGATTTTTTTTTAAAATAGAGACATTCACTTAATTTCAATATTTTACTTTTCTTTATAGTTCGAGAAGATCATATTTTTATAACTCTTTTTGAACGGTTTTATGTTTGGACGTCGCTTTAATAGTGTGAATGCCTCAAGGCATTCACACTATTGAGTTCCTGTTTCTCTTTAAACTTTATTCTTCTACCTTATTCTATTTGCTCTGACCTTTGCTGGTTAACTACTCCCTCAGATTTTCACCATTCAAATTTTAAACTGTTCTGCTCTTTCAGCTAATGCCTGGTGCTCATAGCTTTTATACTTTTTCAGATATTAAGCATTTATTGCATTTTTTGGCCCATTTTGCTGAATGGGACCACATTATCAGTGTGATCACCAGTTTTGCTTGCCGGGCTGAGCCATGTTTTAGCTCAGTGAGATGAGCAGCCGTTCTCAGACCAGGAGGCCTGGGTTAAAATCCGCTTAGGACAAAAAAAAATTCAGTTAACAGTTCAACTATCTAAACTCTTTTCAGCACAAATTTCAGCTTTTTCACCTTTTTTTAGCAGAATTTTCAGTTTTTCACTGCTTTTCAGCACTAATTCAAGCTTCTTCAGCTGTTTCAGCACAAACTTCAGCTTCTTTACCCCTTTTCAGCAGAAATTCTTCTGATTCACCTGTTTTCAGCGCAAAGTTCTGCTTCTTAGCCTCTTTTCAGCATAAATTGTGCTGATTCACCTCTTTTCAGCAGAATTCCAACTTTTCCACCTCTTTTCAGCACAAAGCTCAGCCTCTTCAACTCTATTCTGCACAAATTTCAGTTTCTTCACCTCCTTTCAGCACAAAGTTCTGCTTCTTCACCTCTTTTCAGCAAATTTCAACTTCTGCTCCACAGTGCACATTTTTCTCTCATAATATCTTTGTTTGGCACCAGAACTGGTTTGGCTCAGTGGGATGAGCAGCTGCCGTGAGACCCGGTGGCAAAGGTTTGAATCCTATGTGTGACGGTTTCCACACATCTTCCCAGCTTGCCTCCACTCTGCTTTCTTGACACTCTTCAGTTTACCCTTTCACATACAGCCATCTTCAGCAAGCACTTCTGCTTCTACACCTCTTTTAAGCAGATAATTCTGCGTTTTCAGTTGTTTTCAGCAGATTCCAATACGAGGCATTCACACTGTATTTTCGCAGGAAATGCAACTTTTTCTCGTTCCATATTCAGACTGTTCCAGTTTCACTCCATGAACAGAAACACACAGACCTTCCCTGTTTTGAAGTTATAAAAACCCCTTATATTATAACTTCCTTCTTTCAAACAAAAAGCATACTCTGAATATCACCTGGCAGTTCTTTATTTTTTGCTTTTCACTAGATCGTCAATTTTCAATATTTCAGACTGCAAAAATAGTGAGTTTGTATGTTCCTGTAACCTGCACTGTGGATGATTCGAATTGCTTTTTTTTTTTGAAGAGTAAAAAGTGAACGTAATGTGGTTTTATAGTTTTTGCCCCAGACCTCTGCACAATAGCTTAAGTATGGTGAAACCAGTGAACAGTATAGAATATGAAGTGATGTTTGTCTAATAGCTGTTTTGCCTTGTTTAGTATTGCAATGCTTTGTGATACTTTGGAATGAATATATCTTACGTGAGCTCTCAGTTAAGTTTTTCATCTGTTATTACCCCCAGAAATTTATTTTCACTGACTCTTTCAATATCAACACCATTTATTTGAATCTTTGCATTTGTATTTAAATGACTATTTCCAAATAACATAAGTTTAGATTTATTCAAATTTAATGATAACTTGTTTTTATCAAGCCAGAACTTCAATTGACTTATTTCATTAGTCATATCCTCCAATAAATGCTCCAATACTGAAATTATCTATAAATGCCAACCATAATGCACCAAAAATCCCCAAAACTTTAAGAAATGAGCTGTAAACATCTTGATAGTTTTCTATTTTACTCTGTAGCCATTATATACACTTAGCAAACAAGTACTAAATTATTCTAGAATAAAACTAGAACTAGGCTTGCTCCTGTAACCTAAACCAGTCAATGTCTTCAAAGTATACTGAGTCTACTGACTCTGTGCCTTCTTTACTTTGTTGTCAGTCATTTTTACCAGTAAAAAGACAATTTTGCATTTTTTGCACTTTGGTTTTGTTATCATCTGTGAAGAAGCAAACTTATAACAAAAATCTGCATTGTAGTCCAGATCACAATATTAGGAATTAGAACTTCATTCTTTCCTTTTGTTGTATAAAACAAAAACACCAGGGAAACAACTAGTTCATTTTATTGTAATTATTCTCATTTAGTCATATATCTTTTATAAATAATCTGTGCAGATGACGACGACGATGAAGACGGTACTTATCACAAGGGCTCTGTGTGCGCATATTGTGAATTCTGTGAGGTATGTATGAGATTGACTTTGAGAAATGATGTTCTGTCATTACAGGATCAAAGTCAAATCCTTACTAAAACAAACATCACGATGTACAGTTATGGACCCAAATATCTAAACATTAAAACTGGTGGATTGTTCCTTCCTTACTGACGTGAGAGCACTGCTTGCTATTTCATGATTTGCTTTCTAGTCTTTTTAAAATAAAATGGGCTTTCTTCCAGCACTGTGACAGCTGTGATAAATGTCCTTGTGAGGAGGGAGACACCTCCGAGCACTGTGACGACTGCAAGGTGAGAAAGTACACAACATCTGACCTCCTTCTCAATTTAAAGCAATTCTGCCTTTGATGCACAATAAATAACAACTATGGTAATGTAACACGATGACAATAAATCCAGGAACTAAGAACTGCAGAGCACAGAAAAGTAGGGAGTTTTTGACAACAGTGGTTCATTTTCTAGTAATATAATGGATGGTGATATTGGTCTGTTGTATTTTTGAGGCAAGGGGGGAGCCAAGACTGTATAGTTTGAGGTGACGTTTGGAGCAAGCAACAAGTGGGGCTGACACTGATACAGGGGAAGCTAGCAAACAGGAAACGCACCAAAGGAGTCCAACAAAAAGCAATCCGGTTGTTCAGTGATGACGCGACGAATCCTACTTCCGGGTCTAAAGTAGTCTGCGTTTAATATGGCTTTTGTGTTGTTAACATGTTTAATGTTATTTATTTTCTTCTATTTGATCTCAAAAAGCTCCTAAAACAGTCAGTGATCACTGTTGACCTCCCTCGGCTTTTATTACCGCTAATCATTTATTTAAGCTCAGTTTTTAAAACCTTACGATGTAACTACAGCCCAGCCCATGCAGCAGTATATGAATGACTAACCTCGTATTGTGGATGGATTATCTCAGTTGTTCTCCTGGCTGAAGTTTGGTCCTTTTACAGCATCCTGCCATGCGATTACATTTGTTCCTGACCACCCAGAACACTCACGTTAACTTTTATCGAGTGGAAAAAAAGTTAGCTTGTTTATATTATGCTAACATAGCTGTGTCGCTAGCGGTCACGTAGCACAACATTATATACCAGCTAGCCCAACTTCAGTAACCCTACAAACGTCACTGCTGTTTAGTTTTCTGTCTTCATTTATGCTGGAAGTGATAGCAGAGCTGTACGTTTTAATTTGTTTCCAAAACCCCGCAGTCAGGACATGCTATATTGTATTTAGATAGAAGCTAGCGAGCTAACTCCCTGCTAACTTCTAACTCCGTTAAATGTCATAAATTCCGTTTTCATGGATGCCTGGATGTTAAACTCAATTGTTACACCTGGTAGAGCAGAACGCTGATCATTTTATTAAAGATGAAAGACTTTAGACAGTTTTTCAACTCTCAGTAATGCCACAGTGATCGTTTGATATATGGACCTGCAGCGGAGTTTAGACCCAGACACGGCTAGTGACGTCAGACTGAACAACCGGATAGGTGTGTTTTGATTTAAGGCATTTTGCTGCCATGGTTTGGGTCTACCTTTACCATTAGAGGGATGGGTTACTACCAGAGAGTAGCCAAAAATTGTACTCAAGTAACAGTAGCACTACCTCAACATAGTTTTACTCAAGTAACAGTAAAAACTAGCCGTCCAAGAAATTATTCAAGCAAGAGTTAAAAGGTATTGAGTAAAAAGGGTACTTGGGTACTGAGTAACTGATCATAACATCTGATTTAATGTTTAAAAATGAGATCATCAGACAGGCAGAAATATAAAGTGAAAGAATGAAAAGGAAAAAAATACTACATATAAACAACATGACTACAAAAAAATCTAAGCAGAATAAACTCTTTTCCAATCAATTACCTTTCAGTATAAAACACACACACACACACACACACACACACACACACACACACACATATATATATATATATATATATATATATATATATATATATACAGTGCAAAAGTGCATTGAAGCAGTTCTGCTTTTCCATAGTCGTCCCATCTTCCTGACTTTATACTGTCACTTTATAATGTCACTCACCACTCTGCTACTGTTCAGAACCCCCCACCCCCGTACCATTTCATGCCAGGACAAATTTTGAATTCATTAATTTGTTTCTTTTTGTTCATAGATGTGCAGTTTCTGCAATGTTTGTCCTGTTTGCCAAACCGTTTGTAAGCCTGGTGAGTAAATTCTCTGTCACCACTGTGAATATATGAATATATATGGAACGACATTTCAAAAGGAAAGTTTCTTTGTTTCAGTTTATCTGGTCATCACTCCTAAATTACAGGAAGCTTAGAGTTTGGCACTTTATATATAGTCATGTCCTATCTTTGAGCCACAGTTTTGGGGAATCATTAAATTTTCCTTTTGATATGCTCAAGTCATATTTTAGTCTTTTCAGTTCCTTCAGTCTGGTCCCTGTGTTTCTTTATGTCTTCTTTGTTTCCTTGAAGTCTGTCATGTCTCCATATTTTTTCTTCTGTCCATGTCAGCTTTGTATGTCTCACATTACTTCTGGTTTCATTTTGATAAACCCGTGTCTTGTCTGTGTTATGTTCAGTTTGCGGTCTTATTAATCCTGATTTGTCCTTGCTGTGTTCCCAGCTGTCTCCACTTCCCTAATCCCCCCCCCCCCCCCCCCGTGCATTTATTAATGTGAACGTTAAGATCCAAATCTTGATTTATTAAACATTAAATAATTGATGTTTTCATTATTGTTTTCTGTACTGTCCCCTGTTGTCCACTCTTGTTGTCTCTGTTCTAATATGATGTGATCACTGGTTTTTGTCCTTGTCTCTATATCTGTAAATAGTGTCTCTGTATGTTGTTATTAACTTGTGTGTAAATCAACCTGCCACAGGGTCTACAGATGTGTGTGTGTGTGTGTGTGTGTGTGTGTGTGTGTGTGTGTCAGAGGGGTGTTTACATCCTGCCACCAATCAAAAACTGTCTGCTTAGAATTTGTGGACTCATGCTGAGCTTGCTTGAGGTCATTTTTTGTTGTACTGCATTACTTTCAGTACTTCTTCATTTTGATGATCTTCAGTACCAACTTTTGCTTTTTTTATTTTGGAAAAGGAAATTTTAGCAAATGAAGCTCAGTCTAAGTAATTTTTTGGCTTTATTTATCACATTTTTCAGTTTTTGGTACTCTATATTTTGGTAATCTTATGCAGTTAAGCCATTCAGCAAATTCAACTTTAAGTATTTCTAATAGTTTCAAGCATTTCAGGTAAAATTTCCAAATTTTCAGCATTCATATTATAGATTGCAGCTTGTCCAAAATGCTCCGGCACGCCTTTTGACTGAAACCAGAAGGTTTGCCTCTGTCACCCCTGTCCTTGCTGATTTGCAATCAAATACTATATTGAATTTAAAATATTGCTGCTTACCTTTAAAATTATAAACAATACAGCGCCTAGCTATCTCGACGAAACTCCTTAGACCATATACCCCTGGGACAGCCCTCAGGTCATCAGCCCAATGACTTTTGGTACAGTCTAGATCTCGGCTTAAGTATAAAATACAGGCATTAACTAACCAGAAAAGCAAGGTTAAATAAGAGAGTTTTTAATAGTGATTTGAATGATTGGATGGATTCAGACGCGTGAATAGCAATGGGAAGGTTATTCCACAGCTGAGGCGCAACCAGGGCAAACGCATGGTCACCTCTGGTCTTAACTAACAATTTAACTTTGTATACATCTTCTACTTAATACCCATGTGTTTCTAGCAAGTTTGGTTTGATATTCACTTTTATTCTTGCGTAATTAGTGCCATTGACCTGTTGGCATATTCAGTGCTTTGTTAATGGTCTTATATTATTCATGTTTTAACCTGCTGTTTTATTGTGAAGCACTTTGGTGTACCGTTGGTATGGTATTGTATATTGCATATTTGCTGTGAAATGCTTTTTCTAGTTGTCTCTGTCTCTATCTCTAAACTCTGTTACATACTCAACATGGAATGATCCCCTTTGTCAGGGCGTGTAGCTTCTTCTTTAAGATACTCCAATTTGCGTGGCCATGCCCCTTATCTATAAAACAGCTGTTCAGACTTGAAATCATCGATCATTTGAGCTTCACTTTACTGTCAGGTGCAGTGTGTGTATTGGAAGAGTGTGTGGTACAGTGTGTGTCTGTTACCTTTATGGTGGGGAGCCTGTCTGTTGGCAGCCTCCCAGGATTGCTGTCATTTCCTCTGTAGCTCTAGTTGGCTGTGATCACTTCTGGCATATTGCCTGTGGTTTCGCTGGTTTACATGTCCATTGGGTCCTTGCTGTGGCTGATGCTGTTAGCCCCGTGAGCGAGGGTTTCTCTGGTCTGCTAGGTGAGCCCAGTCTGTTTTTCACGATCGTGAGTTTCACACCGAGTGGCTTAGCATAACCCTTCTCACCAAGCATCCTTCACAATATAAACTAAAAGAAAATTGTATGAAAGACAGTCAGGGGAACATGAAGATCAGCAAAGAAAGATGAGCTATTTAGCTTAGCTTAGGAAAAAGCAGTATTTATCTCGCTGTTTCATCGTTACGGCTGCCTCATTCTCCCAGCAAGTATGGCAAGCCCTGTGTGCCATAACTGTGTGGGATGTGACATTTCTATGCCTCTGGATGATGGCATAACAGGTGCAATGTGATTGGGTACTAACATGCCTTGCTGGTGAGGGAAAAACCCCTAGTCCTGTATGGACTGACCTGTACTCACTTTTCTGGCACAAAATGTGCAGGCTCACCCCTTCTCGATATGCCTAAAGTTGGAAAAATGGATGCCTCACAGGCCAAAGGGGAGTGCCCAGACCCTTGGCAGGTGTCTTTCCCTTCCCCTGCTGCTAGGCTTGTCGAAGAGCCACCCTTTAGGAGCTCCTCACTGGCCCCAGCGATTGAATGTGATTAGCAGAGCATCCAGAGCTCTGCCCTTCCTGAGGACTCTGTGGCGCCTGCTTCCAGTTTTGAGGACACTGGACATTTGCGGCCTTCCCAGATGCAGGTGCCTGACATTAAGGACCTGATGAGCTAGTAGTTCGGCTCTTGGCTTTTGTAGACGTGGTGCGCACCCACATGGAAAGAAGGAGGATGAACAGCCAAGGCTCTGACATCCTCCAGCGACCCCCCTCTCCCTTGACCTATCCTGGAGCAAGGTCGGCCAGCCCCCTTCCAGCCTGTGCCTGGAGCGGTCTCACTAGGTAAAAGTTGTGGTCTCCACTGAGCTTTCCATTGGTGGAGGGACTCAACCAACTTAGACCAGGGTCACGCAGTAGGTCTGGTGACTCACCGTCAGCTGGTCTTCACGGACACTTTCCAAGTCAATTTGGGTAGGGTCCACTAAGGCTGTGCGGTAAATGGCTATTGAACCAGCCACTAGGCAACTTATCCTCACTGGAGCTGTACCATGTTATCATCAGGACAGACACAATGGTTGCAACAGCCTACATCAACAGGCCTAGGTTCTCCCCTCCTCTTCAGGATGGCTAACAGGTTGTGGCAGTGTGCTCATCCCCTGTTCCATTGAGTTTGCTTGGGTACATGCAGCAGGGCCATTGAACGTGGACATTAAGTTGATGGGGGCCCGAGCCCAGGAGAGTGGAGACTCCATCCACAGATGGTTGACCAGGTCTGGCATCACTTTGGAAGGGCAAACTTCTATCTTTTCGTCCAGGGAGTTGACGCAATGCCATTGTTTCTTCTCTCTCCAGAATGATGACCTGCCTCTGGGGTGGGACACCCGTGCACACCCTTGCCCCCAGACTCTATGCATTCCTTTCCATTCTCCCTCCTCCAGTTGGTCCTCCACTGAGTCCAGACCGAGGAGATGAGGCTGATCCTGGTGGCCCCTCTTGGTCCCACATGCCTTGGTTTTCAGCAATCCCTCTGCTACTGAATGGGACCCATGAGAGCTTCCCTTCCAAAGGGACCTCCTGTCTCAAATAAGCAGTATGCTTTTCCAGCCCTTCCTGGCAGGGCTCAGGGTGAGAACCTGGAAAGGCACCTTTCCTTAGGGTTGCCTGAACCTGTGATATGAATTTTGCAGGAATCTGTGCACCATCCACAAGGTCTGCCTATCCCTACCGCTGGTGACTTTTTGCTTCCTGATGTGCGGTCCAATAGTTGGACCACTACGAGGCTACATTTAAGACCATCCTGTAGTTCCTGCTTTCCCAACTGATCTGCAATTACCCAGCGAGGTATGGTAACAGCAATCAAGGTGGTTCACACTGGTTGCTCAGCACTCAGTGGGACTGACCTCTCCCTAATTTCCTGGTTTCTTAGGAGTGCCCAGCAACTTACATTTCGCAGGACTGGACCTCCAGTTCCTCCATGGGACATGGATGTGATCCTTGGTGCACTTCAGCATTGTCCCTTTGAGCTGCTCAAAGATGCTCATGTGAAATGGCATTTCCTTAAAATGGCCTTTTTGGTGGACATAACATCTGCCAGTCCACAGAGATTGCTACAGGTGGTTGCTAAAGAGGAAAGAGGTAATCCTGCAAGAAAAATGAAGAATTGCCATCCCTCAGCAGATTAGATCAAATTAGGTTTTCCGATTATGATCCAATGTGTTCCAGCATTTGTAATCCTGAGAGGAACATGTTTTTGGTTAACTCAAACTGCAGCAGAAAGTTACAATAGGTAACAGTTTTCCATCTGATCATATATGTTGACTTTGTCATTGGTTGTCTCCAGCTCACTAATGGTTCATCGTTTTTATTCAGGAGGATTTCTGGATGAAGTGACTGGATCGATCTACAAGTGAGTGCTGTTCACACTGACTTTAAGCCTGCTCAAGTTATTCTGAAATTCAGTCATTCACATCTCTATTTCTTTTTCCATAGGACTGTAGCTGACGTCTTTGATGAAGATGATGATGATGTCAACTAAATTTAACCATATGTTGCCACCATGTGGACAAACTAATATACCATACTTTCATTGGTTATGGTTATTTGGGGTTTTTTTCTTCAATAACACATTTGCTCCCCAATAACGTCAGAGAAATTTTTAAAATAATAATTTCACATGTTTATGTATTGTTGCTACCTGACAAGTCTGAATACTGAAATCATTATTTAAATAAAACAGACGGGACATTTTTATTGATTGACTGATTTTTAAATGCAGACTGTTTTGGGAAGCGCATCTGTAACTGGAAGGTTCGATCCCCGGGCTCTCTGTCCTGGTTGTTGTGTCCTTGGGCAAGACACTTCACCTACCGCCTACTGGTGTTGGCCAGAGGGGCCGATGGTGCAATATGGCAGCCTGGCTTCTGTCAGTCTGCCCCAGGGCAGCTGTGGCTACAACTGTAGCTGCCTCCACCAGTGTGTGAATGTGAGAGTGAATGAATAGTGGCATTGTAAAGCGCTTTGAGGGCCTCGAAAAGCGCTATATAAATCCAATCCATTATTATTATTATTATAAGTGAGCACTTGGCAACAGTTGGAACTTTTTAACAGGAAGAGACCTCTGGCAGCACCAGGCTTAATTAGAGGCAGACCAGGGGAAGAAGAGAAGAAGATGAGCACAGAGAGACCACAAACAGCAGATTTTTGTCAACTATATTACCTGACAAAACTTTCATTGGCAACAACTTAAGGATTAATTTGATTCTAGCTTTCACAAGCTTTTTTTTAATTCTACAACTATTCTTCAACCTCAAGTGAAAGACCAAAGAAGATATCAGGACAAGATGTTCACTGTGCTGAAATGGGATGAAGGAACATCAGCAAGCATGATGAGAACCTCACAAAACACCAGAGATTGAGAGTAGAGCTAGAGAAGGTGTGGAAATTAAGGGCAACAGTGGTCTCTGTGGGAACACTCAGAAGAGATATAGGTACAAAGTGACTCAAAAAATGCCATTTTATATGGTTAGAAATTTATAGCATTTTAGCAGGCAACATGGTATGATTTATTGGTATTAACAATAAAAGTATTGACAATACAAGTAGTCAGTAACTACTGAGGATGATTGTGCTTTTTTTCATCTTTGCCTACGCCAGCTACCATAGGGAAGGACACAGGGTATACTTGGACAGGCCACCAGCACAGGAAGACAAAACAAGGCTGACACAGTGATCCGGACAACGATTCACACTCATATTTGCTCCTCCTTATTGACTAGGACCTTCATGATAATCACCACGCCACCTTACTGCCAACATTAACTTTTATTTCACTTTTTTTCACTTGTACTTTGTTGGAAAAAAGTTTTTTGTAAATTCTGCATTTGGCTGTAGTGAACGTTTAAATCCAGCAGATTTTGCTACTGGGTGACACACCAACAGCTGGTTCGAGCCAGCAGGGTTCACCTCCAAGCACAGTGAGTTACCTGCTGGAGCCTGAAACTGCAGCAAGGTGCAAAGCAGATCTAGTATGCCCAGTGTTGGGTAAGTTACTTTAAATTAGTAACTTAATTACATTACTAGTTACTTCCATCAAAAGTAACTCAGTTACTTCAAGTTACTCGTTACTTTCAAAGTAACTAGTTACTAGGGAAAGTAACTTTGGTTTTACTCAGAATTCTCTTGTTAATGTGTTGCTTCCATAACTTTGCCAGCCTTCTAGCTTGCTTACTTGCCACAATGCACTGTGCCACCTACCAAAGGAAAAAATAATGTGCATATTTCCACGAGAGAAATCCCACGCCTGGACCGTCATTGACTGCTGCCATGATTCTAGCCTACGTCACAGCGTCATGTGCGCCTTTTACATCCAACACAAAAACTGCAGTCGTGGTGCTTTGATTGCACTCAGAACTCAGAAATTCTGCCTTCTGAATAGGAAGATGTAGGTAACACCAGACTGCAGATGAGCTGCATACAGGGCTGGACTGGGACAAAACCACCACATATCCAGCTTTACAGCTGTGGCTCCAGCAGACATCAGCTGATACTAGAAAGTAATATTAAATAAATTCTAACAACAGCTGATCAAACGTGCTGCTGTTGTTTAACGTGACATCTGCTGGTTTCATCTTTCTGGCGCAAAGCGGACGATAAATAAACAAGAGGGAAAAGCCGATCAGCTGATCATTGATCAGTTTCATGATTAAAGTAGCAACAGGAGAGGGAGGGGGAGAGAATGAGAGAAGAAGAGGCAGCTGTGCAGCAAAGACAGAATAACTCCAGCTTTGTGTCTTTTTCATTGTAGCTGAAGTCCGGGACAAACTGTTCCTTTTCACGTCAACACAAAACGCGTAATATTTTCTCTGAATACGAGACGATTTTGTTTTTTACAGGACGGTTGGCAACTCTAATAATTAACCGTATGAACAAAATAAAGTTCACTATCAGTAACATAGCACCACCCAGCTGTATAGAAACTCCGTCATGCTAGCTAGCACGCAGTACGAAAAAGTCAGCACAACAAAAATAAACTCCACCTAAACTTGGTTTATATCTGACCCAGAGAGACTGCAGGTCATAACTTCTTACCTGAAGTTCAGTTCACCTGACACTCGGACCAGCGCCCGCTTCGGGTCTCTCCTCCTGCCTCCCTTTTCCTTCATCCACCTGCTGGCCTCCACCACTTGCTAATGTTACTGAATCTGTGGAAGCTCCGCGATAGCCACCACACGAAGTAACGAGTAACGACCCTATCTAAATCCCAGTAACGACTAACGCGTTCCTGGTTTTGGCATAATAACTAGTTACCGTGCTCGTTACCACAATAATAACGTAGTTACTGTAACGCGTTACTTAATAACGCGTTAGTCCCAACACTGAGTATGCCTGATGGCTTCTGTGTGTGCGCATGGCTGTTATGCGTGCGGGTTGTTGAATTTACACGTTAGGAATTTAATTGCACCTGTGAAATGAAAAGATTTGCTTGGGATTATGTTTTTTTCTCGCAGGTCTGGAAGATCACTTCTGTGCCTGAACAGTAGGAGGGTCTGAAGGTTTTTAATACTGGCTAATGTCTTTGTGTTCTCAATGAGCATCAATAATAGACTAGAAAAATTTGCATTTCCTGTAGAAATGCTGTGTGGATGATGTAAAGCTGAAGCTGTCTGCTGAAACTAGCCGAAAAAGCTGAAAAGTTGCAAATATTCTAAAAACTTTGCCGAACTATAAGAACTTTGGAAAAATGTAATTACTTAGCAGAACTGCAATAACTTAGAGGAAACATAATACTTAGCAGAAAAATACAATAACATAGAAGAACTCAGCAGAAACATAACTTCTCAGAAATACAACAATTTAGGAGAGATACTATAAGAAAACAGAAATGCTATATTTAGCCAAAAACACTTAAACATTACAGAAATACTGTGATTTATGAAAAATACTACAACATAGCAGAAATACTGTGATTTAGCAGAGATACTGTGATGTACCACAAATACTGTGATGTACCACAAATACTGTAATTTAGCAGAAAAACTATGATTTGGCACAAATGCTGTGATTCAGCATATTATATATTAATATTATAACATAGCAGAGATACCATAATTTAGTAGAAATACTATGATATAGCTGAAATAATATGATTCTGTGATTTAGCAGAATAGTAATAACTTAAATAGAAATATTGGAAAAGCAAAATGACCAGCTGAAAAAAGCTGAACATGGTAAGGTTCCCTCAAAACTACTTGTTCACCTGTGAAAAATTGGCAGAAATACAAAAAAAAAAACAGGAAATAACAGCCAGCGGATACACACAATTACAAACATGGACACACATGGAAACACAAAGCCACAGAGAGACACACACAGGATCTATGCCAGTCAACCAGTCTGAACGTATTCAATTTTTATGCTAGAATGAGATGCTGCCAAAAAAGGGTCTCTCCCTCTCTCTCTCTCTCTCTCTCTCTCTCTCTCTCTCTCTCTCTCTTTCTCACACACACACAGACACAACAATGATGGTGACATTTTCTGAAAGCCAGCAAAAATACCTGTGTTTTGATGTGGGGCTTGAGTGAAAATTGAGCGAGTAGCAAGAAGTTGTTTGGACATGAAGAGAAGATTCAGAAAGGGCCAGTATCCACTCTAAGCCAAGAGCATAGCAACCATAACAACACATGTATTTTCTGAAAAATCATAAAGATGAAACTGAAAACTTAAAGAGGGATAGGATTAAAATGGTAAACGATATGAAAAAGCTGAATCATACATGAATAGCCCAATAATTTGAGAACATTTTAAAGTTTGAATTGTTGCTCTACGTGGCAGTATGAGGAAGTAGTTAAGTTTCAAAAACAAGCAAGTTTTTGTAGAACTTTGGAAGTTTCCCATTCATTTCAATGGGACAAAAAATGCATAAAAAGCTTAATATGTTAAAAAGTATAATAGTACAAAATACCAAAAGTCATAGCCGGCATTAGCAGAAATAGCAGAATAGTTTAAAATTTGAACGGTAAAAATCAGACAAAAATTGTGGAAGTAGTTAAAGGCCAAAGAACATACGGAAGCGACAAGAATAAAGAAAGTAAGGATAAAGAATAAAGAGAAACAGGAACTCAACAGTGTAGATGCCTACAGCATCCACACAATAATGTTGTTTTTTTAGCTGCAACTTTAGTCCTTAATTTTTTTCTGTTGGCATCAAACACTTTTAAAACATTTTTTATCTTGTAAGCATTAATATTCTAAGAAATCTCCTAAAACAGGACACGTAGACTTTACTTACTGACCAATAAAGTACGGTGTCCACAATAATAATACAACCCGCTTCGAGCCCATGTGCCAATGATAGTATTTGGGTCACTTACATTGTTTGTGGTCCTTCCTTTGAGTGTGATATTACACCAACTTGAATCTATCTCTCCCAGAGTAAACTTAACTGTGTTTTTTGAAAACTTAAAGCACGTGTAATTATTTGGTTTGGATATAAATGGTCCTACTTGTGTACGCTTATCTATTGGTGGAAATAAGCTCGAAAGTATGGTGCAATTGCCGGTGCTCACTGCTTCTCTAGTTAGCCTCATCATGCAGTTGAAACCCCACTCGTCCTCTGGATACAGTGGCGCGGGTTCGGTGAACAGACAAGGTCTAGCCGTGGCACAGGCGACACAATCAGACACGTGCTGTTCCCTAGCATTTTGGGCCACCCAATCCAGCCAGAGGTTACTGTCACTGAATCCGGTGGCGCGTTCAATTAAATCTTGCGGTTTCATTTGCGTGTAGTCAACCACCACTACTTTCCCTTTTATCAGAGATGTACTGACATTGTTTGGTGGCTGTGGTGTTGGTTTAGTTTTATTAATGAAATTGACCTTTATTAACCCCTTTGGATCTGTCCCTGAAACTTCGACACCTAGGACCAGATATAGAGGTGTCTCACGTTACCAACCCCCAATGGACAGGGTCAGCGGGTTCTGTGTTGGGCTAAAATCCCTCTGAAGTGCTAGATCTCCCCACCCTTGTTTAGACGGCTTCCAGCTTGCTCCTGTATACCCCCTTACCTGATTCCAATTCCGACACCAGCTGTCAAAAGGTCGATTTCCCCTTTGCCGCGAACATAAGAGACATTGACAAGCCTAACCCGAGCCCTGTGGTTTTCCACTCTTGACCTAGCCAGTGGCTACTGACAGGTCCAGATGGACCCGAGAGACAGGGAGAAGACTGCTTTTACTACCCCGATGGGGTTATTTGAGTTCCAGAGGATGCTGTTTGGTTTTTGCAACACACCCGCTACATTTCAACAACTGATGCAGCATTGTCTGAGAGGACAGATTGCTGAGTCATTATTGGTGTATTTGGATAAGATATGTCTGTGAAGGTTCTCAGTCATCCAGGTCATCGTAGTCAAAGGAGCTTGCAAAGAAAAGCGTCTGGACTTCTTTAAGTTGCTTGAAGACGTTTCACCTCTCATCCGAGAAGCTTCTTCAGTTCTAAGGTCAAATGGTGGAGAGTCCCAGATATAAACCTAGTGGGAGTTTCCCCCCACAGAGGGACAAAAGGACCCCCTGATGATCCTCTAATCGCCTGAGCCAAGGTGTGAAACTGGGCGTGGGTCACAATCAGCCAGGGTTTCGGGTGTGTTCATTGTGAAACCTGGCCCCACCCTATCATGCGAATTCCTGAGGTCAGATGGCCCAGGATGTGAGTGGGCGTTAAGGCGTCTGGGAAGGGATCTCAAAACTGGATTATAGATGGCAGAGAGTTGGTGTCGTAAGCCCCGCCTCTGTTCAAAGATGGTCGCTCACAGTGGACATAGATGGCTTCTTTCACTCCTCTTTCAAACCATCTGTCCTCTCTGTCCAAAATGTGAACATTGGCATCCTCGAAAGAGTGACCTTTGACCTTTAGATGCAGATGTTGTTCCTAGAGTATTTAAAAGTAGAATGGGAGGGAGAGCCTTCAGTTTTCAGGCCCCTCTTCTGTGGAACCAGCTTCCAGTTTGGATTCGGGAGACAGACACTATCTCTACTTTTAAGATTAGGCTTAAAACTTTCCTTTTTTCTAAAGCATATAGTTAGGGCTGGACCAGGTGACCCTGAATCCTCCCTTTGTTATGCTGCAATAGACGTAGGCTGCCGGGGGATTCCCATGATGCATTGAGTTTTTCCTTTCCAGTCACCTTTCTCACTCACTATGTATTAACAGACCTCTCTGCATTGAATCATATCTGTTATTAACCTCTGTCTCTCTTCCACAGCATGTCTTTATCCTGTCTTCCTTCTCTCACCCCAACCGGTCGCAGCAGATGGCCGCCCCTCCCTGAGCCTGGTTCTGCCGGAGGTTTCTTCCTGTTAAAAGGGAGTTTTTCCTTCCCACTGTCGCCAAAGTGCTGCTCATAGGGGGTCATATGATTGTTGGGTTTTTCTCTGTATCTATGAAGCGCCTTGAGGCGACTTTTGTTGTGATTTGGCGCTATATAAATAAAATTGAATTGAATTGAATTGAATTGAATAGATGGACTGCTGAGTCTTGTCCTGTGGAGGTGGCTCTTCTGTGTTGTGCCATACGCTTGTGAAGTGGTTGTTTGGTCTCTCCAATGTAGAGGTCTGAGCATTCCTTGCTGCACTGTACAGCATACACCACATTGTTAAGTCTGTGTTTTGGCGTTTTGTCTTTCGGGTGAACCAGTTTTTGTCTGAGCGTGTTGCTGGGTCTGAAATGCACCGGGATGTCATGCTTGGAGAAAACTCTCCTGAGTTTCTCTGATACACCGGCTACATAGGGGATGACAATGTTGTTGCGTCTGTCCTTCTTATCCTCCCTCGCTGGTGTCTGGTCTTCTTTTCTGTGCCTCTTTGCTGACTTTAAGAATGCCCATTTAGGATAGCCGCACGTTTTGAGTGCTTCCTTTACATGTGTGTGTTCCTTCTTTTTCCTTCAGGCTTAGAGGGAACATGTTCTGCCCGGTGGTGTAGGGTCCTAATTACTCCAAGTTTGTGTTCCAGAGGGTGATGGGAGTCAAAGAGGAGGTACTGGTCCGTGTGTGTGGGCTTCCGGTAAACTTCGATGTTGAGGTTGCCGTTCTCTTCAATGTGCACAGCGCAGTCCAGGAAAGGCAAACAGTCGTCCTTTGTGTCTTCCCTGGTGAACTTGATGTTTTTATCCACAGCGTTAATGTGCGCAGTGAAGGATTCCACTTCTTGTGTCTTGATTTTGACCCAGGTGTCGTCCACATATCTGTACCAGTGGCTGGGTACTCTTCCTTTGAAAGAGCCAAGAGCCTTCCTTTCCACTTCCTCCATGTAAAGGTTGCTGCAATAGGTGACACGGGGGAGCCCATGGCACAGCCATGTTTTTGTCTGTAGAAGCCCTCGTTGTACTTGAAATATGTAGTGGTGAGGCAGAGGTCTAACAGTGTGCAGATCTGATCGGGGTTGAAGTTGGTCCTGTCCTCCAAGGAGCTGTCTTCTTGTAGTCGTTTTCTGACAGTCTCCACGGCCTCCGTGGTGGGTATGCAGGTGAAGAGAGAGACTACATCAAAGGACACCATGGTTTCATCTGGATCCAGGGGAAGTTTCTGGACCTTGACAGTGAAGTCGGTGGACCTTGGCTCACACCTTGGCTCAGGCGATTAGAGGATCATCAGGGGGTCCTTTTGTCCCTCTGTGGGGGGAAACTCCCACTAGGTTTATATCTGGGACTCTCCACCATTTGACCTTAGAACTGAAGAAGCTTCTCGGATGAGAGGTGAAACGTCTTCAAGCAACTTACAGAAGTCCAGACGCTTTTCTTTGCAAGCTCCTTTGACTTTGGATAAGATATTATTTACATACCTGACTTCTCACTTACAGAACCTAGATAAAGTGTTTCAGAGGCTATGCCATTATGGGTTGAAGTTGCAGCTGAACAAGTGCAAGCTTCTGCAACTGGAGGTGAATTTTTGGGCGCTGCCGACTTGGGATTTTTTTTATTGGACTTTTAGTGATTTTAATTGTTCGGCTGAGCTCACTAGAACTTTTAGTTATCTTGTTTTTATATATTTAACTAATTATTGTCCCTGGCCATGGTATTTTCTTGTTGTTTTTTATGTTCAATAAACTATATTTTAGAAATGTAGTTTTTATATTCTCTACTCCCTGTGATCATTCACTGCTCTTCCCATTATAGAGGGGTTCACCTTCTCATAGACCCTCGTGACATACACATCAGCCGGAAGCTGACAAAGCATGAGCACAGGTACAGCACAGTGGAGAAGGACTGTCTGGCTATCAGGTGGGCTGTCGACTCCCTTCGTATTACCTCCTGGCACGCTTGTTCACCCTCTGTTCAGACCAAGCCCTGCTGCAGTGGCTCCACTGCATGAAGTATGCCAACACCTGGATCACCCAGTGGTATCTGGCTTTGTAGCCCTTCAAATTCAAGGTGGTCCATAGGCCAGGGGCAGTGGCCCATTTCTTCTCCCGCTCATCGGGAGGGGGTAGATTCACCTGGACGGGGAGGATAGTTTTCACTAGAGGTGTCCAAATGTATAGGCTGTGTCCTCCTGAGGATCTGGCCTTCGAGGTCTACGTGGGTCAGGTCCTCCAAAGGTCGGGAAGGTCGGAAATGAGGTGCTGTGAAATTGGACATCCTGATAATAATGAATTACAGTCGTCCAGCCTGGAAGTAATAAATGCATGAACTAGTTTTTCAGCGTCACTCTGAGACAGGATATTTCTAACTTTAGAGATGTTGCACAAATGGAAGAACGCAGTCTTACATACAGTGGGATGCAAAAGTTTGGGCAGCCTTGTGAAAAGTCATTATTTTCTTGTATAAATCGTTGGTTGTTACAATAAAAAATGTCAGTTAAATATATCATATAGGAGACACACACAGTGATATTTGAGAAGTGAAATGAAGTTGAGACCTGCCTGATTTTGTTTAAACAATTGTTGCACACTTTCTGTAAATCCAACAAACTTCATTTCACTTCTCAAATATCACTGTGTGTGTCTCCTATATGATATATTTAACTGACATTTTTTATTGTAACAACCAACGATTTATACAAGAAAATAATGACTTTTCACAAGGCTGCCCAAACTTTTGCATCCCACTGTATTTGTTTAATATGTGCGTTGAAGGACATGTCCTGGTCAAAAATGACTCCAAGGTTCCTCACAGTGTTACTGGAGGCCAAGGTAATGCCATCCAGAGTAAGAATCTGCTTAGATACCATATTTCTAAGCTTTTCAGGGCCGAGTACAATAACCTCAGTTTGATCTGAATTAAGAAGCAGAAAGTTAGCAGCCATCCAGGTCTTTATGTCTTTAGGACATTCCTGCAGTTTAACTCATTGGTGTGTGTTATCTGGCTTCATGGACAGATAGAGCTGGGTGTCATCTGCATAGCAGTGTAAATGTATGCTATGTCTTCTAATGATGCTGCCTAAGGGAAGCATGTATAATGTAAACAGAATTGGTCCTAGCACTGAACCCTGTGGAACTCCATAATTAACCTCAGTGTGTGAAGAGGACTCTCCATTTACATGCACAAACTGGAGTCTATTAGATAGATATGATACAAACCACTGCAGTGCAGTACCTGTAATACCTACAGCATGTTCTAATCGCTCTAATAGGATATTATGGTCGACAGTATCGAACGCTGCACTAAAGTCTAGCAGGACAAGCACAGAGATGAGTCCACTATCAGAGGCCATAAGAAGATCATTTGTAACCTTCACTAAAGCTGTTTTGTAGGAATGGGGTCTAAAAGACCCGTTGATGTCAACGTGTCACATATCCTGACCTGTAACACAGAAACAGGAGTTTTGTTACTTTTTACTTTAAAAACATTTTCAATGTCAGTTTTTTAACAAACTATATTCCTAGATATTTAAAATAATCTATTCTTTCTATAGCATCCTCATATATCCTGGAGCAGCCACAACAACCTGGTGCTGAATGCCCAGAAGACAGTAGAGATTATTGTGGACTTCAGGAAGCACACAGCTCCACTCTCCCCCATCATCCTGACTGACACCCCCATCACCTCTGTGGACTCATTCCGCTTCCTGGGTACCACCATCACCCAGGACCTGAAGTGGGAGCCCACCATCACCTCCGTCATCAAGAAAGCCCAGCAGAGGATGTACTTCCTGAGGCAGCTGAAGAAATTCAACCTGCCAACACGGACGATGATGGACTCGATGATTGCAGTGTAGAAACACTGCAATCATCGAGTTCATCCTCACCTCCTCCATCACCGTGTGGTACGCTGGAGCCACTATCAGGGACAAACAGAGACTGCAGCGTGTTGTGCGCTCTGCTGAGAAGGTGATTGGCTGCAGACTCCCATCTCTGCAGGACCTGTACACCTCCAGGACACTGGGGCGTGCAGCTCGGATCACAGCTGACCCTTCTCACCCTGGACACAGTCTGTTTGACCTGCTCCCCTCAGGCAGGAGGCTCCGGTCCATTCGCACCAGAACCTCTCGCCATAAGAACAGTTTCTTCCCCTCTGCTGCTGAACACATGAACAATAACCATATGACTGTTCCCACCACTAACACATGACCCTACGCTGTGTTCACTGCATCATTCCATGTTTGCACTGATCACCACCTGCACGCATGTATATATCATGTATATATCTATCTACTTAGCACTTTTAATTCTTATTCTCATGTCTATTTTCATGTCTATTTAAGCTTAATTTATAACAGTATTTATAACAGTATGTTTGCACTGAAGCACCGCAGCAATTTCCTAATGTTGTAAACCTGCTCAACATTTGGCAATAAAACCCTTTCTGATTCTGATTCTGATATAATTTCAGATTATTATGAGGATTTGAAGTATGATGATAATCTAATGCCTCCTCTAATCTTGCTTCTTCCCCTCCTCCAAATAAACCCATCATGTGCAAATACTGTGATACCCACAGACTCACCTGTACTGCCAAAAATATAATTGAGCATAATAGTAAATATCTATACTGCCTTGAAGAGTACTGTTTTCTACTTGATAATTTGAACTTAATTCTAACACTAAGAAATGTCTTATCCACCTATACATTTATACATTTTACTGTTGACACTCATCTGTTATTTTAATCAAAAACCCTTCTCTCCATAACATATCACATGCCTCCTCTGCATCTACACACAAAAGAACTTCCTGTTTCCTGTCCAGGTATTTGTAGTTTTTTGGGCAGTTGGTTAGGTTAGAATGAACCCTTGCATTTAGATATGGTGCTGGAGCAGGTACTGTCTTAACATTAGAAAACCAGCCACTCTCTACTACAACCAGAGAAAATGCTTAAAACATCACCCACTAGTGGAAAGGAAAAGATAAACATTTCTCTCCCATTTTCCACCCGGCTACATTAGAAATGTGAATGAAGTGATATTCGTCAGATGAGTACTCAAAGTGATTTCTAAGACACATTCACAGACACAGCTGGTGTAACATGGGATCGTTTTAATGATGACCTTTTCTGTCTTTCTTGCTGTGAATATACAGTTTTGGGAGCACAAACACACATCTGGGTCGTAAAGTCTTTATTAGGCACACCTGCTTGCACTCCACAGTACCAAACTGTCTGCTCTATGTAATGACACGAGTCACACGGCCTGTTCTTTTCCTGTAACTATCGCAGCAGCAATCCCACCGCACAAATGGCGTAGTGTAGTTAGCCATAACGTTACAGAAGCTGTAGGTGGCAGTGTAGACGTTTGGGCCGAGTGTCTGAATTACCGAAGAAGAAGAAGAACAACCTTCCGCTTCGTCTTAACAGGCGTTACAAAACAAGCTGAGCTCGCAGCCCCGGCTTTTCTAATGCTTCGCAGCGAATGGGGTTTGATCAGTTCTGTAGCGTGGACAGGTCCGATCCCCTGTGGGTGAGTTACCTGTCACAGACTCCGTGTCTTTTCCTCTAGCTTTAAACTCTCGTAGCTGGCGTTGGCTGCCGGTGCCCGGTACGTGCTAATAGTAAGCCACGGCAGGTTGCGTGTTATTTAGTCACGTCGGACGCGCTTCTCTTATTAGAAGTCATCGTTACAGCTGATCGTTGAGCCTCCGTTGGCCGTTTCACATGTTCTCTGATCTGAACATGGAAGGTTCGCAGTGGAACAAGTGTTCACCGAGCTCGTGTTTGTGTTGTTCCCTCTCGTGTCCTGGTCTGTAGGAACTCGTTGTCATCAGTCCCAGTACACACTCAAACGTCACAGTGCGAATGTTATGAAGTGTCCTGTGGTCTCTCTCCCACGCGTGGCACTGTGGTAGTGTGCTTAAAACCATTATTGAGGACATGTCAGAGCCTGCCGGTAATGAAGGACCTAAGGGTCTGACCTGAAGCTGGTTCTGGAACCAGGACTGCAGTGAAAAAGCAGCCAGTGCCCAAAGAGTGTGCAAGGCAGTATAAGAGGTGGCCCAGGATCGATGTAGCAAAGCAGTTAGCACAGGTCCAGGGATGAGCCCCAGGCACATGGAGCTGGGTAGGACCTCACACACCAGCAGGCATGTAGTAGGTGCTAACAGCACACACTCACCTGAACTAGCTAACAGGGCGAGCAACTCGGATCATGAAGAATTCAAGTACAAGTGTGACATCATCAAACTGATTCCCTCCACAACATGGAAGCTCGTCCTGAGCGCTGCTCACAGTAACACCACAGGATGGAGTGTACCCCGGGGGTGGGGGCTGATACAGCAGATACAGAAACACCAAGTATCAGTATTTTGTTCAATAAAATAAAATGCTGTGGGAATACTACGGCCAGGAGGGCTCATCTCATGCACCGCTACTCTGAGATGACATTAACTGAGAAACTTAAACTCAACCAAAACAAGCATCCATCACGTAGCTTGACTGGTAGCTCAGGCACCGACAACAGCAACCATGGTGCGTCTACCAAACACATCCTACAGAACAGGAAGGTTTCTGAGGGGGAATAGCTGTGCATATAACAACCGTTATGATTTTACAGTGAATTGGTGTATTATCAGATAATGATTGGCTGTAATTAGTAACTTGAGCACATTCGATCTGTCTCCATCCTTTATTAGTTTCAGGTATGTGTTTGTGACTGGTGTGATCAAACTGAGGATTATGTTTAGTTGAAATAACAAAAATAAAAAGTTGCTGTTTATTAATATTTCACAGCTGATGACTTTGGTAGGCTATATTTTTGCCATGGGACTTGGCAGCAGCTGGTACGTAGGTCATGGTTTCTTTTGTTTGCTCGGGACATGAAGTCACCATACTTTGAAACTGCAGTCAGGTAATGGGTATCACAACACTGGTTGCCATCTCTCACTGTTTGCCGAACCTTTTACGTCAGGCTCCTGTCACATAACAGGGAGGGATTGATATCGGCTGTAGCAGGTAGTAGAGCAGGTCATCTACCAACTGGAAGGTTAGTGGTTTGATCCCAGTCTGCTTCATTCTGCATGTTGCAGGTTGCTCTCCGACGCATCCGTCGGAGTGTGAGTGTGTATGAATGTTAGTTAGATAGCACTAAAAACTAGTGCTGGTGTGATTGGGTGAAAGTGTAAAGCTTTGAGTGCTCAGAGTGGAAAAGCTCTGGGTCGATATCAGAAGCAGTCCATTTAGCATTACTGCCTCCAGGTAGGGACACTGAAAATAGCACTCCATCATTAAAGTATAATATAAACTCTATTATCTACTGTTGTGAATCCATTTCACAACATATTCTCACTTTGATTTGCTTTGGTCCAAACCAGAGTCATAAGTCCACTAGAGAGTAATGACAAGTTAGCCTCAAAAGGGAAGGGTCACTGGTGGTGGCCACAGACGTGCTTTTTATACTTCCTGCTCCTCTGCATCTCTCTCCAGCTCTTCGAGTTCATTAGACCTTATCCTAGCATCTCTACAGTTTTGAGATGCAGCAAACGTTCTTGCAGTGGCGCATACAGATGCCATCCTGGATGAGCTGGAATACATGTCATTGGGCTGTAGGTGTCATCTGGTAATAAAAATGGAGGAAAATCAGTCCCGTCTGCTGAGAAGAGGGCCGTGGTCTGTGTCCACCACCTACAAAACCTTTTTGGGAGTTGCCTTGTTATTGTCTGTTTAACTGAGTTTGTCTTATAGCAGGGGTGGGCAACTCCAGGCCTCGAGGGCCGGTGTCCTGCAGGTTTTAGATCAGATTTTAGGTCAACACACCTGAATCACATGATGAGTTCATTAGCAGGCCTCTGGAGAACTTCAGGACATGTTGAGGAGGTCATTTATCCATTTAAATCAGCTGTGTTGGATCAAGGACACATCTAAAACCTGCAGGACACCGGCCCTCGAGGCCTGGAGTTGGACACCTGTCCTATACTGTGATTAGGTCTTCTTTTCATTTTCATTTTTGCAGCTGCATGTAGCAGTAAAATGCAACATTGTTGATCTAAATAAGACAAGAAAGCTATATGAATAACTCCAGGCCACACATAAGTAATGTGTGTCAGGAGTGTCTTTTCCTGCTGTTGTTAGATGTCTTCAGCCTTACTGTTCCTTTTCCAGGATTGGAACCGTACATGGTACACCGATAATCCCGACTTCACCCAGTGTTTCCAGAACACTGTCTTGGTGTGGCTGCCATGCTTCTACCTTTGGATATGTGCACCCTTTTACCTCGTCTACCTCCATACCCATGACCATGGATATATATGTATGACTCACCTCAACAAAGCCAAAACTGTGAGTTATGGGAGCCCGCTGTAGTAGTTTTCATCACTGCACTCATCTGTTCTGTCAGTGGAGCAAAGCAGAAACTCGTTCAAACACAAATGTTTGAAGATTCGAGTCATGATGCAATTCCAACTTCAAGAAAATGGGATGTTGTGGAAAACTGAATGAAATCATTTTATTCATTTATTCAGAAAAACAAATGTTTAAACTGAGGAAAAGGTCCAATTAAAAAACAACAAGGTCATTTTGAATTTTTTTGGAAGTAACGCATCTCTTAAAAACGTCCATGTTTCCCGCTGTGTGGGATTCCCTCTCTTAAAAATAGTCCGCAGTCGTCTGGGAGCTGAGGCCTGTTGCTGGACTTTTGAATTCAGTCATTCAGGAGGGACTCAGAGCAGAGGCAGGTGAGGGGGTCCTGGTATCTGAATGCCTCGTGGGCCGCTCATAGTCCAGGGTTCTGGGCCTGTCCTAACCAGGAGGAAGGCTGGGGACAGTCGTGTTACTGGCCTGTTACCAGTTAACCTGACTGGTACCAAATGTTCCTACAGCTCTATGATATTAGTACCACGTTATATTGCTGCTATCACAGTCATAATGACATTATCTATTTTTTAATTGCGTGTTTTCACAGTTTAAACATTTGATGTTCTGCTACCCAAAGATGACATTATCAAGGATCACAGTTTAATCTAATCTAGCTGTTTTAATTACAGTGACTGAACAGTGTGTTTGTAGTTTCATTGGTTGGTTCCACTTGTCACTACAGTAACTGTGGGAGATGTCAGTCATATGTCTATAAACTAAATACCAAATGTATTTACCAACGAATCCAGGAGCGATTTCATCTGTTTCCACAGGCTGTTGGCTTTTTACTTTGGATTATCTGCTGGTCAGATGTCTTTTATTCTTTCTGGGAAAGGAGTCATGTGAGCAGCCCAGCACCTGTCCGCCTCGTCAGTCCGACCTTACTGGGCCTCACCATGGTGAGCGTCCAGCTGTCTCTACCGTCTCTTTACGGAGCTGAGAAAAGCTTACATGTATTTTGTTATTTAGGGTAGTCTTTCTTTTGTCACTTGACTCTTTAATATATGCTGTAAAAACTAAATGGACCATTTCTTTTAGTATATAAAATATGTGCTTGTGCCGCAGCTGTTGGCTGTCATGTTAATCCACTATGAGCGGATGAAGGGGGCTCAGTCATCGGGGGTGATGCTGATCTACTGGCTGCTGGCACTGCTGTGTGCCACTGTCACCTTCAGGTCAAAGGTCTTCCAGGCCTTGGAGCAGGTTAGTGCTCACTGAGCAGGACTCACTTTACTTACATGATGAGAAATAACTGGTTACTAATCGAACTGATGTTGCAGTAAATAAACAAAATAAGGTTGTTTGATTAAAAACATGCTCTTGTTGTGCAGCCTCAGACAGTGTGTGTGTGGAGGTACACCACCTTCTACATCTACTATGCTCTGCTGCTGATTGCTCTGTTCCTGTCCAGCCTGACCGACCAGCCACCCCTCTTTTCCCGGGAAGTTAAAGACTCTGTGAGGCTGCCTGACGAATCTCTCTTTCTTCCCTTGTCACTCATTTATACTCAGATTACTGTATTGCCATAAGTATTCGCTTACCCCTCCAAATCAGCTCGGCCTTTGTTCCTGGAACTCTTAATGCTTCAGGAAGCCACGACAGTTTGCACATTTTGATGCTCCCAACTTTGTGGGAACAGTTCGGGGATGGCCCCTTCCTGTTCCAGCGTGACTGTGCACCGGTCCATAAAGACCAGTGTGCAGGCCTGTCAGGTTCTTCCACACCAAACTCAGAGTCCCACCTCAACCCAGCAGAAGCCCTCTGGGATGAGTTAGCAGAGACTGTGAGCCGGACCTTCTCATCCATCGTCAGTGTCTGACCTTCAGGAACGACGGTCAAAGATTCCCATAAACACTCCTAACACTTGAGTCTGCCCAGAAGGGTTGAAGCTGTTAGAGCTGCTAATGGTGGGCCGACATCACATTAAACCTACGGATCGGGAATGCGATGTGTGGAGGGAGAAAGACGAATACTTTTGGTAGTACAGTGAAAGCATTGCTGCGTCTTCTGAGCCGTGGAAATCATTGTGTTTAACTGCTCGATGTTTGTCTGCAGAATCCGTGCCCTGAGCCTGGAGCATCTTTCCTCTCCAGAATAACCTTCTGGTGGATCACCAGGTAGGAACACGCCGTTCCACTCCGGTGAACGTGCTCTTATTTCTGTGTAATAAAGCTGATGAACAAAATCTCACATTGGTCGGTATCATCTCTAAAGAAGGAGCTTGTTATTGATATTTAAGACAAGGCTGACGTCTTCTGTGTTGAAACTTCTGGTTTCTACATGGTCCTTTGGGGCTTTCTGGAAACGTTACTGCGCATTGAGCTTCTACATGTTTTGTTTTATCCTCCTACCTGTCCTAACCTCTCCACCAGAATGATGATGACAGGCTACAGGCGCCCACTGGAGGAGAAGGACCTGTGGTCTTTGAACGCTGAGGACTGCTCCCACAGAGTCGTCCCACAGTTGGTCAAACGCTGGAACACACAGTGCCAAAAATGTAAAAGGTCAGGAAAGGGATCAAACTTCTTTATACAAATGCAGATTGTTCAGGAAACATCCAGCCAGGTTAACTCTGCTTTCTCTTCACAGGTCAGAGGAGAAAATGCTGTACTCGTCCAAGCGAGTGCCCCACAGTGAAAACCCTCAGCGCCAAGCTGTGGAAGAGTCTGAGATCTTGATTCTGAGACCTCGAAAGAAAAATAAAGAGCCCTCACTGCTGTGGGCCTTGTGCCTCACGTTTGGGCCCTACTTCTTCATCTCCTGCATCTATAAATTAATCCAGGACATCCTAATGTTTGTTGGCCCTGAGATCCTGCGGTGAGGAAACTGTAGACCCTTTGATAAGATGACATTGAGTCGTTGATCTGTCTGAAGTTGCATCGTGCATTTATCATGCTCTAGAACTTTAATTGTTCAAACACATCAGAGCCCATCTGTTGCACTAAATATATCTCTGCCAGGACTGCTGTGCCTCAACAAACTCCTCCCACACAAGTTTTTGCTCAGCGCCAAGTCGAGCTCCGCTTGGCGCTCCGTACCCATCAATGGGCTACCCAAAGCTGATAGGACTCCACCTCCAGGTCTCACCGTCAGGTCCCCCTGTGGAGCACCCACTCAGTTACCCTAAGAAGGCTGGGTGCTCTGAACTGAACACAAAATCTAAGAGCTGCAAATGTGAACCAGCTGGTGAAAGACCAACATTTCATTAAATTATTGCCCCCGACAACCAGATATCTCTAATCAAACAGCATCTTGGTTCTCTCGGCTCATCTGTTCAGCTGAGCCTCAGGTACCTCGGTGTGATCTTTGGTTCTGCCATGTCCCTACAACAACACGCTCACAGTTAATTAGGAGCTGCCTTTTTCAGCTAAGAAACATCTCCAAACTGCGAACTTTGCTGTCTGAGTTAGAAAAGGTTATTCATGCTTTAATTTCTTCTCGCTTAGATTATTGTAACAGCCTTTTTCTGTGTTTGAGCAAAAGGAATCTTGAGCGTCTCCAGTTAGTCCAGAATGCTGCTGCAAGGCTTTTAACTAAGACACCAAAAAGAGAGCACGTTACACCAGTGTTACGCTCATTACACTGGCTTCCAGTACACTTCAGAATTCATTTTAAAATCTTGGTACTGACTTTTAAAGCTTTGACTTGTGATGCCCCTGCTTACATTTCTGATCTTTTAGAGCCCCACGCTCCCTCTCGCAGCCTGAGATCTTCTCATCAAAGGCTGTTGGTAGTCCCACGAACTCGTTTTAAGACCAGAGGAGACAGATGTTTAGAGCGGTGGCCCCCAGGCTGTGGAGTGCTCTCCCTCCATCTTTACTTTGACTTGACTGTATTTATTCTTTTAAAAAGCAGCTTAAGACTCATTTATTTAGATTAGCTTTTAATTAGATTTGTGCTGTGTGTTTGATTATTTTATGTATTTCTGTTTTATATTACTGTGAAGCACTTTGTGGTTTTATCCTGTGAAAAGTGCTGTAAAAATAAATGGATTTGATTACATGATGACTCTAAGTGTGAAGGTTGTGGTGACAGTGCGACGTGTTGCTTTGGGCTGCTCCGTGTTTTTCTGCTACACGAGTACACGATGCAGTTTCAATAAGGACCGAGGGGCAGGGTGCTTAATGTTCCTTTGTTTCCTCTTTCTCTGTAGACTGCTTATCCAGTTTGTCAATGACTCCAGCGCCCCCTCCTGGCAGGGCTACTTCTACGCTGCTCTGCTCTTCGTCTGCACCTCCGTGCAGTCACTCATCCTGCAGAAGTACTTTCATGTATGCTTTGTGTCAGGCATGCGCTTACGCACTGCAGTCATTGGAGCCGTCTATAGGAAGGTAACGGACAAACACAAGTGCTTCTTCAGAGCGATTTAGATTCTTCGTGATGAAGGTTGATAAATGTAACCATCTGACTGTTATTCTGTCCATCACTGGTTGCTGAAAAGCCTGTATCTCATCGCTTCATCTGCTCCTCAGGCCTTGGTCATCAGCAGCGCGGCACGGCGAACCTCTACAGTGGGAGAAATCGTCAACCTGATGTCAGTGGACGCGCAGCGCTTCATGGATCTCATCACATACATCAACATGATATGGTCTGCTCCTCTGCAGGTGGTCCTGGCCCTCTACTTTCTTTGGCAGGTCAGGTTAAGTAAACTAAACGTTAAATATATTTTTAAAATCAAATGTTTAGTGCTGCTTACATACTTTCAATATAAAGAAAATAAACGTACTATTGTGTGTCGGCTCAGCTCATGAGGCTCGGGCAGCTGCGGAAGCCTGATTGTTCCAGATGATGTTTAATGTAATGCTTGTCAGTTACAGCTGGTTTCTCCTTTTCTAAAGTGCAACAAATCTGTTTTTAAAGTGCCGCTCTGCTTGTGGAAGGATGGTTCCACTAGTGTGAATAATGCCCCACAGGCTTGCACTGAAGCAGTTTGTTGTCGTGTGTGCAGAACCTGGGTCCGTCTGTGCTGGCTGGAGTGGCTGTGATGGTCCTCATGGTTCCTGTTAATGCTGTAATTGCAATGAAAACCAAAGCTTACCAGGTGGGTATTAGTATTATTATCCCCACATCCTACACCCGTATACACCTTCCTTACATTTTCGTGTTCTACTGTTATTATAACTATGGCTGGCTTTCAATCCTTCAGCCATGTGGCGGCCTTTCTGTGTGCAGCTTACATGTTCCCCATGCACGGTGCTCCTGCTTCATGCATCATTGGACGTATGTGTGAAAGTCTTTGTGTTAGCCCCATGACAGACTGGGAGCGGCTCCAGGGGGCATCTCGCCTGGGAACGCTAGGATAGGCTCTAGGCGCCACATGTACACATCCATGTCAGGCTTTACTGGAATTACCACATTTTCCAGTAAATAAGTTCCCAATACATACATTTGATAGAATTATACATTTCAGTGTTTCCCAGGCTTTAGAGGCACGGTTCATATTTCACATTAGAAAAATCCCGCAGCAAAAATGTCAAAAACCATACGGATCATTCTTCCACCAGGTATAGCAGAACTGGCTCGGTTTGTCCCAGTATACCTTTGTTGCTTCCTTCTGACCACTACTCATGCTAGGGCCTTCATCTGGGTCGAGTTTTCTCCAGGACCAGGTCAGACTGAACACTTTCTTTTTAAACATCGTCTCACAGCATGACTGTTATTTAAGTTCTTCTTCGTCTTCTTCTGTTTTTACTGCCGGTTGGCAACACATTTATTAGAGCAGGTGGTTGTACTGCCCTCTAGTGGAAGAGAACGTCATTGTTCTGCCCGTTACTCACGCCGTCGCTTAGAGCACCAATCAGGTGGAACCAGATAACCTCCACGGCACACCTACATGCCACGGCCCAGTGGTTGGGAAACACTGCGGTAGATGACGGGCCTCAAATCTGTGAAGCACTGTGTCGATGCACAGTTTGCTCTGGGTGGTCACCATGTCAATGCCAGTTCATTTCTGTTAAAGAGTGTGTGATAACGTGTCGAGTGACAGCAAGTACAGTGATTATTTTCATTTATACACACACACACGTTGTTAGCTGGTAGCTGTTTGTAGCACAGTGTTGTGTGTTTGTTGCAGGTGGCTCAGATGAAGAGTAAAGACAATCGCATTAAGCTGATGAATGAGATGCTGAATGGCATCAAAGTGCTGAAGCTGTACGCCTGGGAGCTGGCCTTCAAAGGAAAGGTGTCAGACATTCGTGAAAGTGAGCTGCGTGTCCTGAAAAAGGCTGCCTACCTGGGGGCGGTGTCCACCTTCACCTGGGTCTGTGCACCATTCCTTGTAAGTCTGACGGGGAAGAGAGCGACACACCACAGTGGACAAACATTACACACATCCAAAGAGCAGCTGCAGATCAGTTAAACCAAACACAGCACTTTGCTGTCATTAATGAAATTCTCTTTGCCATGTCTTTTGCATCACTGCACAGGTGGCCCTGTCAACCTTCGCTGTGTACGTGCTGATTGATGAACGAAACGTGCTGGACGCCCAGAAGGCCTTTGTGTCGCTGGCGCTCTTCAACATCCTGCGTTTTCCTCTCAACATGCTGCCGATGGTCATCAGTAGCATGGTGCAGGTGCGTGTCCCTCCGTCTTCTTCGCACACTCATCCCGTCACAAAGAAACCCACAAAGAAAGCTTCAGGTTTACCAAAACGTTAGATGGATACCAGTCTGTGCCAGTGCTCAAACTGGGATGGTAGGACTGGTATACATGAGCTTAAGGACCTTAAGTAAAAGCTTGGATGTTTTTGTTGTTGCATTAAAAGCTGTTGAGTGTGGGGCGTGTAGTACCAACCATCACAAGGATGTTTTGATGGATGTAATCCAGGTAAGGAGACCCAGGAAGGTGACCATGTGGCTCTGCTTCCTCCTACTGTACAAAAGTGAAGCGGTTTACGGGGCAACCATATCAGGTTTGCAGTGACATAAACAACTGGTTTACAACCATTCCGCCCAGTCTGCAGCCTGCTAACACGAACGCTTGACTGGGTTTCCAGGTGTGGTTTGGTTGTAATGCTACGTTGTAGCTTGCTACACTAAAACAAACATGATGCTGTTGTAGTCAGTAATGCTGTTTAGTGTATGTAAGAATATAACATGGATATTAAAGCTTTGACACAGTCACGACTAGCTAAGCAGCACAGAGGGCGACTGAGCTCTCAGCTCTGCATGGTCCCGTGTTTGTCATGACAGTGGAGGAAGTGTGTTTTCCAGCTCTCTAACTGGTTCCTGTTTGTCAGGAAGTGCTGATGGACGTCCAAAGGTCAGAGTTTCAAAGGACTGATGGTGGAGGTCACAATATGTGCTCCCCTGTTCCAGGTGGGTGAGGGCAGCGTGTGTGGCTCTCTTCCTTCTATAGGCCAATGAGAGGAGGGGTCAGGCGTTGGTGCAACATGAAACTGTTGATTTCCTGTGGCTGCTTCAGAGGTTGAAGATGGTGGAGCACATGCTCTGAGAACACCACCTGGAATGCCGACTGGTCCGGGAGCTTTGTGTGGGTTGACCTTTTCAAAGGATAATGTCCCATCAGCAGCCTGACTGCCCTCTCCAGGCATGAAACGTCTTCCTTAGCATAGCTCATCTGAACACTGTTTTCCTTTCATAGTCAGGGATGCAGCAGAGCTGCTTGGGGTCATAGAAGCTGGACTCCACTTTATCCTCGTAGTTCCTCCTGGGCTTTCCCATGGAACCAGAGGTCATACCTGGCTGCTTTTTAAACTTCAGAGTTGTCGGAGTTTAGGCAGAGGTTAGCACACCTGCCACCATTTACCCAGGGTTTCCAGTAGATGTCTAAGACCTGTCCTGTAAGACCTCCTCAGCTTCAGTTTCCTGTTCCTGAACCTGAAAACGGCTTTTTTTCCTTTCTGTTTGAGTCTTGAGTCAGGCAGCAGCAGTGTGGAAGCGTGGTCTTCCTCCCCAAAGACAGGGTGGGGAGGGTTTGTGACACGCTGGTAGCATTTTCATACCTCTGGGTTTAGAGTTCTCTAAGCCAATGACAATGATGTACAGTTCATCCAGGGCCTATCAGCTCGTGGGGGACGTGTTGAGGAGAACTGAGGTGAATGCTGAGATCATTAATGTAGACTCTGCACATCAACATCCAGCTCACAGGTCCATTCAATTTTATTTATATGGCTCCAAATCTCAACAGCAGTCGCCTCAAGGCGCTTTATATTGTACAGTACAAACCCCTCCCCTGTAACACCTGTCCGTGAGCCTGCCCAGTGTGAGGAGGCTGCTCCGCCCAGCACCATGTGCACAAACCAAAGCCCAGGGGCAGAGCACAGTGTCCATGATATGATGACGTGTTAGCGTCACATCTCGCTGTTCCTGCACATAATTTAAATACGACTCCATGATTTGATCCAAATGATGAGATAGACTTTGCACTGGCTCCCAGTTTACACATGACACATTATACCTTAAGTGTTACGGGCTGTTACACTGGAACCTGGCTTTTATATTTAGGGAGCTGTGGACTTTCCCTCTCCTCACTCTCCCACAAAATCCAATCATGAATATTATATTCACATGAATATAAATTGTGGTTTGGGGCCTTTTTCCCTCTGTGTTAGTTGTACTAAGCAGCAGTCTGCAGCACCTTTGCACTCTGACAGCTTCCCACCCTGTCCGTCCTCAGGCCAGCGTGTCCCTGAAGCGACTCTGGGTGTTTCTGTCACACGAGGAGCTGCAGTTGGACAGCGTGGAGCACAAAGCAGCAGAAGGCTGTGAGTCCCCTTTCCTGTAGTACCATATGCTCGAATCCAGAGACACAGCCGTGTGCGCTTTCATACACACAGCAGGTCAAACTAGTCATTGTTCTCCTCTCTGTTCAGCCCAGCACAGCATCTCTGTGACCGACGGGGCTTTCACCTGGTCCAGAACCGAATCACCAACACTCAAGAGGTGTGTGTGTGTGTCTGTGTGTGTGTGTGTGTCTGTGTGTGTGTGTCTGTGTGTCTGTGTGTGTGTGTGTGTGTGTCTGTGTGTGTGTGTCTGTGTGTGTGTGTGTCTGTGTGTGTGTGTGTGTGTGTGTGTGTGTGTGTGTGTGTGTCTGTGTGTGTGTGTGTGTCTGTGTGTGTCTGTGTGTGTGTGTGTGTGTGTCTGTGTGTGTCTGTGTGTGTGTGTGTGTCTGTGTGTGTGTGTGTGTGTGTCTCTGTGTGTGTGTGTATGTGTGTGTGTCTCTGTGTGTGTGTGTCTCTGTGTGTGTGTGTCTGTGTGTGTGTGTGTGTCTGTGTCTGTGTGTGTCTGTGTGTGTGTCTGTGTCTGTGTGTGTGTCTGTGTCTGTGTGTGTCTGTGTGTGTGTCTGTGTCTGTGTGTGTGTCTGTGTCTGTGTGTGTCTGTGTGTGTGTGTGTGTCTGTCTCTGTGTGTCTGTGTGTGTGTGTGTGTGTGTGTGTCTGTCTCTGTGTGTCTGTGTGTGTCTGTGTCTGCTGGCTCTGTGGTTACGTTTTGCTTGTACACTAGCACATCCCTGTATGACAAAGTGAAGTAATGTGTGAGTCACCCAGCTGGACCTCCCAGCAGCCACTGGTTTACCTCAATTTAAATATTTATAAGCTTGGAAAAACAGACTGTCCTTAATCAGTTCTGTAAAGACTCATTAATACTGAACATGCTGCTTACATACAGTTGAACTGTACGACTCTCTCTGTTCAGGCTGAATATAAATATCCCAGAAGGCTCTCTGGTGGCTGTGGTGGGACACGTGGGCTCGGGAAAGTCCTCGCTGCTCTCGGCACTTCTTGGAGAGATGGACAAACTTGAAGGATCTGTCACTGTTAAGGTGAACACACACACACACACACACACACACACACACACACACACACACACACACACACACCTCACTGTCTGCTGCTTTTCCCATTAGATTTCCATGGCAGTGCTGCTCCAATACCTGTTTCTTTATACTTCAGTCATCCAGTAGGTTTTATGCTGATGTCAGCATTTGTTAGATGGGAATCTAGTGTGGTATATGCCTGGAAACTGCAGTGTAGATGGCAGACAGCTGGTGTCATAACTAGGGATGGGTACCGGTGTCCGGTGCCATGATGGCACCAGTTCTGACATAAACGGTAGTAACCAGACCGAAAAGCAGCGCACATTTCGGTGCTTTTTTTTCCTGAGCTGTGATACACTTTGGATTCTAGCCAATCATTTTATGTTTCCGAGGATAGTAGGCGGGGCCAGGTACGTACGTTCTTTTAGAGCAGAGCTACAGATTAAAAATGCCCAAGGCAAAAAGTCTGGCTGTACTTCACAGCAAAAGATGCAAACTCAGCAGCAACAAGTGCTTTAAGCTGATACTGTGATACTGTCAAAGGAGGTAACACCTCAAATCTGATGATGCATGTAAGGTGAACTAGCAAACATCATCATAGCTACATGCGGCTGTCTTCTTGTTTGATGGCAGATGCTCCCTTCACCCTGGCCAAAAAGGCTAAAATGACCAAAGAAAAAGTGGAAAACAGTTAAACATGAGAGGTTTTTGGACAAAGTTTGTGTTCTTCATTCTTTAAGTATCGGTTTGGCACCGGTATCGGGTAAAACCTAAACGATACCCATCCCTAGTCATAAGCCCCGCCCTCTGTTCAACAATGGTCATTTACAGTGGACATGGATATCCTCTTTTACTCTCCTTTTAAACCATCTGTCTAAAATGTGAACATTGGCATTCTTGAAAGAGTGACCTTTGACCTTGCAGATGTAGAGCTGTCCAGGTGGCTCTTCAGTTTTGCACCGTGTGTGTATTGAGTGGCTGTTTGGTTTCTCCAGTACAGAGGCCCGAGGACTACCTGCTGCACTGTACAGCATTAACTATGATGTTAAGCTTGTGTTTGGAAGTTTGTTTGTTTTTTTCCCCCTTAGGATTCCCCAGGGGGCGTGGCTTGTCAGGGGGGTGTGGTTGGGTCTGGGGACGGGACTGGGTCTGAAGAGCACTGGGATGTTGTGCTTTGAGAAATTTCTCCTGAATTTTCTGAGAGGCTGAAGAAGCCTCTTGGATGAGAGGTGAAACATCCTTATGAAACTCAAAGAAGTCGAGTCGCTTCATTTCTGAGCTCCTCAGACTGCCATGAACCCGCTGCCTGAGGGCCCCCGCTGCCTGAGGGCCCCCGCTGCCTGAGGGCCCCCGCTGCCTGAGGGCCCCCGCTGCCTGAGGGCCCCCGCTGCCTGAGGGCCCACACAGACAGCCAGCACAGAATATTTGATCGTGCACAAAAGCACCAGCACCTTTGATAAGTGATGGAAGGATGCACAATTACAATGAAAGTCTTTTTCACAGCAGCGTATTGAATAAATAAAATAAAGGACATGGCAGTGGCCACTTTAGTAGCGCCTGCATTCTTTGAGTGCGATTATGACTAAATAGATAATAAATAACAGGCAGTCTTAATGTTTAATTAAATGTCCAATGAGTGTAAGGTGTGCCTGTGTCCCTGCAGGGTTCTGTGGCATACGTTCCCCAGCAGGCCTGGATCCAGAATTCCTCTTTAAAAGACAACATAATCTTTGGTCAAGAGAGGAGACAGTCCTGGTATCAGCATGTGGTGGAGGCATGTGCCCTTCAGCCTGACCTTGACATACTTCCTGCAGGAGATGACACTGAGATAGGAGAGAAGGTATGAGCCCATAGTACACGTCTTTGTGTGTAAATTAATGTCGACACAAAACAAGTTGGCCTCGGAGAACGTAAAACAGTTTTCGCTCTGCAGTCCTATGAAAACATCGTCTTACTTATTAAGAGGTGAGTAAAAGCCGAGTGTTGCTATTTAAATGCAGTTTTCTGCAGTTAACTGAGCATGTGTTGTGTCGGTTTGTAGTATTGTATTAAACCACACCTGAACACCCGAGGCCATCAGTCTCCCCAGGAGTGCACATCCCAGGAACTTGTTATCGTGGTCAGACGGTGCAATGGCAAAAGGAAAACCCAAGAGCTACATGTCACACTGCAGGCCTCAGTCAGTGTGTTACATGTTAGTGAGATCATGACCGTACGATTAGCAAAGACTCAACAGGTATTTCGAGGAGATGCCCGATAAAGCTTTGATGAGGATGTGACCCCCAGGAATTCACAGGGAACCGGTGTCTGGTTACTGAGCGAGACCACAGACAGTAGTTTGGACAGACTTGTTGGTGTGTCACTGAGTCTTTTGTTGCTGTTTGATGACACCGGCAGCATTTCTACAATGATGAGCTAGCCTGCTATACTGTCTGCCTCTGACCGTCTGTCTGCAGGGAGTGAACCTGTCAGGAGGTCAGAAGCAGCGGGTGAGCCTGGCCAGGGCCGTCTACTGTGATCGTACCGTCTACCTGCTGGATGACCCGCTGTCTGCTGTCGATGCTCACGTAGGGAAACACATCTTTGATCAAGTCATCGGCCCACAGGGACTGCTGAAGGACAAGGTGTGTGTGTGTGATGGAGTCATATACATTAGGGGTGGGGGAAAAATCGATACTGTGTAGTATCGTGATATTTTGTTTGCTAATAATGTATCGACACAGGGACGGCAGAAATCGATATTTTGTTACAAACAATTTTTTCGTGCACTGGAACTCTGACTT
The DNA here is from genome assembly GCF_057382095.1 of Aulonocara sp. 'chitande type north' Nkhata Bay. Classification (NCBI taxonomy): domain Eukaryota; kingdom Metazoa; phylum Chordata; class Actinopteri; order Cichliformes; family Cichlidae; genus Aulonocara; species Aulonocara sp. 'chitande type north' Nkhata Bay. Next base: position 7,703,029 of record NC_141347.1, read on the forward strand.
CAGAGCATGTTGATCCTTTTTCTGAGCAACAATCCTGACACTGTCCAAATGTGTTTAACTTGTTTTTGGCAGCAATAAACATGACAGTTTACTTATTTTCATTTAAGACATGTTTTATTTTAATTACGTTTAAAACTTTTTTATTTAATGTAAAATTATGTTTTGTTTTAATTTACTTTCAAATTCTTCAGTTGCTGAAGGGGCTGCATAGTTTTCATATTGCATAGTTCAGAATAGCTGTAATTGTACCAGATGGTTGCATTCAGTTAAGTTGGACTAGACTGTAATACAAACCGTTCAGTTTGTCAACAATAAAACTGAAATGAGAGAAAGACTGAGTGTGAGACTTTGATATTAGATAAAATGAATATTGATAAAGTTTAACTTTATGGACAGAATCTGAATATCGCAAAATATTTTTAAAAATTGCAATAATATCGTATCGTGCGTTGTATGGTGATTCCTACCTCTAATATACATATACCCAGGATCATGACTGGGATCCTGTGTGTCCCTCACAGCATTGGTACTTTGCTCGTACGGGACTGTGCAAAATTCTTGAGCCGCCCGTCTTTCCTTTATATTTTCTAGGAACTTGGAAATGTTTGCAGCACTTTATTGAAACTGAATGTGAAAGTGTGTAGGACGAGTCTTGTTCTTCTACACAGCGTAAACTCTTTTAGTTCCCAGGACTAAAAGTTGCCAGTCCAAAGCTCTTTGGATGTTGGCTTCAGTGAGCAGTAAATCAGCCTGTTCTCACATTTCTTATCCTTACTGTTCTTTTGCTGTGTCAGCCGTAATTCTTTGTTAAAGACACTGCACAGCATCCAGAGATAAGTTCTGGGCTGAAGTCAACCTTCTTGGTCCCAAACTGTTTTTCTGCTCACTGAGCAGCCTCTGTTCATCCCTTGAGTTTATGTGCATTTTAGTCTTGAATGATTCGTAGATCAGTGTTTAAAAAATGTCTCCAGAAAATGTTTGGGAACGTCTACAGCTGTCTGTGAATAACACTGACCTTGTTGTAAAAGCTGACCCAAAGGCGACCATGTGGGGCCTTTCACTCTCTCTCCCCCTGTTTCACTCTGCTATCAAAAAAGGCCCCAAAAAGATTGTGTAAAAAAAAAACAACTCCTCTGGCTTCTTACAGGTAAAACCTAAGAGACTGTGGTGGTTTCAGGCTTGTGCACAGTACTGTAGATTGTATGAAATTATCCAAACAACATAAGATGATCCAAATCCAAATGTAAAGTTGTTTTAGTTGTTGAAATTGTCTCTCAGCAGCATAGATGCTTTTAGAGCAAGTTTACTAACTCTGTGTAGCCATGTACAGACTCGTGTGCTGGTCACCCACGGCTTGAGCTACCTGCCCCAAGCTGACTTGATCCTGGTCATGATGAAGGGCGAGATCTCAGAGGTGGGCTCGTACCAGCACCTCATGGCCACAGAGGGAGCCTTTGCAGAGTTCCTGCGAACTTACGCTGCAGTCGACAAAGCTGATAACAGTGGTGAGGAGTGTGTCGTGCTGCTGTGTAGCGTAGCACCGTGCAGTGTTTGGAGTAGTAGTTCTGTTAAGATGAAGTCTGATCATTATTTTATCATACTGCAGCTGGTCTTCTCAGATCGACTTCACGTTTTAAATTTCCTTCCTCCATTTAGAGCCCGTGCCAAACAGCAGCATCCAACGACTGGAGAACGGCAGCGTGCCCACTTTTGCTGGGTGAGTGATTTAGGGTAAGGGTCCTGGGGGGCTGGGGTGTCTCACTAAGCACATAAGTGTCCTTCTGTTTAAGCAGCAGTCCAGGTGTCTGCACTGCATCCAAACAGTCAACCACAGCAGACGAGAAGCTGAGCAAGAAGCCCAAGAATCCCGAGGCGGGGAAGCTGACGGAGGCTGACAAGGCCAGCACTGGGCAGGTGTGTGGATCTGCACGTGGTCGCATGTATAAATGCACACGTTTCTGTATAATGTGTCTGTGTTCAGTCTGGGATCACAGCAGCTCTCCTGTCCTCCGCAGGTTAAGCTGTCTGTCTTCTGGGCCTATTTTAAGTCCATTGGAGTGCTTCTGTCCTGCATCAGTCTTCTGCTGTTTCTTGCCCATCACCTGCTTTCCCTGTTCTCCAACTACTGGCTGAGTCTGTGGACCGATGACCCTGTGGTTAATGGCACGCAGCCTAACAGACTAATGAGACTGGGGGTGTATGGTGCCTTTGGCCTGTCTCAGGGTGAGCATGACAGGAAAAACTCTTGTTTTTGTCTGGTTCAGAAAGTGAGGCAACACCAAGGGTAGCCATTGTACACATCACGACGAGCAGGAAACGGCACCTTTGCTTTTTCCTGCTCATCGTTTTTCAAACAAACAGCACGCAAATGTTAGGTGGCCAGTCCAACACAGGCCTGACATGTGTGCTCACTTAATCACATGTCTGTTGGAAGCTAGAGCACCAGAGGACACTCGCACATGTAGGTGCCACCGGACAGAGATGGAGGGAGACTGTGATGTGGTGTCAGCTCACAGAGCAGGGTGACCGTGTCCACCACCACTAATAATATGCTTAGTTAACCCTGCAGCGCGCCCTTGGTCCTACTGTCACAGCTGAGATGGGGTCCAGTAGGGCTGTTCGATATAACGCTATATATCTGATGACAGTATGAAAATATTACGCTATCATTTGTTTCGTGGTGTCGCAAAATAAACTGTTTACAGCAATATGCTTTCATGGTCCTGACGGTCACTGTAGTGGCTGTATTCTCTCTTTATATTTAAAATAACCACACTACAGACGTGTTGTCGTTAGCAACAACGACGGTAAACCCAGCGTGTGGCTATGCCTTCCTCTTGTTTATTTTCCACATAAACCTTTCACAATAAAGCTGAAGAGCCTGTTGAGACTTTTCAAAATAAACTGAAATGATGACCTTGTTCCTAATCGAGGGGCCACCTCGAGCACGGACATGGTTTGGTTATGAAAAGTCTGACACGGACCAGAAAACTGTACGATGCACATTATGCAGCAAACCGGTCCAACACCTCAGACTCAAACACAGCAAACCTCGTTAACCACCAACACAAGAGTCACCTGACAGAATGCAGAGAAGCAAAAAGAGCCGTCAGGTGCTCCAGATACATCTTAGACTCAAACGTTTAAAAACAGGCTTTTCCCCGCAGCACGCCGTCTAATAAATACAAAGAGAACGGCGGCCGTTACAACTTATGTCTAAAAAGTGTATAGCTTCATGCATCGGTCAAAACACTCGACTCCAGGTACACGACGCCCAGCTGGAAACACTTCACAGTGTCGAGCTGCCCGAGATTCCCAGAATTTACAGAACGTGTAACATTTCTGTGATATCGTTGTCAGGGCGATAAATGTCTTATATATGAGAGCTTGGTCATATAGCTCAGCCCTGGGGTCCAGGCCCCCCTTCTCCAGCTCGTTCCCCTCAGTTATAGACTCGTCTTATGTGTCTTGCTGGATGCAGGTGTGCTCTTCACACAGAAATAAGTCATGATATTGTGCAAACTCCTCTGCTGTCCTTCAGGTGTGGCTGTCTTTGGATACTCCCTGTCCATGTCTATTGGGGGTGTTCTGGCGTCCCGGTACCTCCACCAGTCCATGCTGTACGATGTCCTGCGCTCACCTATGTCCTTTTTTGAGCGAACCCCCAGTGGTAACCTGGTCAACCGCTTTGCCAAAGAGATGGACACCATTGACACGCTGATCCCCAGCATTATTAAGATGTTCCTGGGCTCCATGTTCAACGTGCTGGGCTCTTGTGTTATCATCCTGATTGCCACACCTCTAGTCAGTATCATCATTCCTTTCCTGGGTCTGCTCTATTTTTTTGTGCAGGTGAGTTTGAAAAGGGAAACTGATTCTGAAGTGTCAGTATATTCCAGTGTTATCCCCACAGTACTACGCCTCCCTGCACTGTGATTCTGCCTCGAGGCATCCAGAGACGGCACCGGACTCAATAGCCATTTTCACAAAACCTTTATTCATCTCGATTCATCTTCATTTAAGCATCTTCTAGAAGGGGAGAGGTGCCAGCGACCCCATCATAAAACCCCCATGGTGTGCTGCAAACTCTGTGTCTGTGTGTGTCTGCACGAGCACGTGAGTGTGCATGTAGCTGTGTGAGTGTAACAGTCAAAGCACTGTGTGTGCCTCTGTGTACGTGACTTCCTGGGGGTCATAAAAGGAATCTCCTCACCCAAGCTACACCAGATTCCTCCAGACAACATAGAAAACAGAGTTAACACATTACAAACACTGAGACGCCCACTCTGCACCCACTGGGCCAGTGGCCTCTTGTTGTCTTACATTTACATTTAAGGTGGAGAGTCTCCTGCAAACCTACTTCTAGGTTTATAACAATTATGAGTTTTTATTAAAGGTACAAGCATCAGCAACCCCCCACTGTAGCTCCCCGTCTCCTTTTATGACAGCAGACCCCCAGTGTCCATAACTTCCTTTCCCTCTAAACAAGTACACTCTCAGGCTACAGCTAAGCCACACTGAAACACACAAACAAATCCTTCCTTATTCCTGTGATCTAAACAAATTTAACACATCACATTCCAATAATTGTTTTCTTGTACTCACACTATATAAGTCACATGTGTCTATCCTTGCTCTGTCCAGAGGTTTTATGTGGCATCATCTCGCCAGCTGAAGCGTCTGGAGTCGGTCAGCCGTTCCCCAATTTACACCCACTTCAATGAAACCCTGCTGGGCACGTCGGTTATCCGAGCCTTCAGTGAGCAGGAGCGTTTCATCCATGAGAGCGACCAGCGCGTGGACCATAACCAGAAGGCTTACTATCCCAGCATAGTGGCTAACAGGTCAGGAGGCTGCCGCCACACGCTCTCACTGCACCACCTGCTGCAACAGTTTACACCGCCTCTTAGGATGAATGTCCCTAAATTAGGATCTCTCTGAGACTGTTCATTGGAGTATTACTGCAGCAACACGAGTACATTATATTCACTTTGGACGTAGAAAAGCTCCATTTACGTTTACATGCTTTCATTTTCATGCTTTCATTTTCATGTTTCTTTACAATCTCTGGCTGAAAGGTTAAAAGCAGTGTTGGGAAGGTTTCTTTTAAAATATAAAGTAAAATGTTATTTATATAGCACCTTTCAAGATAAAATCACAAAGTGCTTCACAGAGGCAGGAAACAGACATTAAAATCTAAAACAAAACGACATCAACCAAAAGCAGTTTAAACAGATACGTTTTTAACTGCTTTTTAAAAGACACGACTGAGTCCACAGATCTCAAACTCAAAGGGAGCGAGTTCCAGAGTCGGGGAGCCGCTGATACAAACGCTCTCTCACCTTTTGTTTTTCACCTTGTATGCTGGACAACCAGCAACCCCTGGTCACAAGACCTCAGGGACCTGCTGGGTGATAAGAAAGAAGAAGATCACAGATGTAAGTTGGAGCTACACCGTGTAGGGCCCTGTAAGTCATGATTATGATCTTAAAATCGACCCTGAACTTGACAGGGAGCCAGTGCAGCTGAATCAGCAGGGGCGTGGCATGGGAGTGTTTGTGATGCTTTATCAGAAGCCTGGCAGCAGCAGTCTGAACACCCTGCAGTCGTTCCAGGGAGGCATTACTCAAGCAAGTAAACAAGGAATTACAATAGTCTAAGCGAGATGAAACAAAAGCACGAATAATCATTTCCAATTCAGAACGTGACACAAAGGGACTCAGCGATATTTCTTAAATGGTAAAAACAAGAGCGAACCAAAGATGTAACGTGTGCCCAGCGTCAGAGCTGGATCAAGTGTAACACCAAGGTTCCTAATGGATGATTTAATATAAGAAGCAAGAGGGCCTAGATTTTTAACCACGAGGGGAACAAATTTCTCAGGAGCAAAGACAATGACTTCTGTTTTATCAGCATTTAGTTGAAGGTAATTACCAGCCAGCCGATCTGTAACAGAATCTAAGCAGGACTGCAGGATTTGGAGCTTAGAAACATCAGAGATATATAGCTGAATATCATCTGCATAACAATGACATGAAATATCAGAGTAAGAGCTAAGAAGTTGCAGAAGAGGGAGTAAATACAACAAAAACAATAACGGTCCCAAGACAGAGCCCTGAGGCACCCCATAGGCAAGAGAGCTGGCAGAGGTAGCCACAAAGAAAGATCGATTTGACAAATAGGATTTAAACCATTCCAATGCGGTACCCGATACACCCACCCAGTGGTTTAATCTATCTAACAAAGTAAGATGATCAACAGTGTCAAAAGCAGAGGTCAGATCCAGCAACATCAAAACAGTGCACTCTCCAGCATCATAATTCATCATTATTATAAAACATCATTAGACACTCTAAGAAGTGCAGTTTCGGTAGAGTGAGTCTTACGAAAGCCAGATTGAAATTTATCAAGAATGTTGTGTTCATCTAGAACAACCGTGAGCTGCTTGGCCACAACCTTTTCTAAAACCTTGGCAATAAAAGGCAATTTTGAGATGCGTCTGTAACTGGAAAGCACAGAAGGATCAAGTTTAGGTTTTTTTTAAAAGTGGGTGAATGACAGCACTTTTACAGTAACCAGGGCCCTGACCAGAGAGCAGAGATGCATTAATAATTTTAAGAACACTAGGACCAATAGACTCAAAAACATTTTTAAACAAAGACCCAGATAAAATATCAAGGATCTCACTGAAGTGACCAGCTTCAACAACTCAGGTAAAGACACTGGTGAAAATCAAATCTGACAGGCTTAAGTAAAATCGGAACAGACAAATGGTACATGGAGGGAGAGATGTTGCTCCTTACATTGCTAACCTTTTCAACAAAGAAGGAAAGAAAATTTTCAGTCTTCATTCGAAGAAATAGGGACAGGAGCAGAAGCCGGAGCAACAATATCCCTGATAGTGTCAAATAAGATAAGATAAGATAACCTTTATTAGTCCCACACGTGGGAAATTTGTTTTGTCACAGCAGGAAGTGGACAGTGCAAAAATTAGAATACAATAAGAATAAATACAGTACACAACTGTACAGAATAGAATAAAATAAAATACTATATACAGTAAAATAAAATAAATATACAATAAGATAAAAATAGAATACAAATACTATATACAACTGAGTAAAAATACAACGATGACAGAAAGGATTATTGCACTTAGTGTTATTGCACATGTGTGGATGTGTGTGTTTGTTCAGTTAAAGTCTTTGTTGTGGAGTCTGACAGCAGTGGGGAGGAAAGACCTGCGAAATCTCTCCGTCCCACACCGTGGGTGCCGCAGTCTCCCACTGAAGGAGCTGCTCAGTGCTGTCACAGTCTGCTGCATGGGGTGGGAGATGTTGTCCATCAGGGATGACAGCTTAGCCACCGTTCTCCTGTCACTCACCACCTCCACTGGGTCCAGAGGGCATCCTAGAACAGAGCTGGCCCTTCGGATCACCCTGTTCAGTCTCTTCCTGTCCCCAGCAGAGATGCTGCCGCCCCAGCAGACCACACCATAAAAGATAGCAGAAGCCACCACAGAGTCATAGAAGGTCTTCAGGAGTGGGCCCTCCACTCCAAACGACCTGAGTCTCCGCAGCAGGTACAGCCTGCTCTGCCCTTTCCTGTAGAGGGCGTCTGAGTTATGAGTCCAGTCCAGTCTGTTGTTCAGATGAACACCAAATAAAACCTCAGGGTTACCTCTGCTCCTAGAGACAAGGTTTGAAAAATAAGCAGCCCTTGCATCATGAACTGAAGCGTTAAAAGAAACTAAAAGGTCTTTTAAATGAACGAGATGAACCTGTAAACGAGTCTTTCTCCACAAACGCTCAGCTTTACGACAGACACGCTTTAAACAGCGAATGCTGTCGTTTATCCAGGGCAAGGGTTTTGTAACAGGGGCTAGTCTAGTTTTAATAGGGCAAATAAGGGACCCAAAAGGGTGCTGTTGGCGACATCTGTCAAAAATCTAGACACCGGCAACAGAGGAGGGAAGAAGCCATTGTATGAAGGAGTGATATCCAGGCCCACCATAGATTAGACAGTAGTGTCAGACGATCATAGACTAGGGCAGGCAATACATCAGAGACAAAGAAGGAGAGCAGGACAGTCAGAAACAGCAGCATAACAGAGCGAGGGAAACTGCAGCCAGCAGCGGCAAGGCCAAACACAGGCGCCATCACACCGGAAGCAGGAAACCAGAGAACATATGTATTCCATCACAGATTACAGATTACATGCCCCAAAATGGATTTTTTTTTTAACATATTCCGTTACGTTACTCAATGAGAGTAACATATTCTGAATACTTTGGATTACTTAATATATTATCATGCTTTTTACTACATGAATGTACTATTGCTGTGTGATTAACTGAATACAGTTACTCATATTTTGTATTTTAAATACGTAACGGTGGTACATGTATTCTGTTACTCCCCAACACTGGTTAAAAGTCATTAAGCTCCACAAGGGAACTACTGTATTTTTCATACAAAAGGTGGACCGGATTATAAGGCACATTAAGCAAACAAAGCAGTCAGATAAGTCAAACTTAACTCATTCTTCTTGCTTCCTCCACTTCTGTCCCATCGATTCATTAATGCTGTATTCTATCACAGCTGCTCTATTCCCATGTTGTTGCAGTATATTAATGACTTTCTCAAGAAGCTGGTTTTGATGTACACTAAAGCTTTATAAAAAATTTATCAGTGCAAATGCAAATTCCTTGCTGAAAGTTTAACCCAAAGGCATTTCCAGTAGAAATTGGCTGACATATCCTGAGCATAACCATGTATAATATCCACTGAAGTTAAAAAGAGGTGCTTTGCAACATTAAACTGCAGTGTGCAGTACGTATTTTTCGGACCATAAGGTGCACAGGATTATAAGGCACATTAAGCGAAACAAAGCAGTCAGATAAATCAAACTTTATTAAACTCATTCTTCTTGCTTCCTCCACTTCCCTAACATTGATTCATTAATGTTGAATTCTCTGGCAGCTGATCTATTCCCATGTTGTTGCAGTATATGAATGACTAACCTCGTATTGTGGATGGATTATCTCAGTTGTTCTCCTGACTGAAGTTTTGTCCGTTTACAGCATCCTGCCATGCGATTGCATTTGTCTCTAACCGTCAGGAACCCTCACGTTAACTTTTATCGAGGGGAAAAGTGTTAGTGTTCGTCCTCCAGCCTCACTGTGTTTATGCTAATATAGCTGTGTTGCTAACGATCACGTAGCACATGATTATATACCAGCTAGCCCAACTTCAGTAACCCTACAAACGTCACTGCTGTTTAGTTTCGTGTCTTCATTTATGTTGGAAGTGATAGCAGAGCTGTACGTTTGAATGTTTCTGAAATCTCTGTCAGAACATGCTATATCATGCTTAGATAGAAGCTAGCGAGCTAACTTCCTGCTAACCTCTAACTCTGTTAAATGTAATAACTTTTGTTTTCATGGATGCCTGGAAGTTAAACTTCATAGTTACACCTGGTAAAGCAGCAATGCTGATCGTTTTATTAAAGATGAAAGAATTTAGTCAGTTTTTAACTCTCAGTGATGCTGCAGTGTTCGTTTGACTTTGGGACCTGAACTGGACGGAGTTTAGGACCCAGATTACTCCGCGAGGCTCCTTGAGCACAACCAGAATTCATACATAAGGCGCGCTGTCAATTTTTGAGAAAATGAAAGGATTTTAAGTGCGCCTTATATTGTACAATAATCTACTTTCCTGAATCTGTGTTTGTGCAGGTGGCTGGCGATTCGCCTGGAGTTTGTGGGAAACTGCATTGTGTCATTTGCTGCTTTGTTTGCTGTCGTTGCCAGACAGAGCCTCAGCCCAGGCATCATGGGACTGTCCATCTCCTACGCCCTCCAGGTAAACATGGACAATCTCCTTAACCTGTGCACTTATTTCATACATTAAAGAAAAAGAGTGCCAAGTAGCTACAAGGAGCTTAGCCTTCCTACTAATTTAACTGTTTATTCCCTAGTTTAAGCCATTTTATTGATGTTTAGCAGTCAGATTTAGTACACAAGTTCACTGAAAAACATTTATTCTATTGTATTGTTCTGAGGTTTTTAAGAATAGATTCATCACTGTTTCATGGAAACGGTGTCCCACAGTCCTGATGTTAATTTCACAGTAAGTGACTGAGTGGGTACATTTATGAGCCCATTATGGTTTATACAGGAATGCTTTTTACGAGCTCTGTTAATGGTTACCATACTTTGTTTCAGAGTATTTACCATAGATTAAAACAGTCTTATGTCAGTAATGGAATGCACCCCACTTTTAAGTTCAGTTTAAAACGACTTTTTTTATTTAAAGGAGAACTTTGTTATGTAATTTGTTCCATTTGATGTCCTTTCATGTCAGTTATGTTATTTATGAGGGGAAATTCAAACAGCCCTCTGCCTAGAAGAAGGAAAAGGTTTTGTGCTTCATGTTTGTTCTTAATCTGCCAAAACTCTGATCCTGTTCATCATCAGGTGACTCCTTCAGTCTCAGCTGACTGCAGGTTTCCAACATCAGCCCACCGAACAATGGGCTGTGAGGTCATTAATGTGCAGACTGTCATATTGGGTAATGAGTAACATTCAGAGTTTGCAGTCACAGCAGTGTGAGACGGTGATAGATGTACCCTTGGGCCCCCTCCTCGATTCAGAAAATCGTTGGAAACCTGCAGTCAGACTGAAGGAGTCACCTGATGATGATGGTAAATGGCCTGTATTTGTAAAGCGCTTTACTCGTCCCTAAGGACCCCAAAGCGCTTTACACATCCAGTCATCCACCCATCCACACACCCATCCACACACCCATCCACACACACATCCACACCCTGGTGATGGCAGCTACATTGTAGCCACAGCCTCCCTGGGGCGCACTGACAGAGGAGAGGCTGCCGGACACTGGCGCCACCGGGCCCTCTGACCATGATGATGATGATGATGATGATCATGGGTTTCTCCCACTGAAAACGTCCAGATGAAGAGAACCAACCTTTTGGGATCCCCTGTCTAGAGGACTGAGCGTGCATTAATCTGGTTTTGTCTTGCCCCGTGTGCAGCTAACTACCTCACTTACCTGGCTGGTTAGGATGTCTTCTGATGTGGAAACCAACATCGTGGCTGTGGAGAAAGTGAAAGAATACAGCGACACAGAGAAAGAGGTACACAGAAACAAGCCTTTAAAGGCAGTAAGACAGTGTAGATCTACTGGCAGCCATATGTGGGGTGTTTGGAGAAAGCTTTCGCCTCATGCGTGTCTAAATCGCCTTCTTTAAACATGTGTGTTTGGACCCCCAGGCAGAGTGGAAACACGAGCCCTCCACCCTTTCCCCAGGCTGGCCTACTAATGGCTGCATAGAGATGAGAAACTTTGGCCTGCGCTACCGCCAAGATTTGGATCTGGCCATCCGCAACATTACCATCTCCATTAACGGAGGAGAGAAGGTGGGATTTCACATGACTCCAGTGAAGGCATCAGCCCAGTGACAGTGCGTGTGCTTGTAGCTGTTCTGAGCTGTCTGTTCCATCAGGTGGGGATCGTGGGACGCACGGGTGCAGGGAAGTCTTCCCTAACGCTGGGGCTCTTCCGCATCATCGAGGCAGCCGAGGGCCAAATATTCATTGATGGAGTGGACATTGCCAAGCTTGGCCTCCATGAGCTTCGTTCCAGAATCACCATCATACCACAGGTATGTTCTGAGAGGATCAAAACTGTTACACTGATTAGTCCGCAGCCTGTGCATTACAGCAGCCGGGGAGCTACAGGAGAGTTGTACAGCTAACCCATCCTCAGAGTCGCTGCCCCAGTAATGTTAAGCAAACGTTATTCAGCTTCTGCTCAAACTGCACGATTGAATCGCAGGAGCTAGAAGTTTGTAGGTCACGATGCTCTGATGAGACCTGAGTGCTCACACTGTGCGTCCATAACATGAAGGTTATAACACAAAATCTGTCCCTGTCTGTCTTACACACACACACACACACACACACACACACACACACACACACACACACACACACACACACACACCAGCTTTGCTAAATTGCTAATGAAAACATTGGCCAGGCAGCTGCCATCGAACAGCAACGTCCATCCAACTCTTTTCACGGTTGTTGTAGTCGTGATAATTTTGTGAGGCCACATTGGCAAGCTCATCAGAGCCTCTCCAAAGTTGTGCCTCCATCGCTTGTGTCACACGCCGCACTGCTGTGCTGCCCCGCCTTTTCACTTTCATGTCTGTGTTTGCGCGTGCGCCGTGTGAGAGGCTGCGGTGACGCCCTCACGAAGGGCGACAGGATTTCAAACAGGTTTGATTTTCTTACGACCAAACGATGGATGACCGGGCTGGTCGTGAGGTGTTAATCGCTCCTCGTTACCCCACGTATGCTACACGATGCACGACACACGATGAAGGCGAAACTCGGGCCGTTCCCCAGAACGGTCGCACGACTGAAAAATAGTCTCAAAATGGGGAAAAATCCCAGCATAAGACACTCTTCTCTCCCACAGGACCCGGTGCTGTTTTCAGGCTCCTTGAGGATGAACTTGGATCCTTTTGACTCCTACACTGACGAGGAAGTATGGCGGGCTTTGGAATTCTCCCATCTTAAAACCTTCGTGTCCAGCCTGCCCAACAAGCTTAACCACGACTGCAGTGAAGGAGGAGAGAACCTGAGGTATAACTGCTTTATACGTCCAAGCAACCACAAATTAGAAACTGAATTAGATACAAAGTATCCCAGTTTCACAGCGTCTTTGAAAAACACGTTAGTGTGCACACTCGTCAAGCACGATTAGCAACACCTGCATTTCTTGCAGTTGTGCAGTACACTAGTTATGGGGCAACAGTGCATATACCAGTCGTTGGATAAAGCGCTGGAGTAGTGCTTCCTGCCTTTGAAACGGTCTGCTTTTCCTTCAGCGTGGGTCAGCGGCAGCTGCTGTGCCTAGCCAGAGCTTTGCTGAGGAAGACCAGGATCCTTGTTCTGGATGAGGCCACGGCAGCTGTAGACATGGAGACGGACAACCTGATCCAGTCCACCATCCGCTCTCAGTTTGAGGACTGCACTGTCCTCACCATAGCGCATCGCCTCAACACCATCATGGACTACACCAGGTACTGTACACCAAAGAGACACTGGTACGGCCCCCACCCCAAACGTGGAATATCTGTATTAATGCCTGTATTTGTGTGTCTCCCAGTTCTGTTTGTTCTCTGTTGGCGCGACCATTTCAGTCTCTTACAGTTGTTAGGCCATACTGAAAGCTCTTTAAGGATAGACAGTTTCTGGTTTCCATGGTTACTACAAGTAACAGTCAGAATGGTTAGTAACAGGGTTTTGACTTTGTTATATTTATGATTGTGTTTGATAAGGTTAATTTTAATAACCTCCATGCAACAAACAAAAAGCATTGAAATATGCTAACACCTGCAGAAACATCCCATGATGCAATGGTGTCCGACAGAAACAAAGCAGAGAGCCAGTCTCAGTGATGGATTCAAACCACGTTTCTGCCTTTCTTTGTAAACTTACATCCACTGTGATTACACTGAAAAACTCCATCTCCCACAATGCATTAGAGCTGGTTCCCATCCAAAAATAGCCACTTTATGCCCGGCTACAGAGATTTGATTGGACGGCAGCGAGGCTCATTCCTCCTGCATCATGTGTATGTCTCGCCCTGCAGTTTGTGATTGGTGGGATTGACGTAAATGCAGTGATGTCACTGTGATTCTATTGGCTGGAAGGATTTAAAAACGAGGCTCAATCCTGCGATTGAAGCTGAAATGACTGCCCTGTGCTTAAAGTCAAATATTTTTGCTGTCATTTCTGTTGGCACCAAACCCATTCTAGTTTATGTGGAATGAATTCAGGGTCATGTGACCCTCTGTATCAGCCTATAGGCTTCCTTGGTTTGGTTCTCTCTGACTAACAGATGTTTATGTGCAGGGGTGGGATTCACTCAGGTGTGTGTTGCCTGTAATGGAATCCATCCTCATGTTTGTCATTGCATCTACTGAGCTCTAAGATGAGACGGTTTTTAGCTCTGTGCTTTGTTTTCCAGATTCTTTCCTTCTGTTTGAGGCATTTCATTTCTCTTTCCTTTGTTTCTCATGCAGTGTCATTGTGATCTTAGCACTGTGCTACAGCGCCTCACTGACGCTTCACCGCTCTGTACCAGAGAGTATCAGTGTTCAGCGGACGTCTCGTTGGTTCATTCAAATGTCCAGCAGGAAGCCACATCGTCTTTGCTAAACATAAATAGTCTATTGTTGAGTATGAAGAGGAAAAAGTAAATATTCTTTAACTGTGGTGCAGACAAGATCCTCTTCCTGACTCGGGGTTCTCCATAACCCCACCCACACCACTACCACCTCGCTGTAAACGATCATCATCTTCAGCTACTCTCGTCACTGCTCCTCGCTTCATACTTGGCGCTATCGTTTCATGTCATCCTAAGACTGCACAGCTCCAAACCCAGTGTCGCCTTACTAGACGTGTGCGACAAAGTAACCACTTCCCAATCAGTCATTGTAGTGAGGAGCATTTATTCCAGGTGCAACAACACGGCGTCACATCGAACATTTGGAGATGCAACATATTAGTCTGTCGTTATTCTGTGACGAACGATGCCTTTAGGCATAAACTAATGTGGTGTTGCACTTCAAGGCTAACATCAGCTGTAGCATTTCTGCCTGCAAACAGTTTCCTGAGTGTTCTCTGTGCTTCCAGGGTTTTGGTGTTGGAGAATGGAAAGATGGCAGAATTTGACTCGCCCTCCAATCTCATCAGTCAGAGAGGCGCCTTTCACAAGATGGCCAAGGATTCTGGACTCGTCTGAAGCCGGGGAGTGTCACTATGTCGGGCCTCCTGCTGCAGAGAGCTGATGTTTCCAATGAGAGGGACACAGTCCTACGTGCCAATGACCTTCTTTGCTTTGAAACCAGCAGCAGTTTTCATTGCACAAGGAGGCTGGGCCTACTTACATAAAGAGAATATCACCACCAGCAGTTTGGGGTCTGTTTGTGTTGCCCTGACAAAGTTCATACCACATATCAAGATTACCACGTGAATATCAAAGCCCCCACATTTTTATGATGGGATAAAGAAGCTCGATCTGTGGGTCTGCCTCTTATATCCACACTGTCCACTGTTAAACTCCTCGACAACATGCTTTCATCATCATTATCACAGTAGTAAACACGAGTCATTCATACAAGCAGTGATTCTGGAGCTGAGGCACAGCTTGATTGTACCTGTGCATGCATGCACACTACAAGAGGAAAAGAGTTTAAATGTAAGGAATCAGGAATGTTCCAGTTTAACCTTTGGAACAGGGAAGGATGTGGGACATGCTGCGACCAAGCTGATTGGTCAGAATCATACATCAATCACAGAGAAAATGCAGACGCACAGCTGCTGTTGATGTCACTGGACTGTTACTTCTCATTCAGCACTGACTATTTATTGTCTTTCAGTTACAGCTTTCCGTCGTGCTTTTGCTGAATGTGTTGGAGGCTTTATTCATGTAAGAAATGGTTCTAGAGCTTATTTTATTTTGATTATTAAAACAAAGACTGTTGCTCTGTCTTTGGTATGCAGCCAAATCTGTCCTGCGCTTTGCTTGCACTCTGTTTTCAGCGGTACGGCGCCTCTGATGGACTCAGAAACAGGTCAACTATGGGATGTGGACAAACTGTTTGAATCTACATGCTGTGTATCTTTGGAAATGTATATACCTGCCTTACACAAATAAAGTTAGACAATGGCAACTAATGTGTTAAATAGTGTATCTGTGACAGCAGTGTTCATGTTGCTTGTGTTAAATGGCTTTGTGTGGTTGTTTGATGTAGTTTCTGTAGTTTACTCTACAGAGCGTAGCTTTGCACAGGTGTTAGGAGTGTGCTGGTCCACTTCAGACACTCTGCACAGAAACACTGGGCTCCGTCTCAGCCACAGTGCAGTCTGTGGCGTTTCAGTTATGCACACGCGTGGTGTTTTACCACTGGTCTGCATACACGCTGCTGACAAATTAAGAGATGTGGGTAACCCAACACTTCTCTCATTTGTTCCTGCACCAACCCAACAACTGACCTGTGCGTTTAATACGAACATGTTTGTTTGTCATGTCACAGCAATGCGTGTTTTACTGAAGAGCTAAAAGGAGAAACAATCCTAAGAAAAGGCAGCAAGGTTAGTATTTAAAAAAAGTTTTTTCATGTGAAATTATATTCTAAAGATATGAGGAAAAAACCTCCCCGCACTGCTGTGGCCATACTGGACAGCAAGTTCTTATGTCTGTGTGGGTTCTTTCTGTTCACGCCACTGTGCTATTGCAGTCCAAAAACATGCATGGTCATCATCACAAGTGTACATATGAGTGTTAGCCCTGCAGCAGGTGGATGGCCTGTCCGGGCTCTATGGCAGCTGGGACAGACACTGGGTGGACGGGTGATGTTCAAAGCCAGCTGAGCCTGGATGTGCTGAACAGCTACGGTCTCCTTTCTTTAGTAACAGGTGTTTTTACCTGGGGAGCAGTAAGTAGAAGTGAAGTGAAGTATAAGTCCGGGTTTAGGCAGCAGACTTCAGACAGCTGTCTGTAAACCAGTCACAGCAGAAATGAATTAGTTGTTACAAAGAGACACTTTTTAAAAAGCCACTTTGTAGTTCTGTTAAAATGTGTAACAGTGTCGCGAGCACGGCACCTCAAAGGCAACTTTAATGACGTGTGCGGCTCTTTCGCACCACCTGATATTCACTCCGTTTCCCATCATTCTTTGTCGTCCGGTTTCACGGGAGGGAAGATGGCGGTGACTGGTGGAACAGACCCGTTTTAAACCCTGGTACGTATTTAAACACCACAAAAAGCAGCATATGTCTAATTTCGTGGTTTGACTGAATGTCTGACAAAGTAACAGCCAGTAGATGTGAAGCGGTGGCTTTGGCCTGAGACAGAAGGCGACCGGCATGAAGGGAACCCATCAACATACTGCTCTCCTTGCTAGCTGCGCTAAGCTAATTAGCTGCATGGGTAACTGAAAATCTGCCGCCAGACATTTTTAGCGTCTGATAATCAATCGAGTGTGCGACCGCTGACAAATCCGCATTACACATAATGAAGCTAATGGTCAAAACGCAAGGCGGACAGATGTTTTGTAAAGCAACCAACGCGCCACGGAAAGCTAATGATAATGCTATCTGTGACAAGCACTGAGAAGTGAGTCCCTGATATGGAAGCTAAATATATTGTTCTCTTCTTTTACAACTCAGAAATCACGTAAGCATCCCAACAGAAGGAGAACGACGGTACCGTGTAATCCACCGTGTAAACAACAGAGACGCAGTCATGTGCTGCGCAGTTTTTAATGATTGTGTTCAGTGAGCGTGGACTGAAAAATGTGTCTGTTGATCCGGTGTGGGGTCCACTCCTCCTCCGGCTGCCTTCAGCCGTCTCTCAGCTCACCCTGGTGAGAGCGCAGTGGGGCTCGGCGGACCCCTCAGACTGGCTCGGGTCTTCTGTTTCATATGACTGGACTCCAAACCGAGTCCCGACTGCAGAAGCATATTTAGCTCTTTGTAACAATAATATCATTCAAATTTGTTCAGTCAGTCTTTTCTTAGTTTCTCTGTACTGAAGACATGCCCTCACTCTGACAACACAACTGTAGAAACAGTCTGAGGATCCTCCATGATATTCATGTGTCAGGATCGTAGGCTCTCCAGGGAGCCTTTCCACGTGGATTATATTGTAACGTAAAGTGACACATGTTCTTTTCTTCCTGCAAGGTTGGTTCCTGAGCCCTGTTTTCTGGTGTGACCTGCCACGCCCTAGGTGTCTCAGTATTACTTCCCTCACTTTCTGACCCACCAGTATTTCTGGCTCATGGACTTGACTTTGGCATCAGGCTTCAGAAGGAGGCCTAGGGCCTTCTCTTCCCCAGGTGGAGTTGAAGAGACCTCAAAGAGCCCTCCTTCCTACTCACCTTCGTTTTCTGCATCATCTCCTTCAACCGGTCCATCTTCTCCATTGTCTACATCCTCCTCTATATGTGCCAACACATCAGTTTATCCCAGCCATGTAAAAAGCCAATTCAATGGAACAGAGAGAGCCAGGGTTTCCTCCAGCTCTGCCTCTATAGCTACGCAGTCTCTCTCCAAACCTACATGCAGTACCGCTTCCTCAGACTGTTTGCCTCACACTTTAATGCAACAAAGTGCTGACTGTGAAAAACAGGAGAGGAAAAGGGTGATGTACAATCCTTTCAATCCAAATAATGGAGCAAAAGAAGGAACTGAGATGAAGGAGGTGGGGGAAGGGGAGAAATACGATCCTTTTGACCCCACGGGTTCCCCAGCGTCAGATGTTGATGATGAGAGTGGCAAAGCAAGGGTACTGAAGAGAAACACTATAAGAGAAGAAAAGGAGAAGGTGGAGGAACCTCCAGATTCCACGGACACCTTCACTGACCTTCCAAGCGCCTGTCTGAGCACTCAGCTCCCTCTGAGGAGGAGGGTGGACTGTAGCACCATGAAAGCTGATTCAGATCACTCTGAGATAGAGGAGGGCGAGATAGTTGGAGCCATTGAAAGAGATGGGAGCAGTAAGAGACCTGTAGAGGAAACCCTCCCCCTGAGTTCTCCCAGCATCTCCTTCTTTGGGTCAAAGCCAGAGCGAATCTTCCGAGTGCTAGATGGGGATGGCTTTGTGTCCGTTTGCACAGAGGGCAGCTGGGAAGTAGACAGCGAGCTCAAGGATGAGCCTGTGGTAGGAGTAGAGGATCTGAGAAGGAAGCTGGTCAGCAGAAGGAAGGAACGATATCTCTCCTTTCCTGCTTCTTCACCCTGCTCTCCCCAGCCGCCGCCACCACCACCACCACCGCCTCCTTCTCATCCTCCAACCTCTACATCCTCGTCCCCTTTAACGCCTCCTGAAGATCAGGGTGGCAAGTGCTGCAAGTCCTCCAAAAGCTCCAAGGGCCACAGCCAGCAAAAAAGCAAAGATAGAAAAGACGGAGAAAAGGAGATTAGAAGAAAAAAGAGAAGGAAAGGCAAAGAGTGGGCTCAGGAGTCGAACAAGAAAAAGGCGCAAAAGATGGGCAAAGAGGATAAAGGCAGAAGGAGCAGCAGGAGCAGCAGTCGGAAGAGGAAGAAAAGATGGCACAGCAGCCCAGAGACTTCACGGTCCTGCAATTCTTCAAGAAGAGATGGCCACACCAGATGGTCGCTTTCCAGCCTGTCTGAAGAAAGGCACAAAGAGAGGGAAAGGGATAAACACCGGAGCCGGACTGGAGATCGGGACAGAGACACCGACAGAGGGAGGGAACACAATCGCATCAGTAGCCACAGGCGAGATGGACGGGATGAAGATTTTAGCTCCAGAAAGAGGGAGAAGGAAAGGAAGGCAAAACATCATTCAAGGAGCAGAGAGCGAGGCATTTCAGAGCGGTCCAAAAGAAGCAGAGAAAAGAGAGAAGGCAACAGAGAAAGGGAACGTGACAGGGATAGGAGACGAGACGGTCGTCCCGTCATACCTCCGTCCATCCAAGACCTCAGTGGGTCTGACCTCTTCGCTATTAAGCGAACCATTACGGTCACAACCACCACTACGACCACCACCGTTCCCGGGTCTCCGAGACTTACCCCATCCTCTCCTGGAAGAGCCACAAAGGACTCCGACAAGCCCTGTAAAAAGAAGAGAAAATGGCATTCAGCTGGAGAGGCAGGGAAACAAGGCAGTTGTCAGAGCCGATCGCAGTCGCTCTCGCCTCCCAGGTATCACAGCTATGAGTCAGACCGCTATTCAGACAAACTGGAGATTGATGTGTTGTCTTTGGATGGTGAAGCTTTAGACTCAGACTACCCATCTTTGGAGGACACGCCCCCTGCTGCTCTGCCTCCAGAGGCTCCCGTCCCCAGCCCTAAAGCTGCAGCTACGCCCAAGACTGGACATGAACCCAAAAAGAAATCTCGCACATTAAAGAAAATTGCCCGCTCTGAAGCTTCGGCTCCTGCCAGTACAACCAAAAGCAAATGCCTCTCTTCACTGATGGTCTCTTCCGGATCTGCCTCTGTTTCCCCTGGCTTCCCATCAGCAAAGCGAACCAGGAAGATCAAAAAAGACAAAGATCGGGACAAGGAGAGCAGAAAAGACACGAGTCGCTCTGGGAAGTCCAAGAAAGAAGGTGGTGCTAGTCAGAAAGGTAAGCTTCAGTCTAAAGTGTCGGTTCTGGTGCGCGAAGGCGTAAGCAGTACCACGGGGTCTTCGGTTGGCTCTGGAAAACTGAACATGGACCTTCTCGGCCCAGGTGGTGCAGCAGGGAGTACTGGGGGGTCTGTGGTGGGTGGCTCAATTGCAGTTGTGTTCTGCAGGGACAATGAAAGCAGGTCACCTTTTCTGAAACCTTGTTCAGAACCACTGTCACTGGGTGGGCGGAGTAAAGACCTGGTCAGTATGGGAAAACGCAGCGGTCTATCCGCACCGCCATCATCGCTGACCGGTCCTGCAGGACTGAAATCCAAGAAAGCAAAACCCAGCTCCATTACATCCACTTCCTCCTCAGCTTCCTCCCCTTCATCCTCTCTGGTAACAAAGCGGCGCCGCCGCCTGGCCAAGAAGACGAGAGAAAAGGCCGAAGCAGCGGGGTTGGCCGCCGGAGGCAGCAGCCAAACTAAAGTCATGTCCGAAGCCTGGGGTGGGGGTGTCTCCTTAGATGTTCAGTCAGGCGTTGGAGATGCGAGCAAGTCGGTCAGTCCACATATTGGCCAAGCTGGCCCCGCACCCTGCTCTTCCTCCTCGTCCACATCCTCCTCCACTAGTGTGCTCCCACCATCCTCGTCACCTCCTCAGACCCCTCCGCCAGCTGTTGCACCATCGTTGCGGGACACCAGGGAGTCTTCACCAGACTCTCAAACTGTAGACAGCAGCTGTAAGACTCCAGATCCTTCTTTCTTAACTGAGGACTGTCCAAAACAGCCGAGTCCTACACAACCAGCATCCAGTCCTTCCAACCTGGCCCCCTCACAAGGAGCTGGTCTCAGCAGCGCCCCGCCCACGGCCAAGCTGCCAAGTCAGGATGATCTGTCAAAATCTCTGGGCTCGCCTTCTTCCTTGTCCTCAACCGTCTGTGGTCTCCCTTCCCTGGCTCTACCTCTGTCTTCTTCTGACCCATCCTCATCTGTGTCCTCTTCATCTGCTGGTAAGCCGCCGCCTCCTCCCCCTCCAGCTCCTGCACCCACTCTTCCTTGGAGTCTCCAGACTGGGGTGGACTGCACAACCGGAGGTGTCTTAGCATGTAAGTTGACTCTCCCTATGCAGAGAAGGCACATTATTCAAACGCAGAGACTAAACTGTTAGTAGTGTGCACAGCTGGGCATTTAGTGGGTGCAGAGTTGGGTCACATGGTCTCTCCTATTTGAACCAGGTTGTCACTGACAGGGTTTTGCTGTTACTAGCATTTCTTCACATCGACCTAAGTGTATGAGATTACTGAAGTAGTTCTTAGTGTTGTGGAGAAAATGAAGAGTTACTGCGCCAGCATTTCACTCACCTTTGCACTTAAACATCATCAGAACACTTTTTTAATGCTGTTGGACATTTGACAGTAACTTACAGATTAATCAAAGTAGATGTGTGCATGAGGGAGCATGTGTGACACAGTGGCAGCAAAGAGGCGACCAGAAGAGCTTTGACAGCAGCAGCACTTCTTTCCTTCATGGGACAACCTATCAGAAGGGACGGGGGGTAAACTTAGGACAGGTTCAAATTTTCCACATGTTGCTGGTCGCTGTCGGAGTATTTTCCAGGCTTCTGGTAAAGTGTAGACTGACAGTACAGTTTGTGTCCGAGGGCAGCACGGGCTGTGCAGCACTGTTTTAATCTTTTAGACAATCATATGAATGCATCTATAGTTTTAAAGATCATGCTGCCCTGTTATAAAACATGATTGTGTGTGTTTGTCAGTCTGTTTCCCTAAACAGTCTGTTGTTTCTCACAGTGACTGCTCTGCTCTTCAAAATGGAAGAGGCCAATATTGCCAGCAGAGCCAAAGCACAAGAGTTCATTCAAGCAACCAGCCAGGTGACTCAGTGGAGCTTCATTCATCTGCAGTGGGGAGGAACATTTTAGCGCACGTTCTTAGGAGGCCACTCACACACACTGTGCTAGAGTGGGACCTTGCTGTGTGCAGCCTTTTTGAAATGATGATCCTGTTGTTGTTTGAATGACCGTCGACTCGTTTGTCTCCTTTCTCACGTGCAGATGCTCTCACAGGCCAATCAGAACCAGTCCCAGCAGCATGTTCTCACTCCCTCGGCGTCCTCTTCCTCTTCATCCTTACAAATTCCTCCCCCTCCCTCTCTCCCCCCACCTCCTGGACTGAGCCCAGCCCAGTTCATTCTGCACGGCTCCCTCCCATTGGTTAGCTGCACTAAAACCCCACCTTCACATCTGCACCCGTCAATAGCTGGTGGATGCGCTCAGACTCCACCCTCCATCGTACCTGTGGGGATGACAGGTGTGTCTGGGAGTTCTAGTGACACTGGATGGGACAATGAGAGCAAAGACCCGGATAAGGTAAACTTGAACTTCCTGATGAGAGCAGTGTGCCCTCCAGGCTGAACAAGCCTGTGCTGGTGGGACGGGGCTTAGCCGTGGTCCTGCTTCACCCCCTGGGTTTAGCTGTGGCCTTTTTGTATTTGCTGTGTTGTTTGTGTGGGTTCCTTTATTTAACATGATTCTTACCTGAATTGCACAGTACCTAAAGAAGCTGCATACACAGGAGCGGGCAGTAGAGGAGGTCAAGCTGGCGATCAAGCCTTACTACCAACGCAAAGACATCAACAAGGAAGAATACAAAGACATCCTCAGGAAAGCAGTGCATAAGGTGAGCCTTCACACACAAATCCAACCACACACGTAGCACTGTCTTATATATCACATGGCTCATGATGACTTTGCACTTTGTCGCTACAGCAGCGTCAAGTTGACAGTGTGGCTACAACATGCAGCATTTCTACAATAAAACTATGGATGTTTCCACTGAGAGCCTGGTACCTTTGTGTACTACATTAACAAATAAATGCAATAATGTACATTTAGTGAATTGGTATTTATCAGTAAAATAATATGAATTAAGAATAATTAAGACTAATATATGAATATTGACATTATTAGCATAGTTTATTTGCATTAGTCTCAGATCAGCTTGTATTCATCCACACTGGCACGAGTCTATTCTTCTGATTTTCCTATAAGCACACACCTGCACACATGTCCTCAGTGGCCAGAGAAAGGTGAGGTGAAATAAGGTTGCATCAGGTTTTTTAATCACGAGCAGTAAAAGCACGATGGCAGCTCGTCCAGAGAACGTAAGAACAAAGACTCACCATGTGTGCATTTCATTCATGCAGCCTCACATGAACAGTCACACTCTGCAGACACACAAAGGAACGCTGTTGGTGTCACGGGCGTGGAGTACTTTGTAACTGCTGACCCTCTACTGTTAGCTTTCTCTTTGCTATGCTAGCTATCAGCTGCCACTCAGTGCACCTGAGTGGATCGTCCTGCTCTTTCATTGGAGCTTTTATGATGGGATTGGACCAGCATCTAGTCAAAATGTCTGATCTGTGCGTCCATAAATGAAGCTCTGTACTTGTGTTCTGAGTTGTTACTGTTTAATCACACTGTGTCTTTGTCTTAGATCTGCCACAGCCGCACTGGAGAAATCAACCCAGTCAAAGTCAGCAACCTTGTGAAGCTGTATGTTCAGCGCTACAAATACTTCCGTAAACACGGGCGCAAAATGGACGAGGAAGAAAGGGATGACAGGGAGCCAGGAGCCCTGCATCCCTCTGCCTAATACAAGACTTTTGGGTGGGGGGGGATGTTCCACCTTTGCCACAATCTACTCAATACGTGAGCAGTTCGCTGATTGTCATTGCCTAATTTTATTGTTTCCGTACCTTCCCTTGTCTATACTTTCATGTAGAAGTATGTATCCTCATCGCTGTAATCATGTTGTAAATATTCCTTTCCAAATGTATCATGAACTCAAGGTTCAGTAAGTAGATCCTGTCTAGACACTCGTGAGCTAATTCAGTCCCAGATTGAACCCTGCAATAAATCCTACCTTTGTCAAGGGGCTAGTTCTTAGTTTTTGTTGGTTGGATTTGTTAGAAGTGTCTCAATGGTGGGACTAATTACAGGACCTTTTTTAATAGTATTGAATTAAATGTTTCTCCTCTCCTTTATATCAACATCCAGACTGAGAGGAGACGTGATACCCAGCTGCACACCCAAAGGAGTTAAACAATACTAAACAGAAGTACTGCGTCCCTGTGTCTTTACAGGCAGCTTGTAGGCTGTTGGTCACTGCTGATTTCTCACTTCTTTTATTGTGTATTCTGTGCATGTTACTGAGACTGACAGTTATACTCAGTCTCTTTATAAAATGACCAACACACTATAAATGTTGCTTAACACTGGTAAACATTGTATTATTTATTTTGTCTGCTCTCTGTCAGTGTTTCTGTTCATAGAGAGACTGTTCAGGACTTTCTTGACCGTCTACCACAGCTGTAGCTGCTGCTGGAGCCTCACGTCGCAGGCTAGACCGTCCAGTTTAACCACCCTCAGACTGGGCAGGGTCCTTCAAAGGCTGCAGCCCCTGAACTTGGACACAGCCTGTAGACTAAACTATAATAATATAACAGACAGTATATAACTACAAACTCTGGCCAGCTGTGTCGATCGCTTATCTATTTTGGCCCCAGCTGTTCTTAATAAACACTACACGATGGTCCCACGTGACCTTCGTTACATAAATGCACACACAATCCACTAACACGTCATTTTCCAAGTTGAATTCCTGTGCAGAGAACAGACACAGGCAGACTACACTAACAGGATGTGATGTTACAACAATAGTCAAATATTAGTGTGTAATATTTGTCCAAAACACATTTCTTTGTTATGGAATAAAATGAATTCTAAAATCATCTTAACCAATAAGAGTGGCATTTTCTAGAACTTCATGTGTGTAATTGGACATTTCTTACCAGCGTAAGCTAAAAAGAAATACAACCATTTCATTTAGTTTACTAGTTTATTTGAAAGACACAAGAATGTGAAACCCTGAAAGTTACAAATGTAACGTGAATGAAATGGGAGCTAAACGCGCCCGACCTAATGAAGTCAAGCTGCCTGTAGGCTTGGCGCTTGGCCACAAGGGGGCAGTAGTTGGCTGGAAACTTTAATATTTTATTGGTCAAGAGCAACAAGAATGACGAACTGTTTAAATGTGGCCACACAAACAGAATATCCAGTGTTTACTTCCTGGTTTGGCGGAAGCGTTTACCACACATCTGTTTGACCGGCTCCAGCTCATCTGGAAGGCACGTGCCGTGCCAGGCTAGGTGTCCCCAACAGAACGAAAAGAAAGAGCCGATTCTCTAAAAAGAGCCGGAAATCCCATCACTACTAGACACCCTCATCCAAGGAGGCCGAGCCAGGGTTGATCAGGCCCCAGAGTGTCACTGGTTTATGTTAAAATGTTATTTTTCTTCTTCTTTCTTCTGCTTAGTTTCCTACAGTTTATTTTCTATTCACTGCAACTGACAAATAATACCTCTTTAGCATTTATGGAGCCTCAGTTCTTCAAAGGGATAGAAAAGGTGACAGAGAGGAGAGAGCAGAGCCGGAAGTGGCGCGCCCGACCGCTTCCCACACCTCCCCGTCGGATCGGGCTGTACAATCCGACGGGGAGTGAAGTTATTATTTTATTAATGCACAATACAAATGAATTATTGGCGGTTTGTTTTGAAACAACTGTAATCTGCATATTTTGACTTGATTTTTAAAGTAGCTCTAATATTCCGTCGTAGCTTCGTTTCAGGCTCTATCCATGACTTTGTTGGTTATATCTTCAAAGGAACCAAAACGATCCAGTTATTTTGGACTTTTTCTGGAACAACAATCGCTTTGTCTCATACGCTACAAAAGGCTGTGAAGAGTCAGAGGGTGTGTCTTTCTTTTCATAAATTAATGTCGACTCAAAACTTTTTTTATTAGCAAAATCAAGTTATGCACCATATATTATTCATTCAGAAAATATAAACTTCGTACCAATTAGCAAACTTTGTACAAAGAAAATAAAGATATAAAGACGGAATCATAAAGGTTAACAGAGTATTAACTCACTAAATCAAAGTCTTCCAAAAAGTAAACAAAAATGCAGTTTTTTTTAACTAAAGTCAAAGATTTAACCAACAAGTTTAAATCGTTTTTCCAGTGTAGGGTTGGTTTGGTCTTAAAAAACGAAATTTATGTATATATTGCTTACACAAGTTTAATAAAACATTAACACCCTATTTGACTTTGTTTTCCTTCATAAACACTCCGAACAATATCATAATGTCGACTCAATGCATTTCCTGAACGATTCGTTTTACGACAATTGTCGTTATTTTGCGGCATCCCGCCATTTTATTTGCGAACTCGACACAGTTAGCTATTTGTCGCCGCTGCACGCTGTGGGTACCCTGAAGATCAGATTCTTGTTACTAATAGATCCAAGTATATTATCTCCTTCAGTCGAAGTAAGTTTGTCACAAAGGACCTGGTCTACCTGATCTCGCGCTTCTTCTTCTGCTACATGATCTGAAATTTGCTAAACGCTGGAGGAGAGAAGGTAAGACTCCGCATGTTAGCATAGTGAGCTTGGTGGCTAATTCGAAAGGCTCAATTAAGCGCTAAACAAGTCGATAGGACTTAAAGTAAAAGCTGTTAGCGCGTACATTTCAGATATCGTTGCCGTGCTGTTTGTAAGTTAAGGAAGATGTTGGGTGAAAATGAAACGCGTGCTAGCCTTATGGTTGTAGGAGTGTCGTCGTAATCAGGACAACAGTTAGCATGTACCGAGAACTTCCGCTCTTGGGGCTGTCGCGTGCTTGCTTTAATGCCCGGATTGACCAGCATATAAGCGTCAATGAAGTGATCCCCCTGTTGTTGCAATAGGTGAAAAATGACGCAGTTCCTACCACCCAACCTCCTGGCCCTCTTTGCTCCACGGGACCCAATACCTTTCCTACCTCAGCTGGTGAAGTTACCCCACGAAAAGCACCACAATCAGCCCTACAGTGGGATCGCCCCGTTCATCAGACATTTCGAGGTGAATGTAAAGTCTTCTGTGCGCTTTGGTTAGCCCTTCTTCTTCCGTCCCGCATTAGTCCTGTTAAATATCTCCTTTCTCTGACCAGGACCCGAGAGATGCCCCGCCTCCGACAAGAGCAGAGACCCGTGAAGAGCGGCTGGAGAGAAAGGTGAGTATTCAACCTGTTCTCCTGCACACAACAGCCCATAATGACACCGCGAAGAACGTTTGACTGACAGCTTTGCAGACACAGTAAGACTGGCACCGTGTAAGAAAGTAGTTCAGATTACATTCAGAAATATTCAGTACACTGTAAGTCCAAGAAAACAGCCACACAGAGAGAGGACCGGAGCATTTAGCTGTCACTGAATGATCTGTACATTATACAGCTTTATAGAGAACAGGAGGAGTCAGTGTGAGGGAGGAGCTGTGCTGGAGAGCAGTTTGTTCAGTCACTTCCTGTCCCTCATCGACTCAGACGCCTCCCGATTCTGACCAATGACGCTTCCAGCCAGCTGCTGCCAGAGAACGTCTGCAGGCGGCATATTTCAGATCTGAGGTGACTGACTGACCCTGTGCTGCTCCAGTCTTGTTAACCACAAAATCAGAGAGAGTGCTCCCAGAGTACGCACCGAGGCCTGAGCAGTTTCTCACTTAGAAGCAGATGTGGTTGGATAGTTTTTTGTTTGTTTGTTTGTTTTTTTTTTAAACGAAAAATGTAGCAGTAGCAGCAGCATCCGCCTGACAAGAGGCTGGTGAGCAAACTGAAGAGCGAGGAAGGATCAAGAAGCAGCCTCTCCAGGACCTTTGAGTAACCGTGGCGTCCTCCACAGCACCGGCACCTTTTCCTGCAGCAGAATCAAGCTGAAGAGAAGCTGAGAAAGTTGGCTCAAAAGGTTACAAATGTGTGTGGGGTTTGAGGACTCACAAGCACACGCTTCAGTCCACACACACAAATGCAAAGCAGTGTGAGCACACGTAAAACTACTTTATAAAAGCTTTTACCCGAACCTGAAACCAATCATTTACACACCACAGAAGAAGTTTAGCTTCAGTAGCTGGATCGTTTTCTCTGAATAAGCTTTCTGTTCATGCCGATGTCTGAAACTACGCCTAACGTCCCTCCTGCTCACGTACAAAACTTTGAATATGTGTGCACGAGTCGCCCCATACGCACACGTCACGTTGCATGCACGAGGTTCACACTGCTAGCTTTGCACAGATCCACAGATGTAAGCTGTGTCCCGGTGTAACACTGAGATGTTTCAGATCATCAGACAAAAAGAATGCACGTTTCTATATGAAGCTTTTATTATTAAGGGGGAATGATAAATGCTCTGCATTTGTATGGATTGAAGCATGTGCCTGTGAGTCGTCAGGTTACACACAAATCCCTGCACACATTCGTGTTGTTCCTTCATGCTTGTGGATCATTTGTAACCGTTTTGAGGCCAGTTTCTCTCCACACTGCTGGACAGCACAGGGTTTGAGCACCGTGGGATCTGGTTCTTCTTCTTCTTCTTTCCACACTGGAGCTCTTTCAGAGTCAGGTTCTCCCTGATCAAGACCCTCAACTACAGCTGCACAGATCAGCCAGGCAGCCGGCTCTGGAAGTGCTGGTGGTTCCAGACGTCGTCCATGTGTAGACGATGGAGGCCGCGGTGCTCTTTGGGACCTTAAATACTGCACACGTTTTTCTGCAGCCTCCTTCACCTACAATCCAGCCTCTGAGGACAACTCCTTGGACTTCACAGCTTGGGTGTTCTCTGACTTGGACTGTCAGCTGTGGGACCTTTTTATAGAGAAAGTGTTTCTTTCCAAATAATGTCCAGTTCGCTTTATTTACCACAGCTGGGGCTCCAGTCAGGCTGTAGACATACCATCTGACAGGTGATCAGTGGAAACGGGCATCTTGTAACTTTATGGGGTGTTTTGTGAAGAATTTAGAGGTGGGAATGAATTTAATCCAATGCTGAAAGAGACTAGAACAGATGAAGCTCTGTGAAGTCTGTATGTGTCCGGTTTTCTGAGAACAAAGCAACGATCGTTAAGAAAGCTGAGCACTAACCATTTCTGTGAATCTTTTGTTTTTGTAGAGACGAGAGAAGATTGAAAGGAGGCAAGCAGTAGTAGAGACAGAGCTGAAGCTTTGTAAGTTCCTGACACGGCACACGCTCTGCAAACGCTGCATGATGTGGTGATTTGGCCTAATGTTGCTTTTCTGTTCACATGCTATCAGGGGACCCTCATAATGACCCCAACGCACAGGGCGATGCCTTCAAGACTCTGTTTGTGGCACGAGTGGTTAGTATATTCAAATAGCTGCCTGCCCAAGTGTGTTGGGCTTGGGTTTGTTGGGTGGGGGTGTTACCTGTCTGTGTGAACTCTAAATATCTTCTTTCTACAGAATTATGACACCACTGAGTCCAAGCTTCGCCGAGAATTTGAAGTGTACGGCCCCATCAAACGGGTACGTTTACACGGTCCCGTCTGAGTAATGTTGTGCTTAATGTCTTATTTATTCAGTTACTACTATTTTCAATTGTCGCGTACAGTACACACCTGGCATCGGCACACTTGTGTGTTGCCCCTTAACTATCAAATGTAGCTGTGCAGCAATGGTGAATCGAACAGGATGTTTGAGCCGCGCTTCCAGCCGTCCAGATCCAGCTAAGCCTGTTCTGCAGTCTCACAGTATCAGTGTCATGCAACAAAGATATCAAGGTTAGCCTTTAAAACGGTTGCAGGTCACTTTCTACAGGAAGACAAATGTTACTCTTGATTATTGGAGTACTTTCCACATGCTGTAATAATTGCATTGACTGTCGGGCTCGTGTGCTGGACACGTGTCCAGTTGAAGTCCAGTGTCTTTCTAAAGGTGCTCTGACATGAGCTTTTCTCCAGATGTCACTAACAGCTCATCTGTTGAAATCATGGCTGTGCATAAATGAAGTGTTGAAGGCCGAGTCACGGCAGCTCGTTCAATCCCAACCTGCACAAAGCTGTGTCGTTACCGAGGTGTCACACAAGGAACGTCTCATTATGAGGAGAACCAGTGAGCTCTCTCATGACCTTTGCAAACTGGTGGCACTGGTTACAGAAACATCTCTAAACTCTGCAGCAGTGCTGGGCCGTAGTGGAGAAGTGATCATTTCACCATAAACTGGTCACAGGAGAGCCAAACTGAACTCATCGTCGTTGAATCAGGAGAGCAGCTCATTCAAACCCAAACCTCTGTTGTCTTGACAACGACACACCGTGGTCCCCGAGTCTGACAGCGAGCTACACGGAGCAGGGGCATGCTGTTCCCTCGACGTGCTCCTGTGTCGTGAAACCACGAGTGTTGCTATAACAACCCCACGCACATTAGCTGGTACTCGATTGTCATGGAAAATGATCAAAGTCCAGTTGAGCCAAGCTGGTAGTAGTGGGAAAGGGCTGTTTGGATGCCGTAATACCAGTCCGTGTTTGTTGGTCCAGAACCACACCTGAGGACCGGACTGGTTTGTGCATACAGCAGCTGTCAGCTTTCTCCCATTCCTCGTTATTACACATCCTTTATGGACAGCTGTGGTTGGATGTGTTGCGTGTGTGTAGCATGCCTTGTTACTGACTTTGATGTCAGTAGCACCTTTAGAACATCAAAGATCGACGATGTGTTCAGTACTTCTATTATGAAGACAAGCTAACGCATGTGCACGTGCTGGGCAGGTCGCTCAGGCGTAAACTCACCAGCCACTTAATAAGGTCCACCCTGATAGTAACAGGTTGGACTCCATGTTCACCTGAAGAGAAAAACTCATGGATTCCTCAAACTGTAGTCCGTATCGCCTTCATGCACATCCATGATGCTGAACTCCAGCTCCTCCATGTTTCAGTAGCACTCTGATGGATTCACATCTGTGACCCAGAGCTCATTTATCCACAATGAACTGATTGTCATGTTCAAGAAACTGATCGACTTTATCACACGGTGTGTTATCCTGCTGGAAGCAGCCATCAGCAGAGGGGCGTGTCCTGGTCCTAGGTGGGCGTGTTGCTGTCAGTGCATGCACATTCAGGATGCTCTTCTGCTTACTTTGGTTGTAACAACTTGTGATGTGAGTTACTGTTGCCCAGGCCTGCACGATATGGCCTAAAATCCATATCACCGTATAATTTGAAGCATGTGCGGTAATGATTTATATTGTGATATATTCTTTTCTTCTACTGTTGTTCCAGATTTACATAGTCTACAACAAGAGGACGGGGAAGCCGCGGGGCTTTGCATTCATTGAATATGAGCATGAGAGAGACATGCACTGTGAGTACCAATATGAACCCAAACATAGTTATGTTACTTAAAGACCAAATACTGTGTGCAGGGCATTTCTCCTCTGCAGCTCTGTTTGTAACAGCAGCAGCTTTCTCTGTAGTGACTGCTGCTGAGTGAGAGCCCAGCTGCTGGTTAGTGCTGGAGCTCTGCTGTGTGTGTGTGTGTGTGTGTGTGTGTGTGTGTGTGTGTGAGTGAGAACGTGCGTGTGAGAGAACGTGCGTGTGAGAGAGTGCGTGTTGCGTGTCATCAGTCTGGTCTAAGAACGGCGTTCTCAGCAATAAAGACTTGTTTTCTTTTTTGCATCTTGTGTGTGGGGGCGGGGTCAACTGTTTCATTTGTGAGCCTGAACATCTTTGCCTGTCAAAGGCACATTGTCTTTTTAACTGTTAGGCCTTGTAGCTTTGTGGAAGAGCAGCTCTCCCGGTTGGACTATAATGGTAAGCACATAGTCAGACTGGTCACCAAGCATTGAATGGGTTTTTTACCAGACATGTGTCAAAGCCCACGTTTTACAAACTTTTATCGGTGGTCTTCAACCCTGGTCATGGTGAGATTAATTCAGCCTTTCCACACTAGCGAGATACGTTAAGCTGGTGGCGATGCCACAGTAAATACTGTCTCTTTAGTCGAATGGTGTCATCGAACACAATGACGCCATTCTGGGATGTTGGTGCAATCAGCTCTTCAAGACCAGAGTTGCTGAATCACAGTTGTGTAGTTGGAGCAGGGGATGAACTGATGGGGAATGTGGGGTAAACAGTGTATTAACTGTATGTTGTTCTCATTGCCACTGCAGCCGCCAATCTGTGATGGCTATTGGCCAGAGCTGGCTGGCAGATGATGATGGTTATGATACATCTACACCCTACTACCACAGCTCAGTATATGGTTGGTATAATGGGTTTGTATGATGGGTAAGATTTTTTTCCACCCTCCATCTCCTACATAGGGATAGGGTTCAATGGGTAAAGCGTCTTCTTGCAGACCCTAAAGAGCTTTTATTCAGACTTTTACCATTGAACGCACCCGACCGCCTGTCCTAAATGTCACCTCAGGTTAATGAAGGCAGTGGTAGCTGAGCCTGAGAGAGCCACACGCATGATTAAATGGCTGCCATTCGCATTAGCTGGAGTTTGTTGTGACGTGGAGTTTGCAGTCTTTCTCATTGCACAGCACTAAATTGCTGCAATGCTTAACTTGGCAGCCTTACAAACTGCAGACTGTCACCAAAAAGCTTTAATCTCATCATTTATTTACTGATAATCTTGTTGTTCATCACAGTGAAGAGTGAAGCTCCACACGCTAATCAAGAGGTTCCTGTGCTGTCAGCTCAAAGAATAAGTGTTCCAGGATGGGTCCCCAACAAAATGGATAAGTTAGTGCAGGGGCTGCAAAACATCTTTGACTATCTTTAACATGATTCACTTGAAGTTTCCGAGTGTCGTGTATGAGCCCCCCAGTTTGGGTTTTCTTCCCTCAACCAGGCTTGTCGGGGTCATGTGATCAGCCCCTTTGCGCAGCCACAAACAAACCGTTGTGGTTCTCAGTCTTGCTCTCACTTAGCTTTAATGATTGTCACTGCGTATCCAGCAGACAGTAAATGCAACAGGAAATGACCGCCCGGGGCCAAAGTTTCCAGGTGCTAGTTTTTACAATTCCAGTTTATAACATCTGCGCACTGAATGCATCTCAGCCTACACATCCATGGCATGCCAGTGTTAGGAACATTTCTTTCTCAGTAGGTTGGAGTTGTGATAAAGCCAGTCCTGCAAAGAAGCCCAGTTTTGTTTGTTTTGGGTTTTTGTTTTATATTTTTCCACGTTTCCTTTTCCCCACGTGGTCCATGTCAGTAGGACTGGTGGTAAAATCCTTCTTGAAGAGGGAAAGGGTTCGGGGTATGGTAAGTAGATGTGCTGTGACACTGTCGTGGTGTGGAGGTACTTTAGTGAGGCCTTAAAGCTCGGCCTGAGCCTTTCTGAACTCTTATCAGTGAAATTATGTTGTGTCTGGAGGGTTTTGGTAAGGCCCCTTTCATGGATGGTAACGTTTTAGCCTTGGCTCCACACATCAAGTAGCTTAGTCTGGACCGTGGCACGTTCTTCCATCAGTCAACATGGGTCATAACATTGTGTGGTACACGAGTGGACAGTTTGCCAGGTGCTGATGTTCCTACTGTATGTTGCTCTCAGTAAACCTGTAAATGAAAGCAGCTTTGTGTAATAACAGAAGCTGCTGCAGCTTTTTACCAACAGCTCGATGCATTTAAATCTTCTAGAAAACAAAGTCTTATTGTAGACGTGTCAGCGGGTGGCACAAAGGTTTAGCAGCAGTGAATCCAAACATGCCACAGCTTTATGAAACAGCACCTTAGTCTATCAAACAGCAGCTCTTTGGTGTAGCTGGTGTAGGACCCCGAGTAAGTAAAAGAAACGGTGTAATGTAACAATCACTCTTCGGGTGGAAGGAAGTCTACTCCCATTATCCTTCGACTTTTGCCCAGAGAGCAGCCATGTCGGCTTCGCCTGCTCCTGGTCAGTATAATAATGCACTGTTTGTTTCCTTAGCCATATTCCCTCGCTCCCTTTCCTCACCTTTTATCTTCCCTCTTCCCGTTACTCTTCTCCAGCCGCCTATAAGCATGCTGACGGGAAGAAGATTGATGGCAGAAGGGTCCTGGTGGACGTGGAAAGAGGACGTACTGTCAAAGGGTGGCGTCCTCGCAGGCTAGGTGAGCACTGCTTTCTAAGTTGTTCGCCGTTAGGCGTCCCTCCACTGTGGGACTGTAATGTGCAGCGCCTCTGTTTTTACAAGGTGGCGCTGTAAACATTCGCCTGAAGAAAGCGGACTTCTCATGAACATGTTAGAAATGTTTGTGGTTTCTCTGTCTAGGTGGTGGACTGGGTGGCACCAGGCGAGGCGGCGCTGATGTCAACATCAAGCACTCTGGTCGAGATGACGCGTCACGCTATGACGACCGTCCTCTTGGGGGGTGGGTCTTCGTTCTACATTTGTAATTTGACGTAAAAATACAAACTGCTGTAAATACTTATTGCAACTGTGCTGCCCACAGTGACCGTGACCGTGGAGACCGGAGGGAACGCAGCCGTGAACGGGACAGGGACAAGGACAGAGAGCGTCGCCGGTCCCGATCTCGCGAACGCCGTCGCCACACCCGTTCCCAGGAGCGAGAAAGGGACCGACAGATCGTAGCAGCAGAGGACAACAGTGGTAGTAACCGGCGTCGAGATCGCGAAAGGGAGCGTGGGGCGGCATCGGGAGGAGACAGCAGGAGCAGGGAGAGGAGTCGAGACCGGAAGAGAAGGAGCAGGAGCAGAGATCGTAAAAGAGACAGGGACAGGGCGAAGGGGCCAGAAGGAGGGGAGGAGATCGGCCAAGGAGAAGCTGCCCCCGAGGTCGGAGAGCGCATGCTGGAGGAGCACGAGGGAGAAGCGAGTGAGGGCTTAGAGGAGCGTAGAGACAGGGACAGGGACAGAAGGCGTAGCCACAGGGACAGGGACAGACGCAGGGGAGATCGGGACAGAGACAGGGAGCACAAACGGGAGCGTGGCGAGAGAGACAGGGGCGATCGGCGAGAGGAACGGCACAGCTCCCTGCGAGATGACGTGGGCCCTCAAGACGACATGGTAAACGAGGATGATGGAGGAGTGCCGCCACAGATGGAGGAATACAGCCAGGATGGGATGATGGCGGGCCAGCAGTCTGCGCCGTCAGCTGATGGCTACGTTTCCAGTGAAAATGGCTACAAGATGGAGGCTGCAGGAGACGAGTATTGAAACGAAGCGCCCGTCGGAGCGTCTCGTACACCGTCTGTGTTCGTTGACCTTTGTGATGTCAGAGCCTTCCTGTCAGTCTGTTTCTGTAACCTGGTGTCATGGTACGCTCAACATGACCCCACTAACGTGTGCCACTACATCACACTCTCATTTTACTGTAGCGATGGTTTTGGTTGTAGTCCCCCCCCCCCCCCAAAAAAAAAACAAACAAACAGACACAAATAAACTTTGTTTTGAAATGGGTCGATGGTGTAGCCGTTTTAATTTCCAGATCTAGCAGCCACGTGACTTTGGTAAATGTGTCCCGATGAGCATCCTGTCAGGTTGAAGATGTAGTGTTGTGGCAGTTATGAGCTCTTCTGTTTATTCCTTTTTATTAATCGCCTGCTGTTGGTAATATTTGCAAGGACATTTTAATAAAGATGTGACTTAAAGCCAGAAAGTTTCACGCCATTCACTTTGCATCCTTTGTCCATGAGTCTACGAAATAAAACATTTGGCACAGTCTCCGATCAGTTCTTACAAACCTGTCACCCCAGACCAACAAGGCCAGTTACAGGATATCCAGAGCACATGTAGCAGTGCTCTATCAGCCTTTCAGCTGGGTGATAAATATTAAAAACGCCCATCAGACAACAGCAGATACTGCAAGTGTGTGAGGGATGTCCTTTGTTGTGTCAGTGCGTGGAGCACATGAGTCCTGCGTAGATGACATCGCTGCTTCGCGCACTGAAGCCGCAGCTGGAGGAGAGCTGCTGCGTCAGGTTGTAGTCTCGAAGCTCCACTCACGATGCTAAGCAGGCCGTGGGCAACGATGGGCCACGCACTGCTGTGAACAACATTAATCGGCCATACGAGGTGTTCGTTGGATCAGTGTGCACCGAGTCCGCGATGATGTCCTCGTACTACCACCCGGCTAAAGAAGCAGACATGGCGGCCATGACAGAACCGCTGTGCCTGGAGAGAGGTAACGTAGCTAGCAGGGTAGCTAACCCTAACCCTGGAGAGAGGTAACGTAGCTAGCAGATGCAGTGTGTGTGGGAGACGTGCTCGCAGTCTGATTCCACAACAAAGGCGAAACGATGATCGTTGGCTTGTCTGATGCATACAAAGGTACCGATGTACACGTCCCTGGGCCCCGCCTCCGCTCCTACACTGACACGTTTGTTTGCTGTGGTCGGCTTCTTTGGGTTTTACGGCCCCATCTCCTGCGTCTTTAGCGGTATGGAGCTTGGTTGGGCCTAAAATGCTGAGTATCCATCAGCGCATGATCCAGTCGGTGAGGAGGATCGTGTTCGACGTCTGTTAATGCACACAGACCCTAACGACACAAATTAATAATTTAACCACGACACAGTTTAGATGATGTGCGCAGCAGGGGTGACTAGGACGTAACCTTTAGGGGGGCTCGGTCCCCAGTGCCACGCCTACCTCTCAGTTACTGTGAACGCTGCTCGCAGACACGTTCAGTTTTTTAAACTCTTTAATTACAACACCACCTTCAAAAGCAACCCTCCTTAGTGGGATGACCTGTTGTAGTGTCAAAGATAAATAAATTAGCCCATGTTTTCAATATAATACACAGGTTCACACTGGTAAAACTGATCAAACAGCCATGGATGAAGCATCAAAAGTGTGTGGGATACTGTACAGTCTGTGCTACATATACCTGTATACACATATGCTGTGGATCATGGTGGTGACATCGTGCTCTGGGGATGTTTTGCTGCAAGTGCTACTGGTATATTCACACAAAGAGGATGGAGTAACGTCTTCAACTTAACCTCAAGTGAAGAAAACTGGATGTTCCAGCAGGACAGATATTCCAAATACTCATCAAAATTGGTTTTGGAATCATTAAAGCAGCTTAACATCATATCTGTGTAGGTTCTCAGTCATCCAGGTCACGGTAGTCTAAGGAGCTTGGGGAAAAATGTAACTGGACTTCTTTAAGTTTCTTGAAGACGTCTCATCTGAGAAGCTTTGTCAGTTCTAAGACTGGGTGGACAGCCCCAGGTATCTATCCCAGTGGGTGACCCACTATCATGTGCTTCATTACATGAGTCAAGGTGTGAAATGGGTGCTTGGATCCTTAATTAATATTTAATTAAAGGTATAATTCCTCTGTTATCTTCTTCAGTCCCGTGTGCAAACACAGTGCAGTGAAGCTGCTAAACGTTTTGTTTTGGTTTTTATACCTGACCTGTCCAATAGTTTTAAGAAGTAGAATCATCGTCTGACTACTTGGTTGTGTCAAAAATATTTGCTTTGCCGAGAGGAGCGCTATAGACTATAGGCTCCTCATGTTAGTCTTTTTATTTTATATTTACAATATTATCTGAGTGGTTATTATTCTGGAGCTGACGGGGTGAGGGCCTCGTTAGTGAAAGAGACAGGAGGTAACATAAACACATTTTGCAGACCTCTTTCCCCCTTATTTATAAGAATGGTCAAAGAATTTATGATTTCTTTCAGAACTACTTCTTCTGTGAAGACTGCCAATGATCACCCTACTATTAAAACCATATATATATATATATATATATATATATACACACGTACATATACATAAACCCCTCATCGGAGCACTAGGTGAGTGGCTCCAGCAATTTTTTTTCTTTAATCCCCCTCTCGCCCCTGCGGGCGGTTTATCCTTCAAGCTCGGGTCCTCTACCAGAGGCCTGGGAGCTTGAGGGTCCTGCGCAGTATCTTAGCTGTTCCCAGGACTGCGCTCTTCTGGACAGAGATCTCCGATGTTGTTCCCGGGATCTGCTGGAGCCACTCGCCTAGCTTGGGAGTCACCGCACCTAGTGCTCCGATTACCACGGGGACCACCGTTACCTTCACCCTCCACA
This sequence comes from Aulonocara sp. 'chitande type north' Nkhata Bay, assembly GCF_057382095.1. Classification (NCBI taxonomy): domain Eukaryota; kingdom Metazoa; phylum Chordata; class Actinopteri; order Cichliformes; family Cichlidae; genus Aulonocara; species Aulonocara sp. 'chitande type north' Nkhata Bay. Next base: position 7,741,140 of record NC_141347.1, read on the forward strand.
TCCTCTCGAGCTCTTCTCTGAGCCCTTGGTATTTCTCCAGCTTCTCGTGTTCCTTCTTCCTGATATTGCTGTCATTCGGCACCGCTACATCGATCACTACGGCCGTCTTCTTCTGTTTGTCTACCACCACTATGTCCGGTTGGTCAGCCACCACCATTTTGTCCGTCTGTATCTGGAAGTCCCACAGGATCTTAGCTCGGTCATTCTCCACCACCCTTGGGGGCATCTCCCATTTTGACCTCAGGACTTCCAGGTTATACTCGGCACAGATGTTCCTGTACACTATGCCGGCCACTTGGTTATGGCGTTCCATGTATGCTTTGCCTGCTAGCATCTTGCACCCTGCTGTTATGTGCTGGATTGTCTCTGGGGCATCTTTACACAGCCTGCACCTGGGGTCTTGCCTGGTGTGATAGACCCCAGCCTCTATGGATCTTGTACTCAGAGCTTGTTCTTGTGCTGCCATGATTAGTGCCTCTGTGCTGTCTGTCACATCCCCATTGAGTTCCTGATGAAGGCTCTTCTAGGCATTCCAGGATCCAGGTGTGGGGCATCGAGTCATAGGTCTCTTTGTAATCAATCCAGGCAGTGCACAGGTTGGTCAGACTGGTCTTGTAGTCTCAGCTAACTGCTCGATCTACCAGTAGCTGCTGTTCATCTTAGCCACTATGACGCCTGACAGGAGCTTCCACGTGGTGCTGAGGCAGGTTATTGGTCGGTAGTTGGAGGGGACCGGTCCCTCCTGGGGGTCCTTGAGGATCAGGACTGTCTGGCCTTTGGTTAGCCATTCCGGATTTCTCTCTGGTTCATCTGTGCTGCCAGACGCTCATGGAGTGCAGTCAGCTTCTTCAGACAGCAGGCGTGATCCATGTCAGTTTCTGGTGCTGTCCAATACTTTATACTGGAGACCCTGTCTTTGATATATGTCACTGTGATGGTTACTGGACCCTGTTCACATCGTCTAGTAGATCTTCTGAGGGTACTTCATGTAGTCTTGATTAACCATCTACAGAAGATCCAGGTTTCAAGCTTTACCATGATCCTATTTTTCAGGATCAGTGCACTCAACAATCCTTCTTCCATCACACTTGGGGCGAAGTACCCAATCTCGGGTGGGGGTGATGAAATCTCACCCCTTTAAACTCCCTTTCAACAGGAAGGAAACAGGAAGAAACCTCTGGCAGAACCAGACTCAGGGAGAGGCGCCATCTGCCGTGACCGGTTGGGGTGAGAGAAGGAAGACGGGATAAAGACATGCTGTGGAAGAGAGACAGAGATTAATAACAAGTGTGATTCAGTGCAGAGAGGTTCTGGATCTCTGTCCAGAAGAGCGCAGTCCTAGGAACAACAGAGATGCTGTGCAGGACCCTCAAGCTCCCAGGGCTCTGGAAACTGCTCCGTCTACCATTGGTTGATGCGTTGCGCCTCTGGTATTCCTGCCGATTCCTCTCTGTGGCCTGCTCATGTATTGAGCCTTCTGTCTGTTCATCTTAGCCACTATGTTGCCTGACAGGCGCTTCCATGTTATGCTGAGCAGAGATGGGCAGTGACACGTTACTGTAATCCGATTACTTTTTTCAAGTGACGAGTAAAGTAAAAGATTACTAAGGGATCCGCCCCACTCCTGCTAAACAGGTGACAATAGATTTAAGAGCTGCTGAATCTTTGATTTTATTCATTTATTTGCTGAGTTTTACTTGCATCTATTTGAAAGAGTGTAAACACAAAACATTATTTTATTTCATATGCTGGAATATGCAGAACATAGGTTTAAATTAGAGCTGGGCGATAGAACGATAACGATATGTATCGCGATATAACTTTTACTCGATAGAGAAATTAAACTATTGCGATAGACCTCGCCGCTCTTGTCCTCTTAAAAAAAAAAAAAAAAAAAAGGTCAGCCAATCCAAATTAAGTAGCGCAGAGCCGAACCAATCACAGCCGCAGCGTCACGTCGCGTGACTTGTTACGTACAGCACAAGTGCCAAGCCGCACGTGTGTTTGTTTGGGAAGCAGCCAGCGGGTAATGGAGGAAATGAGTGTGCCGACTAGAAAAATCAACCGAGCGTGACCGAAGAGAAAACAGATGATGGTTCCAACGCCGGAGAGATTGTCGAACGGAAGAGCCATAGAAGTTCCGTAGTGTGAAGGTATTTCGGCTATTTCAAGTCTGACGAAAAACAGAGTAGCGCGCACTGTAAATTGTGCCGAAAGCAAGTCTGGAAATACAATAAACTGGTGCATGCGTCACACTGTGCGCCACGTTATTGTTTCGGTGAAATGAATTTCTACAATACTGTTAATTCTACTCTCTGCAGTGTTTAAATGCTTACATATACACACAGTTACTGTCCGTCCACACATACGACTCGGTTCTGCTTCTATGCCCCAGCTTTGTTTACTTTTTCCCACCGAGGCTTCTAGACTTCTGATTGGCCAACATTTCTGCACGGTTAGGAATCTAGCGCCACCTGCTGCTTTGGCATGTTCATAGCAGCGTTTTCCTTCATTTCTGCCTTTATGTGTGGACGGGATTCTTTTTTAAAACGAAAACGGAAAATCTCCGTTTTCAAAAATACCCGTGTACGTGTGGACGTAGCCTCAGTCTCTGACTGGAAGCGCTGATTCGTCATTCGGCTTTTGTCAGACTAAAGTAACTGTTAAAACTGTTTGAAAAGCTCAGCTATACAACAAGGAGAGATTGAGAATTTCCTTTTAGTTCTCAGTTTATTTGATATTGACAAAAGTTAGTCAGTTTTGTCTGTTCTTCTGTAAAACAAACTAAGATTTATTTTTAGAATTAATATTTTGTTTCTAAGTGGAATTGACAATTTAGTCTGTTTCATTTGTTCTATTTTGAAACTTAAACGCTTTAGCGGCTGCCTTTAGTGTAGTTTACAATATTTGCCTTTATTTATCTGAAAAAGTCTCATGTTCCTTAAGTACATCTACCCTGTTGAACTTATTATGGGAAATAAATATTTAAATAAAAACAAGCTGCTGATTATTTCACATTTTACTTGTGAGCAACAGCACATTTAAATCTTACAAATATAGTTATTTGGCTTATATCGTGATAGATATCGTTATCGCCTGAAATGAAAAAAACATATCATGATATGAAAAAATCTCATATCGCCCAGCTCTAGTTTAAATGGTAAATTTCTTCATGTGAAAGACTGTAACATATAATTAAATTTTTGCTTGATGCAATGTGCATGAAGTTAAAAGATTAAAACTAATAAAACAATTTTTAAAAAGAGACTTTTCCATTTGATTCAATTTGATATGATGATTATGCAGAAAAATAGAGTTGGGCTGAAAGGTCTGTCGCTTTATTACGTATTCAGATTAGGTATCATGTTTTTAAAAAGTAATAAGTAAATAAGTAATCTCAGAGTGACGCTGAAAAACTAGTTCATGCATTTATTACTTCCAGGCTGGACGACTGTAATTCATTATTATCAGGAAGTCCTAAAACCTCCCTGAAAAGCCTTCAGCTGATCCAAAATGCTGCAGCAAGAGTCCTGACAGGGACTAGAAAGAGAGAGCAGATTTCTCCTGTTTTGGCTTCCTGTTAAATCCAGAATTCAAAATCCTGCTCCTCACATACAAGGTCTTAAATAATCAGGCCCCGTCCCCTGCTGTTGTGATTTGGTACTGTAAAAATAAAATTGAATTGGTATTTGATAAATGGGAAATGTAAAGCTTACATGTGAGTCCTTGTGTTTTTAAATTAGGTTTATACATGTGATGTGTCTGTTCATATGGAGAAATCTGCTGAGAAGCAAAATAGGCTGTTATTTAAGTGTTGCTTGCAGGATGAACAGGTTAGCTTGCTGTACTGTGATGGCTCTACACTAAAGAACAGCGTGTGACGGGTGCACAGTACCTGTGGTGCTTATGGTCAGAGTTAGGTTACATCAAGTGTAGCAGGGATTAGTTAAGCTGATGATGGTGAGATTCATTCCACCTTCATGCTAACTTTATATCATCTAGTATAAAAACAGCATGAGCAGTGTACTGTCAAACATCTGCGTACGTCTTGTTCAGTTCGGTCGTGTAAGTCCACAAAGAGCAGTAAAACTCAGAGCAGCAGCAGCATGTAGCTACTGGAGCGCTCAAAAGAAAGTGTAGTGATTTGTAATTCTTTTCCCCGTACACTAGTTTGTGTACTTAAGTAGAGAATGTGTGTGCCTTTGCCACCTGTGTTACAGTAGGGGTGAATCATGCCAGGGCCTGGTGCCATGTACCAACTCTTCATGCTTCAGGCCTCGTCCAAAATGCTCCATATTCACATTTTCCAGTAGAGCTTCAGAGGGTTTAACATCGTGTTGGTAATCACCCCAGGAGGGTCCACGTTTCCAGTTTAGCCATGATCCTTCCTCTTGGTGGGATCATGGCCTTTAAAAGGCCGAATGTGGATTCATTGTCCTTTTCTGTCAGGTAGTCTCCCGCCATCATGGCCTGGGGTGCTTTTTCCTTCAGTGGAGCTTCAGGAGGTGCAGGGGCGTCAAACAGCTGCTGGCTGTGTCCAGATGTTGCAGAGAGCGTCCCTCATGACTGAGGGCCCTCGTCTGTGTGGTAACCACTGGGTTTATCAACAGGACAATGCTACAGTACACAATGCTGCAGGACAAGAGACTTCTTCTAGGACAATAACATCACCCTGTTGGACCATCCTGTGTGTTCCCCTGATCCAAATCCAACTGAGAACCTTTGGGGATGGATAGAAAGGCAGTAGATGCCTTCATGCGGCCGTCTTCACCACTTGGAGAAATGTTCCCACTCACCTCATGGAAATGCATCCTGTGACTGTGGGAGGGTCTGTAGTGTCCACAGACAGTGTTGTGTTGCTGTGTTGTTAATCCTGGCTTGTGTGTGTTGTGGGTTAGATGTATGCAGGGTGATCGAGCTGCTGGACCGGCTGCAGCGGACTGGTGAGCTGCCTCCTCCCAAACTGCAGGCCCTGCAGAGAGTCCTACAGAGCAAATTCTGCGCTGCCATCAGAGAGGTAAAGTGCCACGGCCCTTTTAAAAGAATGTTTAATAATCGTTTTCCTAATGTCCGGTGCATAAAGTGAGCATTGTCACGTCCTCACAGTCTGTTTAAAAGCAACTCTTTTCATTTAATCATCTCAGACTTTTTTAAATGACCCATGTGAGAACATGTGCACTTTCTTCCTTTCTTTTTGGACATTTTTGTCTTTATTGAATGGTGGCGCAGTGGAGATGGACGATACGCAGTAAAGACCGTGGATTGGACTCTGACCTGGGCCTCAGCACACTGGCCGTACAGCCTTCAGTAGAGATTAGTACATGAGCTGCTCTGCCTCCTGAGCTGCAGCCACATATTTAGCCTCCAATCAGTGAAAACTACACTTTAAGTTTGAGGCCATTTACTAAAATCTGATGCTGAACGAGCAACCAGCCACCACGCTGGCGTTCTTGGCAACACTTGCATTTAAAAAGTTAAGTTAGATAACTAATGACTGTAACAACTAATGACTTAATGAATAACTAAATAGTAAAGAAGATAACAGAAAGTAAATAAGTGTGAGCCTTGAAGCTGTTATCAAAGACTGACTGAAAGCACATGGTGCAGTTTCTTATATTTAGCTAATAATAGAATTTATCATGGATGTTTGCAGTGTTATCCATTGTCTGTGTATCTACTGCACTGTGTGATGCTACATCCCCATTACACTCCAGTCTGAGCCACCTTTGTTCTGCTTTGTTGTCCTTAGGTTTATGAGCAGCTCTATGACACTCTAGACATTGTTGGAGGACCAGAGGTGCGAGCACAGGCAACAGCCAAGGTATTACAAATGACAAAGCAGCTTTATGTTAGAGATTTGGGCTGTTTGTGATTGCAAACCACAGCAGTGTTGTAGTTCTTAGACTACGACGCTCTGCTAATGCCACTACACACACTGTAGTGGCATCTTTAGTCAAAGTGGGAAAAATCTGACTACACATTGGAATATTTAACTGTACTGAGCAGACACTGAGATACTGAGAACAGTGCAGTATGCATTTGTTAAACTGATAAATATGTTTTAACAAAAGTAGTACAGTTAAATGGGATTAACAGTGCAGCACTCCTGCAGTGCTGGAATATGGTGACCGCTGTCATAAATGGACTGATTCTTATACAGCGCTTTTCTACTCACAGCTATACAACAGGCCTCATTCACCCAGTCACACAAGCACTTCCTTCTATACTTAAGTGCAAACTAATCTACATCCACACTCCGATGGATGCATTGGTGAGCAACTTGGGGTTAGTATCTTGCCCAAGGATATTTGGCATGTAGACTAGGGGAAGCCAGGGATCGAACCAGCAACCTTCCAGTCAGTGGCTGATCTGCTCCACCGCCTGAGCCACAGCCACCCCATAAATGAAAGGTTTGCACCAGAGTGGCAGAGTGTGGAATTTGTTTTTGCTCAAAACAAGTGAAGATGTAGTGATCGTGCATCTCCCACTGAAACAGTAGGATGCATAGTTGAAGGGAATCTTGAAATGCTACAGATGAATGCAGCGTTTAATACATGAATTTGCACTGAAGAATACCACCTGGCATCCTTCCAGAGTTTGCCTCTGACGGATATCTTTGTCTCCTTAAGCCTTTGACCTCTAAAAGCCTGTCACGGTGCCATGTGAGGACGAATGCTCGGCTGGTTAGCCGGCTCCACAGTGTGCTCTTCCTGACGTCTACTTTCAGCAGTTTGAAATGCTGAGCAACTTCATGTTTTGTGTCCTTACTCTCTCTGTCTGGGTTTTTTCTTCCTTTGTTTCCCTTTCCTTTCCTCTTTTCTGGCAGCTTTTGCAATCAGAATTTACTATTGTTAGAAACATATTTGCATTTCTACCACACATGCTCTCTATCCGATTGTTAAGTGATGACGTGACGAATCCTACTTCCGGGCCTAAAGTAGTCTGCGTTTAATATGGCTTTTGTGTTGTTAACATGTTTAATGTTTTGTATTTTCTTCTATTTGATCTCAAAAAGCTCCTAAAACAGTCAGTGATCACTGTTGACCTCCCTCGGCTTTTATTACCGCTAATCATTTATTTAAGCTCAGTTTTTAAAACCTTAGGATGTAGCTACAGCCCAGCCCATGCAGCAGTATATGAATGACTAACCTCGTATTGTGGATGGATTATCTCAGTTGTTCTCCTGGCTGAAGTTTGGTCCTTTTACAGCATCCTGCCATGCGATTACATTTGTTCCTGACCACCGAGAACACTCACGTTAACTTTTATCGAGTGGAAAAAAAGTTAGCTTGTTTATATTATGCTAACATAGCTGTGTCGCTAGCAGTCACGTAGCACATCATTATATACCAGCTAGCCCAACTTCAGTAACCCTACAAACGTCACTGCTGTTTAGTTTTCTGTCTTCATTTATGTTGGAAGTGATAGCAGAGCTGTACATTTTAATTTGTTTCCAAAACCCCGCAGTCAGGACATGCTATATTGTATTTAGATAGAAGCTAGCGAGCTAACTCCCTGCTAACTTCTAACTCCGTTAAATGTCATAAATTCCGTTTTCATGGATGCCTGGATGTTAAACTCAGTTGTTACACCTGGTAGAGCAGAACGCTGATCATTTTATTAAAGATGAAAGACTTTAGACAGTTTTTCAACTCTCAGTAATGCCACAGTGATCGTTTGATATATGGACCTGCAGCGGAGTTTAGGCCCAGACACGGCTAGTGACGTCAGACTGAACAACCGGATAGGCTCCTTTTTGTGCTGTTTGTTTTTCATTATTTATTTTAGTATATTTGATCTATTTATTAGGGCTGCACGATTTTGCATAAAATGAGAATCACAATCTTTTGGCTTAGAATTGAGATCACGATTTTCTCACGATTTTCTTTTCCAGTATAAATATTTATTGCACTTATTAACTGCACATCAACTTCGTAACAGTTGAGACTGAACATAAAAACAATAAATAAACATAAAAACAACAAATGTCTCACATTTTGTCGTTGCCGAAAATGTACTGCTTGAAATTCCGTCTCCACCGTTGCTCGACGCTGCGTGTACAGAGCAGGTAGTGCAACAATAGAAAAATAGTTGGCACTGTGTAGCGTTTGTCTAGGGTGTTGATCATTTTCCTAAATCCCTCGTTTTGTACAGTGTTGATGGAGCCATATCTTTGGTCAGGTGATAAGTGATAGCCTCCGTAATTTCTTTGTGCCTGCGGGAGTTCGACGTGTATAGGAAAGCGCTGTATAAGGTTCCGTTATTGATGTTTGGGTGGTTGACCGGGACGGATTTTCTCCAGTCACTTTCTCGTCATCCCTGACGTGCTCTCCGTTGTTTTTTCCCTGCTAATTGACCCTGTGCATGAGAAAATGCTAACTTCCTGGTTTGAGACCGGATGTGGGGTTGTACATTTCCGGTAGCTTTACTTTGCGGTCAATCGCTACTGTGAAGATATCCTCCAAAATCATGTCCAAAACTCGAAAACGGAAAGATGGCGTTAAGTTACAAAGAGCAGAAGGTGGGAACACTCACCGCTGTTGTGTCATAAAAAATCTAATGATCAATTTTGACGTTTAAAGCGTTTAGATCGATCAGTTGTTTACATCGCTCAACACAAGCAGAACTGCATCACTGCAGCAGACGACACATCGTCCACATTCAGAATCACATCTTTGTATAGTGACGGGTCTTATGATTTAAACAGGCAAATGTTCAGCATTCAAACTACAGGTGAACAATAGTCAAACCAGATGTTTCCCTGTTATGTTGATATCAGCTAGTCAAGTACACACCTACACAGCATGTTAACAAACCGTGAAAAAAGCCACACAAAAAATGAATGATTGCTGGTAACGGTTTCTATACATTATTATTTATGAAGGGTATGTTGTGACTTACCTTCAAAATTACAGCGGTCCCTCGCTATAACGTTCACCTTTCACCTCGCTGTTTCACAGATTTTTTTAGTGCAAGTTTGCACGTTTTTTTATGTCACATTGTGTCCTGATCGCTGCAGACGATCTCCGTGACGTCTCTCCTGTACAGTACAGAATCGCTGCATCGATCGCTGGCAGTGTGACTCTGAAGTGTAGTACTGTATGTCCACGATGTCCACGAAACGTTTTGCACTGTCAAAAAATAAAATTGGCTCCTTGATTTCACCTCTCGCTGGTTATTTTTAGAACATAACACCCGCGATAAACGAGGGACAGCTGAGAAATATAACATTTGAATCCATTTTCTCTTTTGTTCTGAGGCGCGGGGAAAATATCGACAAGTCGATGAACATCAGAATCAGAATCAGAATACTTTATTCATCCCGAGGGAAATTAGGGGTTACAGCAGGCAGCACGCTAATGGCGCATGCGCACTCACAAAGGAACCTTCTGACCAACTTTACACAAACATCATTTACAGATATATTGGGTAAATGCCCGAGACATCTATAGAAATGTAAATCGCTGCTTGATTCATTCATTTGCTTAACTTGTTTTGGACCGTAAACAAGGCGTGAATAGGACACCGGAAACAAAGCTCCCCACAGGAGTTTCTGCACCGGAAGTAGCACATGCTAACGTGCACACAGTCAATTTTAGCAGCCAGCTTCTGTATCACGTGGTATAAGGCTCCGTCCTTGTCATTTGTTGAGCAGGAAGAGTGAGCGCTTGTTTCCGTGCAGATTACGTCCCGGATCAAAATGCGGTACAATCGTCGTCGTCTTCTTTTTTTTTTGTAAATCGTTGTCATTTGGAAATGAGATCGCACATAAGTATGAATTGAGATCGCGATTTTCTAACGATTAATCGTGCAGCCCTACTATTTATGCATTTTTATTAAAATTATGTATATAATTCAGTTCTATTCGGTTTTATGTCTATAGAGCCAAATCACAAAAATAGTTGCCTCAAGGTGCTTTATACTGTAAGGTCGAACCTATAGATACAGAGAAAAACCCAACAATCATATGACCCCCTATGAGCAAGCACTTTGGTGACAGTGGGAAGGAAAAACTCCCTTTTAACAGGAAGAAACCTCCAGCAGAACCAGGCTCAGGGAGGGGCGGGGCCATCTGCTGTGATTGGTTGGGGTGAGAGAAGGAAGACAGGATAAAGACATGCTGTGGACTTTATGAGTTACTCAGATTGTCTATAAACAGGCCCACATTTAACACTACCACTGTGGGAAAATAGCTTGTTTTGTATTGCATCCTTTGAATGCAGCATATGTTTGTCCTCCCACCTGTGTACTGTCAGATCCTCTGTTTTGTGTAACAAATAGAGGTAACTGGAGATGTGATGTGAAATAGAACTTGTTGTTTTGCTCATCATGTGGTTTCCTCTCTGATTAGGCCACAGTGGCAGCCTTTGCAGCCAGTGAGGGGCACGCCCACCCAAGGGTGGTAGAACTGCCCAAGACAGAAGAGGGACTGGGCTTTAACATCATGGGTGGAAAAGAGCAAAACTCTCCCATCTATATCTCAAGAGTCATCCCTGGAGGAGTGGCTGACCGCCAAGGTGGGCTGAAGAGAGGAGACCAGCTACTTTCTGTCAATGGTGTGGTAAGAGGATCACAGAAGCCCACTTACAACCTGCTGAGGAGAGGTGCACACAGCGTGAAGACCAGAAGCAGTCACTGAATCCTGGAATTATTTTAAAAGTGTTAACTACAAGTATTTATCCAGTTTCAAGACCCCATTTAAAACCATTGTCTGTAGAATTTGTAAATCCAAAAATAACACAAGAACATTTCTTCATATACGGCACATTTACACTTTGTTTTTAGGTCAGGCGCATCAACAGTCACATTTATTATCATTTCTAGTTCATTTTGTACTTTATGTATGTTCAGTAGAACATCTACATAAATATACAGCATCAGTATATTATAATTGATATAAATAATTGATACTGTTTGATACTAATTGATTCGTTTAGCCTACCTGTTGGCCTGGATAAGGTGTTGCAGGGGTCAGGTGCAAAGTGTGTTGGGTGGGGTTCGGGGGCCATTCCTCCTGTCAGGTCCCTCCAGATCTCACTGTTGTTCCCACTGGGACAATGGGACGACAGACTCAATACTCTGAGGACCTCCTTAAGCCCACTGATGCGTCTCCTGTAGAAGCAAAGGCTGGGGACAGGAGAGACGACTCGTCCATCACTGAGGTGGTTAAACACCTCCGTGGTGGCTGGGCCTCTGGGGTGGATGAGGTTCACCCTGAGTTCCTAAAGGTGTGGATGGTGCAGTGTTTGTTATGCTGACATGCTGAGAAAGATGTAGAGCAGGGGTGCTCACACTTTTTCCGCATGTGAGCTACTTATAAAATGACCAAGTCAAAATGATCTACCCACTACAAAAATCCAAAACATATACTTATTTATAAATATATTGAGGATTCTTTATATCTACAATGTATATACATGCATAACCGCAATATCCAATATTTCACAACACAATTAACTATGTAAATTTTTTGTCATTACCTGAGTTTACTCTGATGACTTGCACTGAATTGAATCAGCCAGGGATGCATAGTCCGGACAGTAGCTGCTGACGGCCAGGTTTAAGAGAAAAAACCGAGAGCTAAAAATTGGAGTTAACTCGCTGACTAGCTTGTCAGTTTTACTACGCTTCGCGCCGCTGTTTGCGCATGCGCAGCGACCTAAGCGTCAGAAAAAATCTGCTGTCATCTGACTGGCTTCCCTGTATCAATCAAGTGACGGGATGGATGATAGGCTGGCATCTATTTTTTTTAATGCCATGCGATCTACCAATATTACCTTTGCGATCGACTGGTCGATCGCGATCGACGTATTGAGCACCCCTGATGTAGAGGATCTGTGCAACAGCTTTAAATTATTCCTAAATGCAGTGGAGCAACTTAAAAGACTGCTCTTAACCTATAATCTCTATCTCGTTCACTCACCTTATCCAACATTGATAGTGAAGGTGTTAAAGATCCTCCATCAGTCACTTTAATATGACTCAGATGTAACCATAAGAACAGGTTACTGGCACCCTGAGAGGTAGAACTGGCTGCCTGCCCACATCACTGGGAGGTTGGAGAGGTACTCTAGCCATACGTGACAAGAGATGTGAAAACATGAGAGTGTATCCATCTCTCTAAAATGAAGGAATACTGTAGAAGTGCATGTCAGTGCATCGTCATAGCTGAAACAGGTTAGCACTGTCCTTTCACTCCTGGAAAGTGTTGATAAGAAGTCATTCTTGTTTCTCTCTTCTGAACGGAGCAGCTTCTGTCCCCTTCCAGAACAAAATGAGTGGGTGTGCATCAGAAGTTAATGAGGGTGATCTCTGTGTGTACAGCTTACCAGGGCAACCCTCGGAAAAACCCACAACCTATTCCAGTCGCTGTCAAACCACTTAAGGGTAGAGGGGAGGTCATCAGACGTTCACTTTATGGGTAAAGAGTAAACGTAGTCGGAAGAAACGGCTTCTTGTAGCATGTCAGACTTTTGCTTTGTGTTGGTCTTCATGCAGAGTGTTGAAGGTGAGCACCATGAAAAGGCTGTTGAGCTGCTGAAGGCTGCACAGGGATCAGTCAAGTTGGTGGTCCGCTACACCCCGAAGGTGCTGGAGGAAATGGAGGCTCGCTTTGAGAAGATAAGGAGCGCCCGGAGACGACAGCAGCACACCAGCTACTCGTTAGTCTGCAGTCAGCATGTTTGTATGTGGTGTGCACCCATACATATAATCATATGTTTGGATACACACTGCTGTTATCCTGAGTGTGGCAACTAGTCAGCTGACCATTGTCAAGGACAGTGGGCAGTTTTTCTGTGTTTACACAATACACCACCAGTGTAAATAAAAGAGATAATTTGCGCATCTAATAAACTCTTAGATTTTATTCACAGAACACAAAATACATCTCAAATGTTTAAAATTAGATGCATATGAGATTGAATTTAATTCAGTGGACTTTTATTTAAACAGCGACAAATCACAATAACATGAAGACAATAATACAGCAAAAAACCCAACAATCATATGACCCCCTATGAGCAGCACTTTGGCGACAGTGGGAAGGAAAAACTCCCTTTTAACAGGAAGAAACCTCCGGCAGAACCAGGCTCAGGGAGGGGCGGGGCCATCTGCTGTGATTGGTTGGGGTGAGAGAAGGAAGACAGGATAAAGACATGCTATGGAAGAGAGACAGAGGTTAATAACAGATATGATTCAATGCAGAGAGGTCTATTAATACATAGTGAGTGAAGAAGAAACACCCAGTGCATCATGGGAATCCAAGTAGGCCTGCAGAGCGAGAGCGAAGTGCTCTAATAGGGTGATATGGTACTACAAGGTCATTAAGATAAGATGGGCCTGATTATTTAAGACCTTGTATGTGAGGAGCAGGATTTTGAATTCTGGATTTAACAGGAAGCCAAAACAGGAGAAATCTGCTCTCTCTTTCTAGTCCCTGTCAGGACTCTTGCTGCAGCATTTTGGATTAGCTGAAGGCTTTTCAGCGAGTTTTTAGGACTTCCTGATAATAATGAATTACAGTCGTCCAGCCTGGAAGTAATAAATGCATGAACTAGTTTTTCAGCGTCACTCTGAGACAGGATATTTCTAACTTTAGAGATGTTGCACAAATGGAAGAAAGCAGTCTTACATATTTGTTTAATATGTGCGTTGAAGGACATGTCCTGGTCAAAAATGACTCCAAGGTTCCTCACAGTGTTACTGGAGGCCAAGGTAATGCCATCCAGAGTAAGAATCTGCTTAGATACCATATTTCTAAGCTTTTCAGGGCCGAGTACAATAACCTCAGTTTTATCTGAATTAAGAAGCAGAAAGTTAACGGCCATCCAGGTCTTTATGTCTTTAAGACATTCCTGCAGTTTAACTCATTGGTGTGTGTTATCTGGCTTCATGGACAGATAGAGCTGGGTGTCATCTGCATAGCAGTGTAAATGTATGCTATGTCTTCTAATGATGCTGCCTAAGGGAAGCATGTATAATGTAAACAGAATTGGTCCTAGCACTGAACCCTGTGGAACTCCATAATTAATCTCAGTGTGTGAAGAGGACTCTCCATTTCCATGAACAAACTGGAGTCTATTAGATAGATATGATACAAACCACTGCAGCACAGTACCTGTAATACCTACAGCATGTTCTAATTGCTCTAATAGGATATTATGGTCGACAGTATCGAACGCTGCACTGAGGTCTAGCAGGACAAGCACAGAGATGAGTCCACTGTCAGAGGCCATAAGAAGATCATTTGTAACCTTCACTAAAGCTGTTTCTGTGCTGTGATGAGCTAGGGCTGCTCAATTAATCGAATTTTAATCACGATTACGATCTGGGCTTTCAACGATCATTAAAAATGACTGAGCTGATTATTAGCCCCTCCCTCATGCTTTACTCTCGCGCTGCTCCGTGTGGTAAATCAAGCGTTCCGCTCTCCATTTCCAACACACGTCACAACAATTAAGAGGACCCGAGGGAAGCTCGGAAAGCTAAGCAGAAGTTATTTGGAGAGGAGAGTGACTGCCGTTGGTTGAAAAGAGGTAAAAAAAACTTCAGTGGTGTGGAAACATTATGGGTTCAGTCAGACGTGGATCAAGTAGACACAGTGTGTAAACTTTGCTACGGTGTCGTAGCTGCACCACAGAGCAACACTGCAAAGTTCACTAAACATAGATGTTTACATTTCTCATTTATTTCTTATATTGCAAACATTTGCACTGTTATCAGTATTTGCACTATTTTATATTATTTTTTAAAGTCATTATTCAATACATTGTTATTGTTAACCCTTTAAAGACGGTCAGAGCAGCACGCTCCGTTTTGTGTAACTATTTTTAAATCCCTGTAGAACCGGAACCGCGTAAGCTAGCGCAATATTTGTTTTGCATATGAAACCGGAGGAGTTGTACTTACATCTTATGCCATCAGCTTGTCCTCGGTCACAGTTTCCTTCCACATGAAGCTTTGCAAAAATCGCATAAAAAGCACTTGCAGGAACAAAAACATAATACTCCAGAAACACGCTTTGCCGATCCATCAGCTGTTCTTAACACTTCCCACATTGAAAAAGACGTCAACGCGAACTATCGCATTTCCTGCCCGAAACCGGAAGTGACGTCATTTTCGCGGAAAATGTAGTTTTTTACTTGTAGGCCTTAAAAGCCTATACTGGTGTTTTTATAAGTCATGTTTGACTCTATACTTTTCTGAATAGTTGCTGGGATGCTTAGAACTCGAATTGCACTGCTGGAAATAGTTTATTTTGATGCTGTTTTCTTTGCAAATTTGCATCATAGGATTGTTTTTTTGTTTTTCCTGCAGTGTATAAAAATTGCTGTATCTCCAAAATAAAACTATGAAGACACTCAAAATAAATTTCCTGTTGTTGTAAACTACTTTTTGCAACTTTTTTGTATTTAAAGTTTTGAGGGATAAGCCTCATAAATTTCTCCAAGTAGAAATATATGTAAAAAAACAAAAAACAAAAACGATTTTCAATTTTTTTTGTAGTTTATTGCACTTTTTTGCAATTAATGTAATTACTATGGACTTAATGCATACATATTATTAAAATATGGGCTATAACAGTTGTATAGCAACTTGAAATGCTCCCACAAATGGCACTACAACATGTAAAAAAATAATATAAGCTCTGGCGGACTTGGTTCTATGGTAGGTCTTAAAGGGTTAAATAAATATCGTCAAATAGGGCTGGGCCATATTATACCGTTCACGGTAATACCGGTATAATGTTAGGCAACGATAGGAAAATGAAATATCGCGATAGAATGGGAGTAAAACGCGCATGCGCAGTGCCTTTGTTTTCATACGCACATGGCCGATTGTTGAGGAACCAGAATTGGTTTGTAAAAATGGTGCAACTTCCATGATGTGGAACTGGTTTGGTGTTTGTCCGTCAGATACACAACAAAGCACATTTTTTTGCAGAACATGCAAGCGGCCGTTGTTATTGTCGTATTTGTCGGACTAAGATGCTCTTAAATCTGGGAGTAATCTGGGTCCCAAACTCTGTATATTTGACTTCAGGTCAAACAACACTGCAGCATCACTGAGAGTTGAAAACTGTCTAAATGATTTCATCTTTAATAAAACGATCAGCATTGCTGCTTTACCAGGTGTAACTATAAAGTTTAACTTCCAGGCATCCATGAAAACAAAAGTTATTACATTTAACGGAGTTAGAAGTTAGCAGGAAGCTAGCGGAAGTAGCTCGCTAGTTTCGCTAGTTACCTAAGCATGATATAGCGCATGTTCTGACTGAGAGATTTCTGAAAAAATTCAAACGTACAGCTCTGCTATCACTTCCAACATAAATGAAGACAGGAAACTAAACAGTGGTGACGTTTGTAGGGTTACTGAAGTTGGGCTAGCTGGTATATAATGATGTGCTACGTGATCGCTAGCGACACAGCTATGTTAGCATAACATAACAGTGAAGCTGGAGGACGAACACTAACATTTTTCCACTTATAAAAGTTAACGTGAAGGTTCTTCATGGTTAGAGACAAATGCAATCGCATGGCAGGGTGCTGTAAACGGACCAAACTTCAGTCAGGAGAACAACTGAGATAATCCATCCACAATACGAGGTTAGTCATTAATATACTGCAACAACATGGGAATAGATCAACTGCCAGAGAATTCAACATTAATGAATCAATGGTACAGAAGTGGAGGAAGCAAGAAGAATGAGTTTAATAAAGTTTGATTTATCTGACTGCTTTGTTTCGCTTAATGTGCCTTATAATCCTGTGCACCTTATGGTGCGAAAAATGCGTACTGCACACTGCAGTTTAATGTTGCAAAGCACCTCTTTTTAACTTCAGTGGATATTATACATGGTTATGCTCAGGATATGTCAGCCCATTTCTACTGGAAATGCCTTTGGGTTAAACTTTCAGCAAGGAATTTGCATTTGCACTGATAAATTTTTTATAAAGCTTTAGTGTACATAAAAACCAGCTTCTTGTTTACGTGAAAATAAATGGAAGGTTGTCTTTTTGCGCTAGTAATGTTGTGGAGTTGTATTTTGTCTCGCATCAATTATATCGTCAGTTATATCGTTATCGCAAATTTTCAAATATATATCGTGATAAATATTTTTGGCCATATCGCCCTGCTCTATCGTCAAATAATCGAGATCTCAATTTCAGTGAAAATAATCGTGATTATCATTTTTGCCATAATCGAGCAGCCCTATGATGAGCTCTGAAACCTGACTGAAACTCTTCAAATAAACCATTCCTCTGCAGATGATCTGTTATCTGTTTGACAACTACTCTTTCAAGGATGTTTGATATAAAGGAAGGTTGGAGATTGGCCTATAATTAGCTAAGACTGCTGGGTCTAGAGATGCTTTTTGAGTAAAGGTTTAACTACAGCCAGCTTGAAGGCCTGTGGTACATAGCTGATCATTAGAGATAGGTTGATCATATTTAAGATTGAAGAATTAATTAATGGCAGGACTTCTTTGAGCAGTTTTGTAGGAATGGGGTCTAAAAGACACGTTGATGGTTTGGAGGAAGTAATTATTGAAGTTAACTCAGAAAGATCAATTAGAGAAAAAGAGTCTAACTTAACATCAATGGTACTAAGAGTAGCTGTAGATAATATTACATCTGTGGGATGATTACTGGTAATTTTTTCTCTAATGATAAAAATGTTATTTGTGAAGAAGTTCATGAAGTCATTACTAGTTAACGTTAAAGGGATGGTTGGCTCAACAGAGCTCTGACCGTTTGTCAGCCTGGCTACAGAGCTGAAGAGAAACCTGGGGTTGGTCTTATTTTCTTCAATCAGTGATGAATAGTAAGATGTTCTGGCTTTGCAAATTGTTTATGTTTAAGTTGTTTGTTGCTGGTTTTTAGTTTGTTTTTTGTCTGTTTGGGAGCTGACACAGTCTCTATGGAGATGGGTTTTTGGGGGGGTAGCAGGAGGAGAGAAGCTGCAGAGAGGCGTGTAAGACTGCAACTCTGCTTCCTGGTCCCAACTCTGGATAGTCATATTTTGGGGGGTTTAATAAATTTGTCCATATTTCTAGAAATGAGAGCTGCTCCATCCAAAGTGGGATGGATGCCGTCTCTCCTAACAAGACCAGGTTTCCTCCAGAAGGTTTGCCAATTATCTATGAAGCCCACATCGTTTCTGGGACACCACTCAGACAGCCAGCAATTTAAGGAGAACATGCGGCTAAACATGTCACTCCTGGTCTGATTGGGGAGGGGACCAGAGAAAACTACAGAGTCCCACATTGTTTTGCAAAATGCAATACCAGTCAGGGTAATGACCTCAGTGTGTTATCCAATCGGTCTGCCACATGTGATAACACCACTGTCTTTGTTAATCTATTAAACATTCAGACACTTATGAGCAACAACCATCTAATCCAGCATCTCCTCACCAACCGTAAGTTAGACTTTCCCAGCTTAACTGAGACATGGCAACAACCCCATGACTTCTCCCAACTCATTGATCCCACTTCTCTGAGGGTTGTTTACATCTGCGCAGCTTGTGGAACTGGGCAGGCAGGAGACATACCAGTAATGTTTGGCTAGAAGTGGAAGAATGTGGGCATGGGGAGATGGGAGTGGGTCAACTAAGCCTGTCAGAGGTTTCATGTGTCTGCCTGGGAGCAGGTCAGCAGTGACTTAGCGCACATACAACCCATCTGCACCAATTACATGTTGGCTAAAATAACACAAACACTTTATTTTCTTTTAGAAATGATTAAGCTACCTAACACTCGGAAAGGCAAGCCGTTTCCTTCATGTGGACTTGGACTGGACTCAGCTTTTTGTCAGACTTGGGAACCATGCAGTCTTTTGATGTCACATTTTCGGATTGCCTTGGATTGCTTGGAACCCAGCAGAGTAGGTACTAAAAAAGTACCTGGTAACATGTGCTGTGACCTAGTGGAAAACCCTAAAAACATCAAGCCGACCTGAGTAGGTACTAATGAAAAAGGGCTACAAATCTTGCAGGAGCAGGTTGGTTGCTGATGCTGAGGCAGGTGGCTAAAAATTGACAGGGGGTCCCAAGAATGCTAGCAGGATGGAGGGTACAACTGATGTTAGTAACAAAATTAAGGCTGGAGTGAACCAGTGGAAAAGTTTTAACATCGTTAAGAACCAAGAAGGTAAAGAGCTGGACTTGTGAGAAGTGTGGCAAAGTTCTTGTATTTCATAGTTTCACATCGCTGCTGTTCAGTGACATCTACCTGTGTGTTTTACACTGGCAGGATGAAAGCTTTCAAAGTACAGACTGCTGCATGCATTTGTGATCTGGATGGAAAAAGCACGAGTTAATAATAATAGGTTTAAATGAGCCGCCACTGGCAGCCAGATTGAAAAAATCGTCCTGCACAGGGCTCTAGTGCAGAATGGTCCAGCCAATGCCCCCAACCTCCTCCCCACTACCCCTCTGTTGAACTTCTGCCAAAGATCTTGCAGACTGAGACATTTCCAGCACACCCACACTATATGTTTGGGCAAGTCAGGCCTTTCCAACATCCTCCCTTTCAACAAAACCAAATAATTTCCTCCCATTTATGTAGTGGAAATGTCAACAAGCGCTGTGTGGCAGGCAGGAGTTGGACCCAAAATGCAGGCTCTCAGACTCGAGGGATGAACTCAAAATCACAGCTTTATTGGCTGGCAAGGAAGATGCATACAAAACAAAGCCACACTGGGAACTCTAAGTTCAAGAAAACACAGGGAGCGAGTAACACAGCAATGAGAGACGACGCGACACTGACTCAGAGAAACACAGGACTTAAATACACTGGGAAATAACGAGGGGAATGAGACACAGGAGGGGAGCACAGCTGGGAGAAATCAGACATAACCAGACGAAAGGGAAGCGAAACTCAATACATTCACGTAGGACACAGACCTTCAAAGTAAAACAGGAAATGTAACACAGACGCAGACTGACTAGGGGAGACAGAGCAACTAAGAAACACAGAGACCAACATAAAAGAGGCACAGAGGGCGGCTACTAAACACTCAGAAAACTAACCAGAATACAAGAAACCCAAACTAAGATACTAGACTATAGAACAAACTGAGGCAACAAAGACAACTTAGAACATGCAACATAACACAAAAACCCTGAGACACAAGAAACTCACAACACTGGGTCAGGAGCTCCAGGATCCTGACAGGAAATGTCCTAGAAAACTACCAAAGATAACACAATCTGGGAGGAATAAAATAACTTCAAAGCTGTTGTGACAGAATAAAGAACCCACGCACAGCACTGTAAATTGTCTTTATTTCCAGACTGTTGTTGTGGCAGCGGTCCAGCTGCCCTCCTCGTTCTTCATGCCACACACAGATCTCTCTTCTAGTCTCGGTCATTGTGTCCCCAAGACACTTCACCCGTTGCCTACTGGTGATGGCCAGAAGGGCCGATGGTGCAATGTGGCAGCCTCGCTTCTGTCAGTCTGCCCCAGGGCAGCTGTGGCTACAACTGTAGCTGCCTCCACCAGTGTGTGAATGGGTGGATGACTGGGTGTGTAAAGCGCTTTGGGATCCCTAGGGGGGACTAGTAAAAGTGCTATACAAATACAGGCCATTTACCATAGCTGTGGAGAGTCTTAAGGTCATATCGACACGCCCTGACAAAGGGGGATCATTCCCCGTACATATGGGAAACGGAGTGGTGAGATAGTCTGTGATAGAGAACTGGTGGCAGTAGATGGCTACCCCTCCTTGAGCCCATTTCTGCGGATGTTTGTTGTTGGAATGGAAATGTTCCTGTTCCTACTGTCACCAGCGCTTGCTCATAGTCAAATACGATGTCCATCTGAAACACGAATGTCCAGATACCAAGTACAAATGGAGCTTAAAGGATCGGTTACTGGATGCTTTTTTCCTTATTTTTCTCATGCAACATGTCAAAGAATTACATATGTATCAAGTAAGCAGTTGGTGTATGACGAAGATACTATAGGTGGCACAAATTGATCCATCCCTCCATTTCAGGGGCAGCAGTCTAAGCAGAAATGCCCAGAATCCCTGATCCCCACACACCGGAATATCTCCAACATGTCCTGGATCTACCCTGTGACAACAACATAGCTGCTTAGATAAACCTGAATAACAAATAGGGTCTGGCTGATAGACTGTGTAGCTGTGGTCATATATCACCATGTAGGTTAATGCATTCTTTCACCTTCCACAGATCTCTAGAATCCAGAGGCTAACCAGCCCAACGCCTTCATCTGATTTATCATCCAGACCTCCCGATTCTTCTGCTCCAGCAGAAAGAAAGACCATGGATGGAAGCAAAGAAGTAGTCAACCAACAGCTGTTACCTGAGCTGAAGCATTGAAACCTGCAGTTTAGGATCCTCGTGCCACTTTCTTAGACAAATGAAAAATCTGAGCTAGCTTGTAGTCAGAACGTGCCTGTAAATTTCTTTTCCCAGAGTGATGTCTTCCTGAGCATCCTGTTACATACGGCCAAATATTCTCTCTGGTGTGTAGCTTAATCAGAATCTAAACTGCACATTCTCAAGTGTTTTATAGTACACTGCATTTCTGATTAGAGTCCACATTCTGCAGTAGACCTCGGTAGCAGAAAAAACATTTCCCAGGATAGACCCAGATAGAAGGCTAAGTGTTGGCATTTGTGAATGGCTTGTTCCATTTTGTGAAATTGTTGACATTTTTTTGTATTTTATTTTTTGTCTCTATATTTATTGGCAAATTTCCCATGAATTAAAGTCAGTGTAAAATGAATATTCTTGCATTAGTATTCTTTTATACTGCGTAGTGCTCACACGCACAATCCTCCCATAACACAAGTTTGCAGTCTCACATAATTACACAATCTAGAGCCAGTTTCTTGGAATGCCGACAGACCTGATCATTTCTTCCCAGCGCTTGTTTCCATCCCTGCTAACCTCATTTCTTCAGGGCTGCCTTTACTACCCTTAATGATTTCATGGTACAGTAATTCTTTTTTTTTTTTTTTTGCCTGTCCCGTTTGGCTCTTTTGCATCAGAATTGTTGTCTAAAGGCAAAGAAAGATGCCCAACGGATTTACTTTACCAAATTGACCATCCCAGCCTTGCCGTAATGGTCCATTTGATTCACCTTTTATTGTTTATTTTATTTTCACTTACTGAATACGGGACAGACTTGACTGGGGGAAAGAAGGGGAGAAAGAAAGAGGGAAAGAGAAACAGCTGAGAAGAGGGACGGGGGAGAAGGGCAAAAGACAAAAACCAACAGAATGAGCAGAGAAAAAAAATGCATATATCAATCACCTGGATCACCTGCTGAGAAAGAAAAAAGAAAGCAAGCAGAAGAGAACAAGAGTAATAGAATAAACAACATCACAATGATATATGGGAATATGACAGTAAATACTAAATATTAAACATTATTGTGCAGCACATAAGATCAACAGAACACAGTGTGCTTTGAGGTAGGAGCCAAAAAGGGTGTAGTTTGTGGGTGTGATCACCCGTGTGTACACCTGTGAGCATGGACGCGCTTGTTTTTTTAAAAGGTTCCTTCATGTAACGATCTGCTAGGGAGTGTGGGGGGGCCACAGCCCCGTCCTCCAGGGCATGAAGCAGGTATGGAGGAGATCAAAACTCCAGACATCCAGAGGCCCCCAGAACACAAGAGACCAAGGAAGACCAACAGAGGGGCAGCTGCGCCACTGTCCCAGAAAGAGCTGAGGAGAGTCCCAGATGAGGGCTCACTCAGCAGCCGCGGAGCAGAAGCCAGGGGGAGTTGCAGTGACGCGCCCGTGAGCTCCGCCGGCAGCCAGCTGCGCCTGAGTGACCGAGCCCCAGGCCGAGAGGCCGGGGGCACCCCACCTCCGAAGTGGCCCGAGCGAGTCCCAGGCTCCAGGCCCCGATAAGCGGCCGCCAAGGAGTGAGCCGGTGTGTACCTGGACGCCCATCCCCAGACACAAAGAACCACCAACGCACCGATGTCTGAGGCAGTCCGCCACTGGCAGGGGAAGTGGTGGTAGGTAGGGGGAGATAGGCCTCCAAACCTTGGAGGGCCTGAGGTGTCCCCAGAGAGGTGGCGCCTGACACCCAACCTGACATATAGACACAGACATACAGGCACACACAGATACAAACATCCATTCCCACCCTCATGCTCTCATATGCACTTACTCCACACTCAACCAACGTGGAGACAGACATAAAGAGACGCTGTACACACGATCACACTCCCCAAGCGTACTCTACAAACCGGGTCTAGGTACCCTTGCCCCTGGAGGGGGGAACTGCACCCAGACCCAGGTGGTGTTACCCTTTTCCCTGCGGTGGGGGGAGGCAGACCGCCCCGACTCCACAGCAGCAGGGAGGCCCCACACCCCAGACTGCAGTCGGACGGCCAACTCCTCCTCCTAGTCCTAGCCCCCCCCCTGCTCCAGCAGGTCGCAGAGAACGGGGGTGAGAGAAGACTCCAAACCTCCCTCCACCCGCTCATTGTAATGTTGATGCATGTGTGTTCTAAGGTGCATTTAAAACCCAGGAGGGCGTGGAGCTACCTGCCAGAGAGCAGCAGGTAAGCGCATGGTCCCTCCTGCTAGCCCTCAATGTCTACGTGTATTTAAAATTGAGAGGTGGGCAACGACGCCAGGGGTGGGATGGTACAGTAATTCAACTCAAGGATGGGAAAGCCATGCTGAAGCCAGTTTATATTTTGGACAGGACATGGGACATTTATTCAGAATGAAACAGTATAGGCGGGTAACTGGACTGGTATTTAAGAAGTGTTTTCTACTCAGTTTGAGCACTCGAAGCACATTCTGCTGTGAGGCTTATTCACCCAATCGCACACATTCACACAGTTTTTTAAATCTATACCTAAGTACTTTTATCTCTGATGGATGCACTGGGAGCAACAGTGCTTTGAGTATCTTGTCTAAGGATAGTTGATACTTCCACAGAAGGAGCTGGAGATTGTTCCACTGACCATCTGATTGGTAGATGAATTGCTCTGATACCTGATCCGTGGCCACCCTACATCCCGGGAAATGGAAGTGAGAAATTAATTTGTAAATAGTATGTAACAATAGAGGTGTGAACTGAAGTGGGAGAAATAGTTCATTTATGTAACCTGTCCATTAATCTAGAACTTTAATGTTACATATATTAATGCACGTGATGCAGGTGCAGTCCGTGTTCCAGTGGAGAAGATTGTATGTGTGAATGACAGCAAGTTCAAATTTCATGCTCTCGCTCTTTTAGAGCTCAGCAGATACCCATGTGTATGTGAGATAAACATCCAGCGGCTCATGGGTGTGTGTGTGTGTGTGTGTTGACCTCACATATTCACACTCACGGGGCCATTTTTGAGCCAGTGTCTTTGCAGTAGTGATTGGGGTCGCTGCTTATAACTCACGCTTTCTATTACCTGGCTTGCTCATTTCTCTGCTGATGGTTTCACTGCGACTGGCGGCTCGAAAAATGAAGGTAAATATAAGCAATGGCCAAATGAAGCTCTCTGAAGCATCGGCGCGTATAATTTGAAACAGGATTCATTACTCGAAGCTTTTCAACACAGTCCTCTTTTACAGCATCTGGTGGCCGAAGCACGAAGATCTCAAAGATCAAAGATCTCAAAACTGGATTATCAACACGTTCTCATTCCCAACTCGTCAAACGTGTGACGCATGGTCAGGCTCCCTCTGCTGCACTTATGGACGCGCAGGGTACCCCTCTCGCGTCGGGAATTGACGTGAAGGGTCCTCCGATTGAAGAGATTGCTGCGGAAGAGCCTGTTGTCGGTATATTTAGACATTTTCCAAATCACATTGTAGTGACGTATACAGAACACAATAAATTATATAATGTAAACAACTACCTGAAAAACAGGTAGAACGATGCTTTTGTATCGTTTATTGCATTTATGGAGGGAGTGATGTATGCTGGGTAATGGCACAGCTAGCTACTGGGTTTATTCACCCGCTTCGGCTGTTATCAGTCCATACAATGTCAATGTCTACAATGTGATTTGGAAAATGTCTAAATATACCGACAACAGGCTCTTCCGCAGCAATCTCTTCAATCGGAGGACCCTTCACGTCAATTCCCGACGCGAGGGGGGTACCCTGCGCGTCCATAAGTGCAGCAGAGGGAGCCTGACCATGCGTCACACGTTTGACGAGTTGGGAATGAGAACGTGTTGGGATTATAGATGGCAGACAGTTGGTGTCATAAACCACCGCCTCTGTTCAAAGATGGTCGCTCACAGTGGACATAGATGCTTCTTTCACTCCTCTTTCAAACCATCTGTCCTCTCTGTCCAACATTAACTCTGTGGATAAAAACATCAAGTTCACCAGGGAAGACACAAAGGACGACTGTTTGCCTTTCCTGGACTGCGCTGTGCACATTGAAGAGAACGGCAACCTCAACATCGAAGTTTACCGGAAGCCCACACACACGGACCAGTACCTCCTGTTTGACTCCCATCACCCTCTGGAACACAAACTTGGAGTAATTAGGACCCTACACCACCGGGCAGAACATGTTCCCTCTAAGCCTGAAGGGAAAAAGAAGGAACACACACATGTAAAGGAAGCACTCAAAACGTGCGGCTATCCTAAATGGGCGTTCTTAAAGTCAGCAAAGAGGCACAGAAAAGAAGACCAGACACCAGCGAGGGAGGATAAGAAGGACAGACGCAACAACATTGTCATCCCCTATGTAGCCGGTGTATCAGAGAAACTCAGGAGAGTTTTCTCCAAGCATGACATCCCAGTGTATTTCAGACCCAGCAACACGCTCAGACAGAAACTGGTTCACCCGAAAGACAAAACTGCAAAACACAAACTTAACAATGTGGTGTATGCTGTACAGTGCAGCGAGGAATGCTCAGACCTCTACATTGGAGAGACCAAACAGCCACTTCACAAGCGCATGGCACAACACAGAAGAGCCACCTCCACAGGACAAGACTCAGCATCCATCTGCATCTAAAGGTCAAAGGTCACTCTTTCGAGGATGCCAATGTTCACATTTTGGACAGAGAGGACAGATGGTTTGAAAGAGGAGTGAAAGAAGCATCTATGTCCACTGTGAGCGACCATCTTTGAACAGAGGCGGGGTTTACGACACCAACTCTCTGCCATCTATAATCCAGTTTTGAGATCCTTCCCAGACGCCTTAACGCCCACTCACATCCTGGGCCATCTGACCTCAGGAATTCGCATGATAAGGTGGGGCCAGGTTTCACAATGAGCTCACCCGAAACTCTGGCTGATTGGGACCCACACCCAGTTTCACGCCTTGGCTCAGGCGATTAGAGGATCATCAGGGGGTCCTTTTGTCCCTCTGTGGGGGGAAACTCCCACTAGGTTTATATCTGGGACTCTCCACCATTTGACCTTAGAACTGAAGAAGCTTCTCGGATGAGAGGTGAAACGTCTTCAAGCAACTTAAAGAAGTCCAGACGCTTTTCTTTGCAAGCTCCTTTGACCATTCTTCATATTATTCTCAAAAGGTGTAAGACGCTCAGAGTACTGCACACATGTGAACAACACTTCATTAAGAATCATTCAGATTGCTTTTCAACCTGAATATCTAAACCAAACTCAGAAATAGATAGTCACTGCTGAAAATGTCTACAGTGGAAACATTAAACACATTTGAAATGAGCACATTAAATACCATCGTTTTGGTTTCAACACATAAATATTTGACTTTGCTATTTTCTTTTTGTGTACATCAGCTGTGTTATCAAAAACCTGAATATCATTTATAGACTGTGACTGCTATAACAAACAGTCTGTGGGTGAGAAGAGTGCTCTCAGTACTTCATCCATCTATTGTCTTCCACTTTCCTTCTACAGGGTGGACCATTTATATGGATACACCGTAATAACATGGGAATGGTTGGTGATATTAAAGTCCTGTTTGTGGCACATTAGTATATGTGAGGGGGCAAACTCCTCAAGATGGGTGGCGACCATGGTGGCCATTTATAAGTCGGCCATCTTGGATACAACTTTTGTTTTTTCAATAGGAAGAGGGCCATGTGACACATCAAACTTATTGGTAATGTCACAAGAAAAACAATGGTGTGCTTGGTTTCAACGTAACTTTATTCTTTCATGAGTTATTTACAAGTTTCTGACCACTTATAAAATGTGTGCAATGTGCTGCCCATTGTGTTGGATTGTCAATGCAACCCTCTTCTCCCACTCTTCACACACTGATAGCAACACCACAGGAGAAATGCCAGCACAGGCATCCAGTATCTGTAGTTTCAGGTGCTGCACATCTTGTATCTTCACACCATAGACAATTGCCTTCAGATGACCCCAAAGATAAAAGTCTAAGGGGGTCAGAGCGGGAGACCTTGGGGGCCATTCAACTGGCCCACGACGACCAATCCACTTTCAGGGAAACTGTTCATCTAGGAATACTCGGACCTGGTACCCATAATGTTTCCAGCAAGATTGTGCAAAAACTCAGGGAACGTGCCAGCTTCAGTGCAGCAAGGGTTTTGTTTGTCAACTAGCAGCTGGTTCATTTGTGCTGCCAGGTGCTCGTGGAGTGCAGTCAGCTTCTTCAGCCAGTAGGCGTGAACCATGTCAGGGCCTGGTGCTGTCCAACTCTTCATACTGGAGATATCTGCCACTGTGATGGTTACTGGACCCTGTTCGGGGAGGTCGCTGTGGTCTGCCCTCAGATCCACTAGCCACTGAGCATTGCCTTTATGGGTTGCGTCCTTCTCCCATATGCTCTTCCAGTATTGTTCTGCCTGCAGCCTTGGTGTTCTCATATTGTTCCCCTGCCACTGAGAGTACACCTTGGCTGGTTCTTGCCTTCTATCTCTCTGGTGTACCTCTTCAAGCGGCTGGCCAAGGCTGTGAGTCGTTGCTTGAACAGCTTCCTGTATTTCTTAGGCACCTTCCTCATCGCGCCTTTCTGCAACTCCGATAGTTGGCTTCGTGCTACCTTGATCTTAGCCTCTAGCCTCCTTCTCCATGGAGGGTACTGCCCCTTGTGGCTGTTCAACTTGTAGCCAAGCATCTCAATGATCACTGCTGCCATATTGTAGATCAGCTTGTTAGTGTCGGTAATCGTGGTTGTAGGTATCGTCCGTAGTGCTGCATTAACATCATCTAGCAGACCTTCTGAGGGTACTTCACGTAATCTTGGTAACCGGCTACGGGGGGTCCAGGTTTCAAGCTTGGCCATGATCCTATCTTTCAGGTCAGTTCCTCGACGTCCCGGGGCTAGCGATTTTTCCAGTCGGGCTACCAAAATCTATCTCTTCCCTGCCCGTCGGGCTATTGTAGGAAAAATATATGTCAATGCTTTTGCATTCTTTCGGAAATGTAGCTGGGTAATTATGTCATTGGCATCGGTGAGCCGCTGTCAATATGTGACATATTGAAATCGCGTTTGAATTTGCGCTTGTTTTTTGCTTTCACTTTGCAATCGCGCGAACTGTGTATAGAGAGCGACAGCACTGATTGGTGAGTGATGATAATTGGTGCACCAATTCCTCTGACATCGTCTTATCAATCGTTAGCTTACTATGCAAACATGACAAGTGAAATCTCCCGCAGCTTAAACATGTGAGAGGTTGATCGCGCAGAGAATCGCTGAGCTTATGTGAGTGCGTGTGTAAAAGCATTTCAGTTCTGCTGAGCCAAATAAGACAGGTCAGGGTGAAGAAGTGACAGCCAAAGAAAAGCTTACCACAAAACGGAGAAGTTATGACAAATCAGACTATAAGGCAAAAAGAAAGTGCAGCTTTATGGTTTCATGGACAAAAGAATTTCTGTGGCTGCAATATGACGAGCTAAATAACCAGGGCTGCACATAAGTGGTCCGCAGGTGCGCATTCGCTGTCAAAATAAAAAACGTGCACAAGATAAGAAGTTGCAACGCGTGTTTGCGTACATAAGATTTTCAGGAGGAGGACAGACATTTGTTTAGAACTCTTAAAGATGTCGAAGAAGCTCCTTTAAGCAATTACTGTGATGTTCCTCCACCTCCAAAGAAATGTCAGGAGTCCGAACCACAAAAGAAGCGCGTATACTCGGAAAAGTGGTTGCAGGAGGTGAGCTGGCTTCAAACAAATGATGAACGCACAGAGATGTGGTGCAGAATGTGCCGTGAAAATTTAATAAATGACAAATTAAAAAGGCATGAACATTTTTTTGTATCGAAAAAATATCGAACGGTGACACCAAAGTATCGAACCGAACCTGTATCGTTGCACCCCTAATATATATGTGTATATATATATATATATATATATATATATATATATATATATATATATATATATATATATATATATATATATATATATATATATATATATATATATATATATATACATATATATACATATATATATAGCTCAGAGAAGAGCTCGAGAGGATGTGGAGGGTGAAGGTAACGGTGGTCCCCGTGGTAATCGGAGCACTAGGTGCGGTGACTCCCAAGCTAGGCGAGTGGCTCCAGCAGATCCCAGGAATAACATCGGAGATCTCTGTCCAGAAGAGCGCAGTCCTGGGAACAGCTAAGATACTGCGCAGGACCCTCAAGCTCCCAGGCCTCTGGTAGAGGACCCGAGCTTGAAGGATAAACCGCCCGCAGGGGCGTGCTGGGTGTTTTTTTTTATTTTTTTATGTATATATATATATATATATATATATATATATATATATATATATATATATATATACATAAAGTTGTCTTTTCAAAATGGGAGTTCAGGTTATTTTTACTTCTAATAGTGTTAACATACTACACAGGTGACCACAGTGCACATGTCTGCTGTCGGTCACAGTGGTCCAAGGGACGCTCAGGGAGTTAGTGTGTTCGCTCACACACGTGAAAAATTAGAGCGAACATTGGTGATGACATCGTTCTTACAGCATCAACACAGTAATTCAAATCACACTTATGACAAAGGAGATCCTTGAACACAAATTAGCCTGATATGAAAATGTTTGTGTGCTGGTTTGATTCCAGTCTCATGGAGAGGGCGGGGCTTATGTCCTATACTGCAGCCGGACATAAGGGGGCGATAGAGACGCTTGTCTTTTGTCAGATGTTTTGTCAACCGTCGAAGAAGAAGAAGAAGAGCGGAAGCCAGGGAGCGGAATTCAAAAGAGAAGGTGAGTTCTGTCCGTTATAAAGTTAAAACTGCGGGAGGCTGAGCAGCACAGATCCCCTCGGTGTGCCTTAAAGCAGGTAACACAAACGGCACAGTGACGCTGGGTTGGTGTTAGTGGGTAGCACGTTAGCGAGTCCGTGAAATAAACCAAACAATACAAACAACCAGTCTCACGTTGCATTGGCGCAGCTGCAGAGCGGGGAGAAGGCGGTAACCGGTGACACCTCGGCTGTGTCCCAATCCAGCGACCGCACGCTTCGAAGTACGCGCACTTCGCGGACTACGTACGCCGGGTACTAGCAAGTACGAGAAGTGCGGAAGTGAGAGGCTTGTGAAATGGGACGGTTCGCGCTGCTCAGGTTGCCTAGCAACCATGATACTAACCGCACTAAACGTTTCATACAGCTGTAAAACATGATTGTTGGGCTACATTTCTGTACTGAACAGTCATTTCAAGATCAGTTAGTAAATAACAATTAGCTAATGTTGTTCATGAGACTAAAGTCATCTCACTGTGGTGATGTAAATATAATATGGCCAATATTAAAGTTACTATATTAATCATTATTAGTTATTACAGCAGTGAGTTTGAACTCTGTGTCAAATACTGAGCCTCAGTAAAGATTTAATTTATCATTTATATTTCCTATCACCTTAAATCTTCACTTAAAGACAAGTATCTGTGACAGTGTGTATACAGATGTATTATATATAAGAGACAAATATTGTTCGTTTAATATGTTGTCATTACTAAATGTGGCTCAATGCTTACATATATGTGTAAAAAGCAAATGTAGGAGCTGTGATAACTGTGTCTGATAGAATGAAGAGCAGACTGATATATGAAATATTCCTTTATTGGGTGAGAAAATCAGACCATGTCATAACTGCTGTAAGTCACACAGAATAGACATCAGAGCCTTAAACAGGCTGACGTCTGCTAAATGGGTCAAACTGGGCAGAAAGTCTACAAACACATAACATCCTTATAGAATATGATGTAACACTATAGATCAACTTAGCTCAGAATATATAAAGCATATAAACAGTTACAGCAATATGATGCAACAAACACAGCAGCTACTGATCCAAAATACTCAAAGCTTCATAGAACTGAAACCAGCATTTATTTTTAGCTCCATTCTGCTGCTGATACAGACTTTAGGTTTCTGGATATTTGCTTTAGGTTTCTCAGCTACGCTGAGGTCAGACTCATTTCCGGTGTCGGTGGAAACTGAAGGGGTCAAAGGTCTCCGTCCTTTGTAAAACAGGTGTTTGGCAGTAAGGAATATTATTAATGCATCAGTGTCATGAAACACCTCGTTTTTAAAGGCAACGCTGTCAGTTATACAGTAATATAAATGG